>NC_083110.1:80632570-80932570 GCF_949774975.1 Lagenorhynchus albirostris | reverse complement strand
CTTTGGGATTAAAGAAGACTAGAACTTTCTCTGCAGAGCCTGCGCCAAGGACCAGAAGGGCACTTCGCTCTGTGCTTGCACCCAGTTCTGGTGTGACAAGAACTCTCCTGGTAAGAAGGGTGACGCATCCTTGAACACAAATTTATATACATGTCTGTCTGTCTGCATATAGTTCCTTCTTTTCCTTTTCACAGAGCTGGCGTAAATAAGAGTATTGGCTGTTCAGGTGATTTCTGCCTGGCAAATTCGAGAGGTCAGAGGCTTCTAATAAGATTCCTGTATTTCAAAGGAATCTCGTTGGAAGGTCCGCCATTAACAGTAAATTGTATAGCTGTCACGGGGGCTTGTCTGTCAAGAGTTCCTGCGAGATTTACACCTAAATTTATAGGTGCTGCAGGGGTCCCAAGGCCTGGCCGGCGTCTGAGGTCCGCGCTCGTGTCCCGCCTGTCGTCCTACTGATCTGTGAGATGGCTCCCCTTTAGGACCGCCCGAGATTTAGCCAGACCCACAGCCTAGGGATAACCTGGAGATGGTTGTTTTGCTGCTCGGTGGGCGAGGGTGTGTAGGGTGGGAGGCCTGACTGTGGCCTAGATTAGTGGGAATTTGCCCGTTGTCAGTGGGATGAGGCTTTGACATCCTCCTGTGTGGTGTCCAGTGCCCTGTAATGCACACACGTATGTTTGCCAAGTACTCTGCTGACCCAGTTCGTCCCGTTTGTGTGGCGAGTTATCAGGACGAATGACAGAATGATGGGACACGAGGCTACCTCCTCTCCTGGGAACTTTTATTTGTGGTAGGAGCTTCTTAAAGTACAAGTCATTAAACAGATTTAAATTTACCACAGGTCAAGCCACGCATTCCCTGGAACACTACATATAATGAAAGCCTGATATAGGATGGCTAGGTTATAACACGGCATTCGCCTGTCTCCTGGTTTTATTGTTGGGTCAGCATGAAGGTGGGGTGAGCCATTGCTACTTAGTGGGAATTAAGAAAGACTTTTGGCATTTCCTATATTTTATGAAACTGCTTTTGTCCTTGTCTGGGTGTATGGCAGTGACTTTGTTGAGTTTTTCCCCCTTGTTCCTTTCCTACTGTTTCTTTACTTTAGTTTTCCTGGAGACTGAGTTTGCACTCTCATGTTTTCCATGCTTATTATGTACCCCACACTGCCCTGAGCACTTGACATGAATTATGTGATTTAGTTTTCATAAAAACACCAAGGGGGAATTATTTTTGTCCCCATCTGGTAGCTGATGAACCTGAAGCCCAGACACGTTAAGACACTTTCCCAGAGTTACACAGCCAGTAAACGGCAGAGCCAGGACCCCAACAGACAGAAGCATCCTTCACGCTTAGCTCCTGTGGTCTTAAATGTTGTCAGAATGACTGTTGATATCACAACTCTGTGTTGAGGTTTTAATAAGACACAGGCAAATCACAGAAGCCTTCCTTTGGAAGTTCTGTTTAAGTTTGGATATATAAGTCCTTATGTTTTCTAATTATGCAGCGAGCACTTTATCATCAAGACCCTCTCTTGAGTCCATAAGCATTTATTGAGCATCTACTACGGAGCCTTCATTAGCTGCCAAAGTGCAGATGATCTAACCCCAGTGGAAAAAGGATGGAGAGACCACCAGTGGAAGATAAGAATGTTTACATCCGTGGAGGGATTTCTTGGAGGTTTTCAGGGGGGGGCAATAATCTAATTCCTCCGGTGGGGCTTGGGAAAGCCAAATCCGGCTGACACTTTATGAATAAGGAAAAAGTCTTTCTCTCACCAGCTGGTTTTTAGTTAGCCGATGCCAACAATACAGGTGGCACTAAGAGCCAAAGGCAGGGGCAAGGTCATGTAGGGAGAGAGAAAAAGGTGAGAGCGGAATGGGTCTTGAGAAACTCAGATATTTAAGGGAGAAAGAGGAGAGACCGAGTTGGGTGAGAGGAAGCCAGAGAGGTAGGAAGAAAATCGGAAAGGATGGAGTCACAGAAACCGAGGGAAGGAAGTGCCGTAAGGGGAGGAGAGCTTAGTAGTGCTGGATGCAGCAGGGGACCGCGGAGGAGGAGGCTTTGCAGAGCCCATGTGATGTAGAAGCGGGAGGTCATCGGACTTTGCTCGGAGAGGTGGTGGAGGAACATGGGAGAATCAGCCTTGGGGGCGTAGGAGGTTGGGAAGTGTAGACAGCACAGGAGGGTGACTTGGGGAGGAGTTTGCTTTAGGGTGAAGGGCGTGAGAGGGAGGCATCTGGGAGGGGTGTGGGGCCCAGGGGAGTTTTTTTGTTGGGGGTTTTTTTCAGACTCACTGAAGGAAGAATCTAGTAGAGATGTTAAAGACACAGGAGGGAGAAGGAATGAAGGTCAGTACAGGGGCTTTTAAAGGCAGGAAGGATCGAGCATCCTGATGGAGGATTCAAGTTAGAAAATTTCATTTTAATATTTTGAAAACTTGTCCCTTACCCAGCTTTTGGCCCATCACTAAAATATTTAGCAATTATGAAAGAGGCTTTCTCCTTCTGCATAAATCACTGATCACAAAGCATTACGTGTCTGTGTAAGCAAATATTCTGCCCTGGTAAGGCGTTGTAGGTGTGTCTCATCAAACTCTCCTGAAAGCTACATCTGCTTCGACGACTGTTTCTCAGCATCTTCACTTGCATCCCTGGTGAGCATCTGTAAAGACTCCAAAGCGTGGTCTCCAGCAGCGGCCCGCCTCCCTCTCTGGGCACTTGCTACATTGCGTGGCAGTTCTGTTTTCACGTTGGCCAGCTTTTCCGGGAAAGTGTCAGATCATAAATCTTTTTGTCTCTGCAGACGCTACAGTCTCAGTTACAATTACTCAGTCCCACCCGTGCAGCTCAGAAACAACCATAGACCATAAGTAAATGCCCGTGTGCATGGCTGTGTCCCAGTAAAACTTCATTATGGACACAGAAATTGGAATTTCATGTAATTTTCACATCACAAAATATTATTTTTGTTTGGAATTTTTCAACCATTAAAAAATGTAAAACCTACATAGAAAACAGGCGGTAGGCTGGCTTTGGCCTGCGGGCATGGTTTGCCAGGCTGCTCTAGGCGGTTTCTCCTGTTGTCACTGTGTCCCTCCTTCTAGCCCAGTGATGAGTAAAAGAATGAGTGATAGACCTGTTTAAGCTTTTATATTTTCATTTATAGGATGTCCCCAGTGGTAAAAGTCCTTTAGGATGTAACTGAAATTCTCTTCTGGTCTTCTTAGGGGACACGATGTGTACCCACAACTGATGACGTAACTGTCCTCTGAGAACCAGAGCATCCTTTCCGATATTAATTGGGATCCAAGTAATTAAGTTCAAATATTGTCCTCAGTAGGAGACTATCCTCCTTTCCTTCTCAAATTCCCCCATAAATATCAGTACAGAATAAAATTGAGTCTTTCAGCCTGGTTCTTACTAAGGATTAAAAAAAAACACCCCAGCCGCATAGCACAGGGAGATCACCTCGGTGCTCTGTGACCACCTAGAAGGGTGGGATAGGGAGGGTGGGAGGGAGACGCGAGAGGGAGGGGATATATGCATACGTATAGCTGATTCACTTCGTTATACAGCAGAAACTAACACACCATTGTAAAGCAATCATACTCCAATAAAGATGTTAAACAAACAAAACAAAACACCCCACCCTACTTGAATATGCAGAACTTGCTGCTTTCTGTAAGCATGTTGGGATCCTCTCCTGAACGGGGCAGTGTGGCCTCTGTGTAGCTTCTGTGCGGGGTGTGAGCTCAGGGGCCCAGAGTGACCCTGCTCTGCGCTGTCAGCTTGTCATGCCGGGGAAGGTGGCCCTGCGTGGCCCTGTATTTCCCATCAGGGAAGAACCCGCCTTGAAGATCTTCATTCCTCTCACCTGGGAAGGGAGAGAAGCATGACATTTCCCTGCCTCTTTCTCAACTAGGATTAAATTAGAAAATTCCGGACAAACAATGAATTATTATTATTTTCTTAGTAGACTAAAAACTTATAAGTATACTAAATACTGTTTTTATATGAACAGATGTTTCATTGCTTATCCGAAGTCTAACTGGGCACCCCGGGCTTTTATCTGCTGAATCTGGCCGTGCTCTGCGGGGGTCAGTCACTCAGGGGTAGTAGGAACAGGCCTGCAAAAAACCACACCACCTCTGCCGGTTCTGTGTAATTCAGAAAACGTTTATTAGTTCCTACTCTTTGCTGTTTCTCAGTTTTTCTACCTCCCTGGCTCCTACAGGCGGATTCTGTGGAGATGCTGGAAGGGGAAGAGCCAACAGGCCCCATGCCTCGGCTGCCTGTGAGATGCAGTGTTGGCCTCTGCTGGGGCCCCAGGGCGGGTACTTTATCCTCACTTGGGATTTGGGGAATGAGAAACCGAGCCTCTGGAGGGCTCACCGCTCTCCAAGGCCTCCTGGGTAGAAAGCGGAGGAGCTGCGGTGTAGAAGCAGGAGGCCGCTCTGTGTGGCCCCTGAGCTGGAGGGGTCCTGTGGGGAAGGACTCGGATGCCACAAGCCCCGGAGGGCTGCTGGGGTGGGGGTGGGGAGATCTGGAAGGGCAGAGGGCCAGCAGTCTGCCAGGGAGTGAAAAGAGCCTGGCCAGGAAGGGCTCAGAGAAAGCAGCACACTGCACCCCGAAACCAGAGCTCTTGAGGTGCACTCCTTCCCGCGCTGATACCCGGAACCACGCTTCACTCTGCCTGAAAGCCGCTGTGGCCAGTGACAGCTAAAGACATGAGCTAAATTCTTCTGTATTTCAGAAAGCCTGGGAGGTCACACCTGGGGGCCCACGCAGCAGAGGCAACAGGAAGACAGGATGGGTTTGGGTAAATATATCTCCCTCCTGGCTCACGGGATTCCCCCCTGGACGGTTTTGGACACAGCTCATTATTGATATAGTGGAAGCATCTTCAGCCATATCAGGTGGGGTGATGCGTCTGCTCCCACAGCCTCCATGATTGATACCCGGTCCTGCTGCCAACGCAAACGTGTGCTGTGCCCATTCATCTTGGCCGAGATATGGATGTATATCGACGTACCCATTAAAGGCCCCAGGCTTCGGAGACATAGATCCGATTAGATAAGGCCCTCAATTTCCTCTTTTAAAGTATGCAGAGAAAAAGGAGTTCAAAATACCAAGTGCTGATGAGAATTAAAGGTCTAGGAGGAATTGACAAACATCTTGGAATTCAGAATTAATGCTTTCAACTTTAGGCTTCCTTGGCAATCAATACATTCACAAAACTGCCATTAATGTTCACAGGGGTTAAAATGTGCATGTCACCCAAAGACCATCTATTTTCGAGGCGTCAGTGCCGGGTGTGACGCGGGCTGTCTTCTCTGGAAGACGGGCAAGATGCAGAGAAGAGCCGCCTGTGTGGAATTTTGTACCATTAAGGTGGAAGCGATCTAATTGCAGATTTCTTCACACTGACTACATTTTGATCCCAGGCAGACCTCCCTTAAGTCTGTTTAATTCTCCAGCTGGCAGCAATCCAGAGCAGACCTCAGTTCTGGAACTTTCTACACTCTTCCTGACCCCTGACAAGTCCAGGTGGCTGCCCCCACCTCCACCTCTGTCTGAGTCCATCATCCTTAATATGAAGTCCTTCGAAAGGAGGGGGCCAGGGACCAAGAGTCACCCTCTGCCAGCCCTGGACCACTGACACACAGCCTGTAATTTATCATAAAAGGTTACCAGGTTTCGCTGTCCCACTGTAGTATTAATCAGATCATTCTGGCAGGTTGGATTTCACTCCCTATAAATACTCACTACATTTGGACTGCCTTATAAACAGTAGCATTTCCTTCCGTGTTTTAGAGAGAAATTTGTATGATCTTGCCTACTTGCCAGTCCTGGTTACGGCATAAAGTTAGTTGACGTCTTATCAGAACTATGGGTCATATTCCCAGTGGTAGGATGTGTCTTAGTGGTTACTAGACACCTGTGCAAATTCATAGACCTGGGAGCCTGCAGGTGCTCCCAGCTGCACACAAATAATCCCTACAGAGGGGCTACAGTTCTCTTTATGAGAATAATTTTAAAAAAAATTAGGAAACATTTTAAGCATTCTGAGAATATAGAGAATAATAGACATATACCTGTATACCCACCACCTTTATAATATCATAGATGAAATGGAGGAACCCTGTGTGCTCCTCTGTGATCCCAACCCCTCCCTCCATCCCAGAGGTAGCCCCCAATAGGAATTTATTCTTTATCATTTTTATGCATATTTCTATACTTTTCCAACATATTTATGTATCAGTAAATGTTGTCTATGGTAGTTTGAAGATATAAATATATAAATGGTATCATATTGCATTTAACCCTAGTTTTTTTTACTCAACATTATATTTTTGAGATTATATATATAATTCTAGGTCATTTATTTTATCCGCCCTATGTTCTCTCATTGTAGGAATTAACACAATTTATTCATTCTCCTATTAATGGACATTTAGCTTATTTCCCATTTTTCCTTATAACCGGTAGTGTGGTTGTAGACATGCTTGCACTTGTCTCATTCACACTCTTGTACCTGTGAGTAAGAGTTTGTACCAAGAAACCACATTGCTAAGTCGTAGGGCACCACTGTTTCCAACTTTGTTAGATATTCCTAAATCACTTTCCCAAATGATGTACCATTGTACATCACTACTAGCAAGTATGAAAATCCCTCTTCTTCTTTATTTTCCTTCATACTTGACCTACAGTTGTAATGGCCAAATTTGAAAATGTTTGCCAGTCTGATGGATATAGACGTGTAGCTCATCCCTTTGGTTTGTACTTCCCCGATTACTCAGGAGGCAGTGTCTCATCTGCATTTACGGGGCATTTAGTTTCCTTCTGCAAACTGCCTGTTCCTATTACTTGGCCATTTTTATGTTGGAATGTCTGTTTTTTCTCTTATTGATTAGAAATACTTCAAAACTACTTCAAAATATGCATATTTGCATGTAATAATTTATTTATTATGCACATTGTAGATATTTTCTTCCAGTCTATGGCTTGTTTTTCTGCTGTTTTTTTGTTTTACAGTGTATTTTGATGAGCAGATATTTTATTAGCAATATTGTCAAAATTATTCTTTTAATTTATACCTTATGCTTTTTATATTTGTTTAAGAAACCTTTCTTTGTCATAAGAGCCTGAAGACAGTCTACTGAATGTTAGTATAAAAATGTAAAGTATGATTTTCACAGTTTGGGCTTGAATCCATCTGTGATGCAGTTGAATGTGGAGAGTAAGGTAGGGATCTCATTCTACATTTTTCTTATGGATAACCAGTTGTCACAGCCTCATTGATTGAATAGTCCATCATTTCACTATTAAAACATTTTTATTGTAAAATTTACCATACAAGTGGAACACACACACACACACACACACACACACACACACACATTTAAGGATTATAATAAGGTAATAAAGCAAAATAATAAACCATCAGCTGTGTTATGACACAGAACATTAACAATATCTTAGAACATTTCTACAGGACATTCCCTGATCTTACCCCCTTCCCTCCTCCCTCCCAATTTTTATGATAATTGGTCCCTTGGTTTTCTTTACTGTTTTCCACATGTATATATATCCTTACACAATATATTCTTTAGCTTTGCCTTTCTTTAAATTTCATAAGAAAGGAAATATTCTATGTGTATTACTTTTTTACTTTCATTATGTTCCATTGGTCCTTTATTTTCTCTAGAGAAAGAATTTGTTGTCTTATCTGATATAATTTTATAATAGCTTTGACATCTGGGAGGGCCCATCTCCTCCCACTGTTAATTTTCTTCAATATTCTCTTCACTACTCTTGACCCTTTGCTCTTTCATTTGAATTTTAAGGTAAGCTTGTAAAGTTCTATAAAAAATCCTGTTGGCATTGTGATTACATTGACCTCATTGATTACTTTGGACAGATTTGACGTATTTATGACATAAAATGTTCCAATTCATGTCCATAATATGTCTTCTCATTTATTCTGGTCTTGTTTTACATCTTTTTATAATATGTAGTTCTGTTCTCATATATCTTTTTTAGGTTTATTTCTAAACACCTTTCATATTGTTATTGTGAATGGGAACTTTAACATTTATATTGTGTAGTAGGATGTTTGGTGATGGACATGATGTGGGTTTTTATTTGTTCGTTTTTGTATGATTATGTGTTGCTGCTGTAAAAAAAAGTATTACAAATGTAGAATATTAAAGCAGCATACATTTATAATTGTACATCTTTGTAGGTCAGAAGTCTGGCAGATCTCACTGGGATAAAATGAAGATGTCAGTAGGATTGTATTCCTTTCTGGAGGCTTGAGGGAGAATCTGTTTCCTTGCCTTTTTCCACTCTCTGGAGGGTATAATATCCTCATATTACTGGGTACATGGTCTTCTTCTTCCATCTTCAGATGGAAGCAATATTACATCTCTCTGACCTTCCTTCCACTGTCACATCTCCACTTTTACAATGGAATTAGATTGGGCCCATCTTGGATAATCCAGGATAATCTCTCATCTCCAGATCCTTAATCCTAATCATGTCTGCAATGTCCATTTTCCCATGTAAGGTAGCATATTCACAGGTTTTGGGAATTAGAACATGGACATCTTTGGAGACCATTATTGTGCCTACTATAATTTGATATCTAATAACCATGCTGAACTATCACTATTTCTAATATTTATATGTAGATTGTCTTGAATTTATAAATAGATTATTATATCATCTCTTCTTTTGCTATTTCTAAAACAATGATTTATTTTTCTTTTCTTGTTGCATTGGATAGAATCTCTAGAACAATGTTAAATGTAAGTAGTGATAGCAGACATCCTTGTCTTGTCCTCAGTTTTAAGGAGAACTTCTAAAGTCTCATGTGATGTTTGTGTGATGTATGTAGTAAATATTGAGTAAGTGTCCTTTGTCAGGTTAAGGGAGTTCCTTATTATTTGTAGTTCATAGTTTACAAATATTGTAATTGTGGATTTGTTAATTTATCCTTATGATATTGCCAGTTTGGGCTTGTTATGTTTTGGAGCTATGTTGTGGAAGGGTACATTTTATAATTGTTGATAACTTCTTGATGAATTTTTTCCCCTATGATATAGTGTCACTTTTTATGGCAATTAATACTTTTATGGCTTAAATTGCATTTCATTTTATATTAATATACCAACCCCCCCCCACTTTTGGATAATATGTGTGTATTAGATCTTTTTCTTTATTTTCAATTTATCTGTGTGGATTTGTCTTATGTGTGTTCCTTATAAGTGGTGTATACCTAGATTTCTTAAAAATCCAATCAGATAACATCTTTTAATAGGTAAATTTAATCCATTAATATTTGTTGTGATTAATTAACAGAAACGTTTGGTCTTATGTTTACCATCTTATTTTATTTTTTATTAGTATAAATTTCTTTCTTTACCCTTCCTTCCTTCCTCTCTCCCTCCCTCCCACCCTCCCCCCTCCTTCCCTCCCTCTCTCCCTCCCTCCTTCCCTCTTTCCCTCCTTCCTTCTTTCTTCCTTTCTTTTCTTTTTGTTCCTTTCCCTTCCCTTTCTCTCTTTCTTTCTTTCTTTCTCATTACTTTGAAAATTGATTAAAAGTTTTATGAGAAATTTTTACCCTTCTGCCAAGCTATAGATTGTATTTCCATTCTTTTGGGGATTATCCTTAAAATTTTAAGATATTTAACTAAAATTTTTGTAACAAAAGCTACAATTGTTCAGTATTTCTATTTTCTTTCTTCTGACCACAGTAAGACCTTAGCATATGTGTACTGTTGTTTGACTCTTACCACTATTGTTTAATGCAAGAAGTTATGCTAAAAATTAACAGTTAAATTTACCCGTACTTTCTCAGTTGCATTGCTCATTTTTGCTTCTCATTTCCCATAAGTTTCTTTTGCATTTACTTTTTCTCCTCCTGAATGCATGCTGTCATCGTTTTTTTAACTGAGATCTGTAGGGTGTAAATTCATGAATTCTTTGTATAGGTAAAAATGTCTTTATTTTGCTTTTACTTTTTTTATGGTTGCAATTTTTTATTGTGATAAAGTATTCATAACAAAATTTACCATTTTAAGCATTTTTAAGTGTACAGTTCCATGGCATATTTATATTCACTTTGTTGTCCAACCATTACCATCATCCATCTCCAGAATTTTTCATCTTCCCAAACTCTTTACCCATTAATAATAATAATAATAATAATAATTTCCTTTCTCTCCTTCCCTCTTTGCCCTGGCAATCACCATTCTACTTTCTGTCTCCATGAATTTGGCTATTCTAGGGACCTCATATAAGTGGAAGCACAGAATATTTGTCCTTCTGTGTCTGGCTTATTTCATTTAGCGTAATGTCTTCAAGGTTCATCCATGTAGCATGTATCAGAATTTCACTACTTTTTTTTTTCTTTCTAAATTTTTAATTTATTTTTTATACAGCAGGTTCTTATTAGTTATCTATTTTATACATATTAGTGTATATATGTCAATCCAAATCTCCCAATTCATCCCACCACCCTGCCCCCACTTCCCCCCTTAGTGTCCATACATTTATTCTCTACATCTGTGTCTCTATTTCTGCCTTGCAAATTGGTTCATTGTACCATTTTTCTAGATTCCACATATATGTGTTAATATACAATATTTGTTTTTCTCTTTCTGACTTACTTCACTCTGTATGACAGGCTCCAGGCAACCTAAATGCCCATCGACAAATGAATGGATAAAGAAGATGTGGTACATATATACAATGGAATATTACTCAGCCATAAAAAGGAACGAAATTGGGTCATTTGTAGAGATGTAGATGGACCTAGAGACTGTCATATAGAGTGAAGTAAGTCAGAAAGAGAAAAAAAAATATCATCTATTAACGCATATATGTGGAATCTAGAAAAACGGTACAGATGAACCGGTTTGCAAGGCAGAATTTCAGTACCTTTTAAGGCTGAATATTCCATTGCATGTATATATCAATACCAAATTTTGTTTATCCATTCATACATCAATTGACATTTGTTTTGCTTCTGCCTTTTGGCTATTGCTAATAATGCTGCTATAAACATGGATGTGCAAATATCTAAGTCCCTGCTTTCAGTTCTTTTGGGTGTATACCCTGGAGTGCAACTGCTGGGTCATATGGTAATTCCCTGTTTAATTTTTTGAGGAGCTGCCATATGGTTTTCCCCAGTGGCTGCATTATTTTAGGTTTATACCATCAATGCGTAAATGTTCCAGTCTCTCCACATCCTTGTCAACACTTGTTATTTCTGTTATTTTTTTTCTAATTACAGCCATCCTAATGAGTGTAAAGCAGTATCTCATTGTGGTTTTGATTTACATTTCCTTAGTGATTAATGATGCTCACTATCCTTTCATGTGCTTATTGGCCATTTGTGTATCTTCTTTGGAGAAATTTCAAGTATTTTGCCCATTTTTTAATGACTAGTTTGTTTCTGTTGTTCGTTGCTCTCACTCTTGATTGATAGTTTGATTGGTTTGAAATTCTTGGTTAAGGTTATATTTTTCTCCCATCACTTTAAAGATACTACTTTGTTGCCTTCTGGAAACTCTTGTTGCTGAAATCTATTGATATCTATTGAATAGAGAAATCTGTTGCTGTTGTACTTATTCTTTTATAGGCAATCTCTTTTTTTCTTGAAGCTTTTCAGGTTGCCTCCTTATTTTTAATGTTCTGTATTTCATTACACCATCTAGGCATAGATTATTTTTATTTACTCTGATGGGACACTCTTGCAATCTGAGGACTTATGTCTTTCTCCAATTCTGTAAAATTCTTATCTATTATTTATTTTAAATTTTCAAGTATCAGTTATTTCCTATTCTTAGTTTTAAGAACTCCAATTTGCTGTATATTGGAGCATCTCAATTTTTTCTCCCTGCTTCTTAACAGGTTTTCATACATTAAAACAAACTGTTACCAGTCTCTGCATTTGATGTGATCCTCAGCTCTGTCTTACATTTTACTCTTTACTCTGGACTGTGTTCCTGTTTATCCCATCTCGTAAATTAAAACTTTTTAGTGACTATATATTTCATTTATAAGGTGTTATAATCGGTTTTCTCTCATATACATCTATTCTTATTTCATTTATTTCTCTTTTGTTCATAATTTATAATTGTTTATGGATATGTTAGATGTTTTATTTATCCCTTTAGCATTTAAAAAATCGTTATTTTAAAGTTTTTGCTAGGCTCTCCCATAAACTTAATTGTATCTGGAATGAATTCACACTGTTGTCTTTATTGTGTGTCTTTCTTTGTATGAGCTTCGTTGTATGTGTTTTGGAATTTTGGTGTTTGGGCATTTTCTGAATGGGAGGATTTATGTTTTTGTGGCTAGCATTCGTATGTTCCCTCTCTCTCTTCTTTCCTCTCTCCCTAGATATGTTGCCTGCACACATATCTCTAGCAGAAGTGGAACTTTTGCTCTGCTCTGATGTTGGACTTATTGCTGATACAGTCATAAAGCCATTGAGGGGCAAGATTTGACTTTGACCTCTTTTCAGCTTCCTTCTGTGAGTGAAGGGAGAGGTGGGGGGGGGTCCCACCACATCCGCTGTCTTCAACAGCAGTGATCTTGGCTCAATTTTTCTTTTCTTTTTTTTCCTATTTCTTTTGGTTGCGTTGGGTCTTCATCGCTGCATGCAGGCTTTCTCCAGTTGCAGAGAGTGGGGGCTACTCTTCATTGTGGTGTGCTGGCTTCTCATCGTGGTGGCCTCTCTTGTTGCAGAGCATGGGCTCTAGGCATGCGGGCTTCAGTAGTTGTGGCACACGGGCTCAGCAGCTGTGGCTCGCGGGCTCTAGAGTGCAGGCTCAGTAGTTGTGGCACATGGGCTTAGGTGCTCTGTGGCACGTGGGATCTTCCCGAACCAGGGCTCGAACCCGTGTCCCCTGCATTGGCAGGCGGATTCTTAACCACTGTGCACCAGGGAAGCCCCAATTTATGTTTCTGATGAAGCTCTGTAGTCCCTTTCGTACCATTGGAGTCTAACTCCTGGATGCCACCCCCTGCATCTAGACGCAGAGTCTCCCCCAACCCCCCAGCCTGCCGCTGTCCCCCTGCCCCACCATCTTGTATTTCTGCTCCGTCCACATTCATCCAGTGTTCATCTTGTATTCAAGGTGACTGTGTTGTTTTGGTTTTGTCTGGAGCATTAAAGTACCATTTTATTTAGTCCCTTGCAGCGGGCAGCACACAGCCCATCAGTGGCGTGCTCTTCATTTGCTCAACATTTGTCCCGTTGACTTTGTGTTTCAAGTTGAGTTTGATATTCAAGTTATCTTTTCTGTAGCAAAAACGGAGTCTAATTTTGATACTTCCATTGCTGTGATCCTCATGACCATTTATACCCTTTGGTATTTACTTCTTTGTACAGCTTTTAGAAAAAACATGTGAATGTGAACGTATTTGCACGAAACCATCCTTGGAACCTCCCTACAACACTGGCCTTGTGGGTTTCACGATGTAGGTCTTCTTCTCTGATGTTTCATTCACTGAACAAATACATTTTGAGTTCATTCTACGCTCACAAATGCAAGCGGTCTACAGTCCTGCTGTTCAAGGTGTGGTCTGGGGACCAGCAGCCTCTGCGTTAGAAATGCAAAAGCTCAGGCCCCTCCCCAGACCTCCTGAACTAGAGCCTGGCTTTTTAACAAGATTTCCAGGTGATCTGCACGAACGTGAAAGTTTGAGAAGCACTGCCTTGTAGTGAAGGTAACCGTGTGCCCTGGCTTACTTATTGTGGGGCTACTGTTCACATGTTGTCCTCATTTAGGCAATTGGTTATGTGGTTTCCCTCTTTATGATGAGCTGGGTGCTTCATTCTCTAAATTCTGAAGTCTGATGCAGACACACCTAAGTCATTCTGAGTTCTCCAGGGAGCAAGTAGAGATGGAGTGAGGCTGAAGTGAGGGTGTAGGGGCGCTGGAGGGGATTATTGGCAAAGTAAATGCATTCTGGATTGTACTTATGCTGAAAAAACCCGGAGCGGAAAGGTGTTGGCCTTCTGTTCTCTCCCACAGCATATCTTCAGCCTCTTTGGCCCAGGAACTGGGAGGTGCTGGGGCTTCTAAGTGGGAGGGTGTCTCTTTATTTCTGAACCCGCAGCAGGGCATCCTGCCCCCTCGAAGTGGGCAGGCCCAGAGCATTCTCTCCATTCATACCAACAGCCTGCAGGGTGCTGGGCTCTATCTTTTCGTAAAACTGTTTACACCGTGGTCTCTGTAAGAGTTTCCCATGGCTGCTACAACAAGTTATCACAAACTGGGTGGCTTCACACAACAGGAACTTATTCTCTAACCGTCTGGCGGCCAGAAGCCTGACATCAGTACCCCTAGGATGAAATCAAGGTGTTGGCAGGGCTGCAGTCCCTCCAGAGGCTCTCGGGGAAGATTCTTCCTTGCTCCTCCCGGCTTCTGGTGGCGGCCGGTGTGCCTTGGCTTGTGGCCGCATCCCTCCCGTCTCTGCCTCTGTCCTCACATGGCCTCCTCCTCTGTAACTGTCAAATCTGTCTCTGCCTCCCTCTTATAAGGACACTTGTGATGGCATTTAGGGCCCACCAGATAGTCCAGGATGATCTTCCCTCCTGGAGATCCTTAATTTAGTCACACTTGCAAAATCCATTTTGTCATGTAAGATCACATCCACAGGTTCCAGGGATTGGGACATGGGCATCTTGGCGGGGGGGAGGGACCCTTTTCCAGCCTACCACAGCACCCAAGAGAAAGGGTGTTGTATTGCTAGGCAAACCAAATGGGACATTTCCCTCCAAGAAGAGTGGATATGAGATATTTTTCTAAAAGAAAGAGATTGTTGAGTATTTTAATACTGACCCCTCCCCGATTCTGCTCATGTAGACCCTTCATTACTCCTTGCTGAGTACCTGCTTTGTGCCGGGAGCTTCACGCACCTTCTCTCTGGTGTGCAGTATTGTCCTGTTTTACCGGTGAGAAGAGGTGGGCTTGCCCCATCTTATCCTGTGAGCGGTCAGTGTGGCAGAGTGGCTTCAACTAGGAAAGGCACGAGGGATTGCCTATGGGACCGTGGGCGCCGGGGCGGTAGAGGGAAGGAGCAGAGACTGTTTAACTTCGAAGCCACTGCAAGCCGGAGGACTGGCATTCAGGACCAGATGCCACGGGGCTGTCGGGGCTTGCACAAGTCCCATGTTCCGCTCCTGGGGGTGTTGTCACCTGCGAGCCGAAGGTTCCTCTCTGGGGCGGGCATCTGGAGGTGCCTTTGGACGTAAGAAGCAGGAGCCTCCCGGTGGGGCGACTCGCAAGGGCGGCATCGAGGGGCCTGTGTGCACCCTGGACGCACAGATTCCTGCTCCCACCCGCTGCCCACAGTCGAGCCATTTCCATCCGATCAGCAACCCCGCTGCTCTGCTGGGCTCCCTGGAGCGTTGTTGAGTCTCAACGATTTTACATTCCAACCTCCACTGCCCCTTTTAGGGGTGTGGCCTTTAGGGGAGCGCTCTGGGTCCCTTGTCCCTGGTTTACGGGGATTAACCAAGACCCCCGAGGGCAGGATCTGGGGCAGATTAAACTGGGGAGGGTTTCAGAGGACACATTTTGCGTGGGGGGTGGTTTGCCTGCGTCCCTTGAGGGCAGCTGCGTGGACACTACTCAGTGCAGCGTCACCTTCCTTATTCCAGGTGCAGCAGCTGAAGACCACGGCTACGTTAGGTGCTTTCATTGGAAACAGAAGGGCTGTGTGTATTGCATTCAGACTCTAGGTTCCGGGGTGTTTATCAGGCTGGGTGGGCACCAGATGGGAGTGGGGCGTTTCCTCCTTGGCGGCAAAAGGCTTGTGATGGGGAGGCAGCAGGCTACCCTCTGTGTCCCTGACACTGTTTGGGATGCTACGGGAGCCCCGCCCCTTTGCCCTCCTTGGCGGAGGTGTGAGCCACGCTCCCCTTCAAGTCCAGGCTCCCAGGGGGGCCGCCCACCGCTGCCCAGAGGGCTGAGCGCAGGGCCGGGGCGCGGCCAGGACAGGGCCTGGCGGTGGGCGCTGCAGGGACGCGCACTGTCCTATCGTCTCCCTCTTCCTCCGCTGGGTGAGCCGAGCGCCTCGGAGCCGTCTCTTCGGAAGTCTGGCAGGGCTGCTCCTCCGCGGATGGTGTGGGTTATAAATCGTGTAACCCTGGAGAAGAGTTCACTTGATCACGGTGTTTTACACTCTCCTCTGCAGAGCGTTGGTGACTTAATTAACCTACTTGCAGATGTAACAGCTGAAAGATACATTTCCCGATGCATCCACATCCCCTTTCAGTCATCATGTACTTAAATTGCAAATTCTCATGAACTGTAACCCAGTGGCTTATGGCTCTTGATTCTGCATTTCCCTGTAGATGTTCTATCTTCACGTGTGTCAAAGTTAGAGTATGTGGCTGCTAGAAAAAGGTATAGCTATATTAAACCACACAAAAAACCCCTCCATTGAAATAAGGTTAAGAATATGGCTTAATACTCCTCTAATGATGGGCAGTTCCAAGTTTGGCTTCAAAGCCAATTGTCTGCCCAACGCCATAGCGCCCACGCCTCAGAAAACAGCTCTTGGAAGGTGCTAAGCTCGGAGGGATAGACTTATTTATCATCAAGGCACTCCAGGGCTCAAACAATGTGAAATCATTGCATGCATTTCCTTATTGGCCTTATTTTATAAAATCCTTGCTTCCCTCCCCATGCACTTACTTTTTCTTTCTCCATCTCCAGGAGAGCCCCTTCCCATACTTTTAGAGAAGATTATCCTATGACTTAACATTTCAAAAAATTTAGAAGTAAGATGAGGGTAGAGAATCACTGAATTCTGAACAAAAACCAGTAATGGTTAATTTCTGTATGATTGTTTTCCCGTAAGAAAGTTAAGAAGACATTTGCAAGTCCTCCCCTGCCCCTCCCCCGCAAAAAAAACAACGATTCTTTTGAGCTCAAAATGTTGTATCATAAGCACATTTTTTATGGCTAAAAATTGGGGTTTACAGAGGGAAAATGACAAGCCTGTAATTGGCATACTTGGTATGAAAGTTTCCTTGCATACAAGAGATTCATGTTTGTAATTTCGTTTTAGGAAAACATTCTAAGCATCCGGGGAACTGCAGGAGGGCGAGGGCTATGGGAACTCTCTCTCCAGAACCACCTGGTTTCAGATTCACCCATAAAAATGGAACCACATGGAGTTTTATTCCAGTGTCCTGGGATCCATGGGCATTTCACCCGACTGGAGATGAAATTCAAAGTGCAGACATTTGGCAGCTGGCAGCTTGGGACTATATTCACCGTTGTCTATTATCCTTTTTCTTTTCGGGTCTCTGTTCTGAGTTCCTAATTAGGCCTGTGCCACGCTTGGCTCCTTTGAATTCACGTGTGCTAGCTGTCACTGGGGCTTAGCCACGGCCTGAAACGTCGCACGGACACAAAGGAGACAGTGACGTACAACTCACCACATCTCCCATCTCCACGTGAGCAGAGCCGAGTCCTGACCTGGCTTTTGGTGTATGGTTTTCTCCTTCATTCTCGCTCTCCCCTCACCTCGGTACATCACCGCGATGATGATGCGCTGAAGCAGTTCTGTCTCTGTTAGGTGAGGACAGGTGCGAAGATGTTTGCTTTGACTGTAGGAAATTTTCTTTTGGCTTTTCATCTTAAATGGAAAATCCCTACAACACAAGAGGTGTAAAATGAGAAGTAAATACTTTGTGTGTCGTTGTCTGTCTGTCTGTCTTTCTAAATAAATAGGATCTGACTCTGCATGCTGCTTTCCCTGCTTCACTTGGACCTCATTCCCCATGAGCTCCTCTTTCTGACGCTACGTGGTATGCACGGCACAGCTGCAGTGTGTTTTTCTCTTTTCCGGACCCCTCCCGATGGGCACTTAGGTTATTTCCAGTCTTTCACCTCTGTAAGGCTGGTACCATGGGCATCTCTGCTTATTCTCTGGGAGCGCTTGTGAGGTTGTTTCTGTAGGGTGCAGTCATACATACACACGGAGCAGTGGGTCACAGAGGTGTGCGGAGCGAGGTTTGTTTATGGATTAAATTGTAAGCAGATGATCTGCCGTAAGAATTTGAGGAGATGGGCATTGGTGGAATCGGTCTCTGGGAGGCACTCTTTGATATCATCTCATTTAGTCCTGATTGCGGTCCCAGGACGGCGGTTTTATTTGCTTCATAGGAATGATGACTCTGAGTTCTGTAGTTTGTCTCAGGCACCGACTAGGAAGCAGCTGCCCTGGGACTGGAAGCCCACTTTTCATGCCACGTCCAGAGCTCTTTCTCCCAACAAGCCTGTCTTTGCCGATAGCCATGTACATTTAGGCGACGTTCTGTGGTTTAATCACCTACAGTGGCCAACCGTGCCCATTGGCTTAGTGGTCCTTATCAGGGGCTCCTGGGAAATTCTCATCCATGGGTAGAAACTCGAGTTCCTTTCTAACAATAAGACCACACTCAGCATCATTGTTTTTCTCTTGCTCACATCCTTGGTGACTTAGCATAAGAAACGAGTTATTCACTGTGCCACGGCCGCCCTGGAGATTTCTCTCTCTCTCTCTCTTTTTTCACCCCAGTTTACCTTTGCTTCTTCTCCCCCTCAACTTTAAATTATATTTGTCAATACACACAATTCTATTTGTCAATGAAGTGTATAACATGATCTGATATACATGTACATCGTGGAATGATTACCCAGATCCAGATAATTAATATATTACTATTAACTGTAGTCACTGTGCCGTAGGTTAGAGCCTCAGAACTTATTCTTATAGGTCAAAAGGTACTTTTAGTTATAGCTCCCCATTTCCTCACTCCCCCAGACCCGGGCAACCATCATTCTATTCTGATTTTATGAAATTGGCCCCCCACCTTTCTTTCTTTTTTTTTTTTTAAATTCCACATGTTACTGATGTCAAATGTCACACGGTATTTGTCTTTCTGTGTCTGGCTTATTTCACTCAGCATAATACCCTCCAGTTCATGTTGTCACAAAAGGCAAGGCTTCCTTTTTTTTTTTTTTAAGGCTTCCTTTTTAATGACTGAATAATATACCATTGTGTTATGTATAACACATCTTCTTTATCCATTCATGTGATGATGATGGACACTTAGGTTGTTTCCGTGTCTTGGCTATTGTGTGTAGCACTGCAGTGAACATGGGAGTGCAGAGAGCTCTTTGAGCGAGTGATTTCATCTCCTTAGGATACGTACCCAGAAGCGGGATTATTGGATCATATGGTCGTTTATTTTTAACTTTTTGAGGAGCCTCCAGCCTGTTTTCCACAGTGGCTGCACCATTAACATTCCAGCCTGCAGAGGGTTCCCTTTTCTCTACATCTTCACCAGCATTTATCTCTTGTTTTTTGATAATAGCCTTTGTAACAGGTGTGAGGTGATATCTCGTGGTTTCGATTTGCATTTCCCTGATGATTAGTGATGTTGAGTACATGTGCTTTTTGGCCATTAGTACGTTGTCTTTGTTAAAATGTCTATTCGAGTACTCTGCCTATTCTATTTGTTTAAATTGAGGTATAGTTGATTTACGATATTAGTTTCAGGTGTACAACATAGTGATCCAATATTTGTGTAGCTTATCCTCCATTTAAAGTTATTATAAAATACTGGCTATATTCCCTGTCTGTACAATGTACCCTTGTAGCTTATGTATTTTACACATAGTAGTTTGTACCTCTTACTCTCCTCCCCCATCCTGTCCCTCCCCGCTCCCCTTGCCCACTGGTCACCACTAGTTTGTTCTCTGTTTGGTGTATGTGAATGAAATGCTCACACGGGGGTGCATGCCGGCCTGCCCTCCCGAGGGCTGGGGCTCCAGAGTTCTTCTGGTGAAAACGCCCTTTCCTCTCTGGCCAAGCCCTGTGTCCTGGGGGACTTGGGGGTTGAAGCAACAGGGGCTCTGGGTTGAGGGGGGAGAGGGGCACACAGTGGGATAGTCACACACGGCACCAGTCGGGGGAGAAGAGGTCAGGCCCGACCAGGGCTTGGCCCTTGACCCTGAGGACAAGTCCCCGGAGGGCAGAGAGCATGGAAACAGGCAGCGGCCAGACTGGCGGGTCTCAGCACCTCCCTCCAGCGTGAGCCTGGCTGTACCTTGAAGGCCAGCCTGACTTAGGAGGATTCGGACCTAGGAAGCCTCTGCCCCTCTTCCTCCCTGCCCAGGGCCCCATCTTATAGCCCCTCTGGGATTCCTGCAGCAGAAGCAAAGTCGTCCAGAGCATTTATCACTAGAGACAAGATTGGGCATGGTGACAGGATGGACAGGCTGTCCCAGGACATAGCTCGGGGCCTGGGCACATGGAGGAGGCTGCCTGTTCTAGCTCCCTGAGTGCTCTGAGGCTGCCCAGCATCCCTGGGGCCCATGCCCAGGGGTCCAGGCTGTCGTAGCTCCTCCTGTCCAGCTCCCTCTCAGCCTGCGCCTCTCAGGCAGGGTTCTCAGGGGACAAAGGCTGAGAGGGGTGGCTATCCCCATCCAACTTGGAGCCCTCAGTCGGTCAGGGGCTCCGGCCAGGTCCTTGTGGCCGACTGGTCACCCTAATGCCCAGCCCATCGTGACTGCCCCTGTTGAGCTGAGATTTGCCTCCGTCAGTTTTGTCCCCACGTGGCAGGGTCAGGAGGAGACACCCCCAGGAAGAAAGAACTGTCCACTAGGGGCACACCCAGGATGAGGTGGCGGGTTGACACGAGTGATGCTGAAAGCTGGGCCCTTTCCCTGTTCTGCGTGAAGCCAAACTCCCGCCCGATGCCAGAGGCTGAGGGAGCTCAGCTCCCTCCATTTCGCTCCCCCATTTGTTTTACGCATTTGTTTTCCATGCCAACCCTGTGCTGGGGCGTGTGCGCAAGACCTCCACCCGCAAGGGGCTGGTAGGAGAGTGTGAGACACAGACACACTGGACCCACTGCGGGTGAGCGTGGACCTTGCAGTGAGTGGGGGTGAGGTGACTGCAGGTGTCGCTGAATGCAGGTGCGTGTGCCCGTCGCACAGGGAGGCCAAACAAACCGAAACGTCGGAGTTCGGAGCAGAGAAAGGTTCGTTGCAGAGCCGAGCAAGGAGACAGGTTCTCGTGCCCAGAAAACCGCAAACTCAGCAAAGGATTTTTAAAGGCCAGGTGACGAGGGGCGTGGTCGGTTGCTGCAGATTTCTTGGCGTGTGTCCGAATCCTTTGTTCCTGCAGCTGTCCACGGAGGTCAGGTCACCATGTTCCTGTAAACCTCCAGCGAGACATATGTCATTCTCTATTCTGCAACTTTTTATCTCTATAGGAATGCGAAAGTGTTTACATTGAAAGGTCAGAGCCTTGAGAATGGGCTGTCCTGTCTATTTCAGGCTGTAGGCAACATTCTTAACCGGAGCAAAGGCAATAGAATACAAAGGTTAAAGTAAAAGAGACAGATCCAGTATGGAGTCAGATTTGTCCTTCCCTATTACAGGGGGAGCTGGGGAGTGCGGAGGGGCATAGTGTTGGCCTGGAGGGTGGGCAGGCCCCTGGGGCAGGTGCTGAATCCTAAGGGTTAAGTAGGAGACAGCCCACCACTCCCAGCCCTGTGGCCAAGACACTGTTTAAGGATGAGTCCAGATCGAAGAATTTATGGCGCCAGAAAACAGCATCTGAGCAGCCGTGGCAAAGTAGACGGCGCCAGGCTCAAGGCAAGTAAGCAAAATACAGCTGAAAACGCGGGTAAGTACACATCCAGCCACAGGCGCTGTGGACAGCAGCAAAGGTGCCAGGCGTCTTGTAAGAACATCTGGGGAAGGGCAGCTGCTTGGGTGTTTAAACCAGAACCTTCTGAACACAGGCAGCTAAGAAAAGCCCCTTCCAGCAGGATGCATTGCTTCTCAGAACCTTCCTTGGAGGGACATTGTAGATAACGTGGTTTCCGTTACAGAGAGTAGAGAGCAGAATTTTAGCCTAAAGGGCAGAATTAACCTTCCTGTTTCCTTTTTTCCAGATTCATTGTCATCAAGTGCACATATAGTTGCCTCTTGTCCTTAAAAAGCCGTCATATTTAATTTTTTTTTGCTTTTGTACTGTCATTTCAAAGAATCAAACAATTTTTAATAATCAGTGTTTGGAGCTTAAGAAAACGTTGGTTGAATTTTTCACATTCAAAGGCAAGTTTCAACCTTTAATATCCACCAAACTTCAATGAATTTATTTCCTCTTTGAGGACCTAAAGGTGATCTGAATCATTTTTACTGTCATGTAACATCCCCAAACAATGTTTTATGGGGCTGAGTTTAGTTAATAGTTAATAGATTCAGGCTTAGTTAAGGCTTTCACGGGGGCAGCTCCTCGTTCTAGAAACGTCTGTTTATTATCAGTTTAATGCGGGTGGAACTACTTATTCACTCTTCAGAAACCCTTCATGACTCCTAATTAAAGTCTTTGTCTGAACACAAAATAATTAATACATAAAATGAAGCCACGGGAAAGAAGCAACTGTGAAATAGTCACTTGGTTGTATGTTAAGCAGTATTTAATCATTAGAGGAACAGTGTTTGCACTTTTGGAAAGAAAACAAGGCACAGACTTCATGTTTATTTAACACTTTGACTAGTTCTTCTCGGAGGTCTGAAATGAGCCTCATGGAGCACCGCAGCAGTAAATCACGGGCTCTGGAAATTACTGGGTCTTAAACAGTAGTGTCATTTTAAACCTAAATAGTTTGGTGGTGCTCTGGCCCATAAAACTGACCTCTTAGAACAACATGGACTGTTTACACTGAAAGACAAGTAAAGGAAATAAAAACAACACATAAACTATAGTTGCTGCCAGGACGCCATTTATTCTGGTTTGGTTTTGGCTTGAAATCTGATGCTGCTGGTGAGCATGGGAGTGCTTAGTGCCGCCAAAGAGGGGTCCGCGTTTGCACCCCGAGGGTCCCTCTGGCCTATCCTGCCCTGTGAAGGCTTCTGCAAAGCACCGCCGGCTTTTCGGGGTGGGCTGACGGCGCCGGCCCCCAAAAGGTGGAGATGTGCCCATAGGAAACGAGATCTCTTTAGTGGGCTTATGAGGGCAGAGTGAAAATTCACAGCAGATTCTTTTTATAGAAACGGTAGATAAAGGTGACTGGCCAGCCCGAGGGATTGGTCACGGGATAGGGGATTTTCACCTCTGAGTCACTGCTTCCAGCTACACCTCGATGGAGACCTGAGGTCCCCAAGTGAGGGGAGCAGTGAGTGTGATGTGAGGCACCCCCCGGCCAGTGCTCTCGGGCTTGGGTTCACATCTGGCAAGAGGAATGTGGGTGACCTCGAGAGAAGTGGGACAGGGAGGGAGGTGAGTGGTGACAGAGGAGGATGGCCCTGGTACTCATCTCGGGATCTTTGGCTTGGGTTTGGGCTCCAGGTAAGGACAGTGGGGCTGGGGAGGAAGAAGCAGTGGAGGAAGGAGGCCAGTGGATCTGGACTCGGGCACTTGGCTTTGCCTTCTGTGAAACGCCTCTGTATTTCCTGTGCTCTGGGAAGGGCTGTTACAAATCGTGCAGGGGGGACTTGGATGGTCCCGGCATGTTCTCTCCCCTGGATGCTTCGTGGCCAAATACACTTTGGCTCAGAGCACAGGAATTCCCTGCGTTTTTATAGTGATTCCTGTTGCCAAGACAGAGCCAAGTGCAAATCCTACCATACTCCCCCCACTGCAGCCCCCGCCCCACATACACTGTATATTCCTCTTTGATAATTTGGAACATATAGAAAAGTGGAACATATAGAAAAGCAGAAATCACCTGTGACCCCACCGCCTTGTCATAGCCACTGTTAGCAGGTTCGCATCTGTCTGTCCTCTGTCCACGTATTTTCTCATACAGTTGTGTTATTATGCACGTGCTGTTTGATGCTTATTAGAGCACGATTTTGTAATATTTCATCAGTGCACGTGCCATAATTATGAAACCAACCCCTTTACTCTTGGACATTCAGGTTGTTTCCAGTTTCGTGCTCTCCTAAAGCTCCCAGCTGTCTTTGACTCATCAGGCAGGGCATCTTGTGTTCTCCCTGGGTTCCCCCCGGGGGAGCCCATCTCCGTGGGGAAGTCATGGCTCTCACGCCCCCTGTGCCCAGCTGCTCTTGCACATCACGGACCCGGAGGCTCCCATGCGTCTGCATCCCACTCATCTTGACACTGTGGCTCTGCAGGAAGCATGGGCCATCTCATCCCCACCCACGCCTCCCGTTCAGCAAGCATTTCTTCACACTTGCTGTATGGAGGGCACCAGGCTGGGGTGAGTGGCAGTTAGAGGAATGAGGTCCCTCAGCTCCAGCCCAGAAGTCGCTTTCAGTGTACAGGGAGGGAGAAGGAAGCTGAGACCATACCTGTGATCCAAACAGATGGAGGGCCCTTAATGCCATGCGCTGTCGCAGACAGAAGAGGCTACCTGGATTTTGGACCAGGTGTGGTTCAGCTGAGCTTTGAGGAATGGATGGGGGTAAAGGGGGCAGTGGTGGAAGGAGGAAGGGGTCTAGGTTCAGGAGGACTCAAAGCCCGGCAGGTGTAGCCTCAGTTGGCGTGTTGTCTGCCTGGAGTAGCACAGATGGCAGGGGTTTTCCTTGTGGAGGGGGTCTCACTGCTTGAAACGGTGAGACAGCTGTGGGAATAGGGATGTTCTGAATTTGTTTGGGTCGCACAGGAACTTATTAGCCAAAAAGGCACAGAAAAGGAGATGGAATGTTTTGACTCGTGAGGTTATATTTGGTCTCATCTTTCCCACATCTTGTAAATACAAAGTAATTTGTAAAGTCTCTTTAGGTGTCCTTGGAATCTTTCTTAGTTGCCTCAGGTTCACCACTGCTGGGGGACAGGGTCCATCCTGGAGGTCCCAGAGGCTGGTGAGGCCAGCCAGAAGCTGTGTGCAGGGGCGGACAGGTGTTGGCTCGTGATGTGTCCAGCTGCTCCCCCCGGATGCGTTTGAGGCGGCCCCTTACTCTCAAAGCCAAGGTTCAAGTGTTTGTCATAAGCACATCTTTTCTAGCGGCCGCCAAACCATCTCGGGACTCTCTCTCCACGTGGAATGCGTTTCCTTTTCTGAGTCCATAGCTTTGCAAGGAGGACAGGAAATCAAAGGACTGAGGTTCTGATTCAGATATTAAGGGAGCCTAAAGGGGCGTGTTGCAGCATTTGCTAAACCTCTGATGAACAGGCCACTGTAAGTCTAATTATTAATCTCTGGGAAACTTGACCCTTCAATTAACCGAGTCATAATTGCATTGTGGACCATCAAAAACCTTGCATTATTAATGAGCATTTAAGGTCAATATTCGTTCACTTCACTTTATTGCCTGTGATATTTATCACTTGTAATATGCCTTCCTGGTTAATTATACAGAATCATGCAGCATTCACTTTTGATTAATGTGGAAAGTTCATGCAGACTTCGTTAAAAAAACATTTACTATGTGTGATGTATTATAATAAACCTTGTTTTTCCCTGAGCTTTGTCCTATGTACATATGTTTTCAATATTTAGAATATTTTCCTGTGTGGAGGAACTTCCTAATACATGAAATTGAGAAAATTTAATAAATCATGTTAGCCACCTGCACGCTGTGTGTTTTTTATTGTGATATGATCTTCTGGTGGGAAAGTTGGGGTCATAACTTAGGCAAGATGATAAACGCATTTTAACTTGAAGGAACTGCTGTGAACCTGTATTCCAGGCGTCCCTTTATTGCACAGGGGACCACGAGGGGTAGTGGAAGGAGTATGTTCTTGGCGTCTCAAGACTTGGGCCGTAATTAGCTGTGTGACCTTGGGCAACGTACTCTGCATCTCGTCATCTCATAAATTAATCTGTATTCATTGATTAATACCTCCCCAGCCTCCCTTACGGAGCGGGTTGGAGGATCAAAGACTCCAATGCATGTGAGAGGGCTTTGTGCTGTGAAACACGCCACACCAGGTTGTCGGGTGCGTTTTGGGTAGAATTCCCTCCAATTCGTCTTGCCGCTGTGGCATTATCCCTTGTCATTTCTGGGCAGACGTTGTTTCCGATCGAGAGAAGAGAGAAGCCAGTTTGGTGATGAGCTCTCTGTAGCATAAACAAGCTTCTTGGAAGGGAGCAGGAAGCCAAGTCGGTGTGTATTATGGGCTACATTCTGTCCCCACCTCTCCCAATGGACATGTAGAAGTCCTGGCAGCACCTCAGAGTGTCACTGCGTTTGGAGAAGGGGCCTTTAGAGAGGTGATGGAGGTAAAGTGAGGTCATATGGGTGGGCCCTAATCCAGTATGACTAATCCCGCGGGACTGGAGTCGTTGTAAGAAGAGGAGATGAGGACACAGACACACACAGATGGGGGATCACGGAGGACCGTGGGAGAAGGTGGCCGTCTGCAAGCCAAGGAGAGAGGCCTCAGGAGAAACCAACCCTGGGGCAACATGGTGTTATGGCAGCCCCAGCAGACTGACACAGGCCTGTTAGTGGAGGGCTGGCCGAGGGCCGAGGCGCCTTCTCCCCCTGGGTCTGAGCACAGTGCTGCTTTGTCTCGCGTCCTGGGCACACAGGGAAGGCATGGTCCACAGGCCCCGGGAGAAGTAGCAAGACCCAAATGAACAACACGGTTCAGTCCTGCCAGGGGGTGGGGAGGGGCAGAGAATGTGGCTTCCCGGGGTCTCCTGAGCATCTGGTGGACGCAGGGTGGGACTGGGAGGGGGAGGGGCAGAGTACTTTCCAGGCCCCGTCTCTGGGCAAAGGGCCGAGGGGCCTTGCTGTCGTCCCCCAAGATAGATCACAAGGGAACCCAAACTGTCAGTTCCTGCTGGAGATTCTGCTTACGAGGAGGTAGATTTGCAAAGTGTGTCTGGTCCTGGTCAGGGCTGGCCATTGTGGGTGAGGCTGAGGTCCGGCCAGGCAAGGACAGTCTAGCTTTGTGCTGGCCTCGCAGACAGGAGCCCCGGGCCCTGAGTATGCACTGTGCTCTCAGGCCACCGCCCAGCCTTGCCAAACGTCCAGAGTTCTGTCGGGTCCAGACACCCTGGGAAAGGGATCCGTCTGAAACTCTTGCAGGCAGTGGGAGCCAGGAAGGATGTCCACACCCTGAGGTGCAATAGCAGGGCTCATAATGACACGACCACAGCCACGGTCCACGGGCACATTCCAGGCAGACCATCCGTCCGCAGGCCCACTGGTGTGGCTTCTGGCATCTCGTGATGATGCATCTTATGTAAATCTTATGTTTCAGTCTCCCCATCTTTGAAAAAGGGATGCTACTTTGTACATTCATTTGCCAGAGGGAGATGGACGTGAACGTGAAAGAACACACAGTTTTCAGGACTCTCAGGTCAGAAGGAACATTCCAGAGCACCATAGATATCACCTTGTTCCACACACGTGGGAAAGGGAGGCCGCAAGCGTTGGCCTCCTGTCCTCTCTCACCTGGGTGTAGGAGGATGACATTATCAGGACATCTGGAGAGACTTTAAAATCAGCAGGAGACGGAGGCAACGTGAATTTTGATATCAGGTCAGATAACTTCCTACTGCCGGGTGCCATTAGGTGTGAATGTTGGGGGGTGCTGGAATGTTCGGGACCCATGGGGTTCGTGGCCTCGTCAGCCAGTCAGCTATTGGGCGCCAGTTATGGGATTAGCGTGCAGACAGTGATTTTCAATTAGAAGGACTCAGTTTATAGAAAACAGTGGAAATTGCTGAGTGAAAGAGAAAAGTTAGCGTGATTTACTCTGATAGGGGACCGAAGTGTGTGAAGGCTGAGGGCTCCTGAGCACATCTCCACGTGCTGGGTACATCTGCACCATCTTCAGAAAGAGGAGTTTTATTCCTTTGCATCCCAACTTTTCTTGGGCAAGGAAATGCTGGGGCATGTGGAGCTGCCATGTGCGGTGAAGCCTCACTCCGGACCCTACCTCGAGCCCAGCCCAACCTGTCTGCCTTCCTTCCTCCCCTGGGTTGGGGCTCCGTCATCCCAGAAACGATGCTCCACCCCTGTCCCTGGGGACAGCTCAGGCCCAAAGGCCAGTGACTAATTTCCTGAGCCACCTTAGCTACGAAATATTCTCTTATTTGAAACATTTTTTGATAAATTATCTGTCACCAGTAGATGAAGTTAACATTTCTTTTGATCGATAAAATAAATATTGAGGTTATGAGTTAAATACCGTCTAAATTTCTAAAGACTATTGCATACTTCGGTGTTCCTCTGATTCCAGCCCATCTGCCTTAACAAATTTTGCAGACCTTTTTATAATTTTCATTTATAATATGTGACGGGTTTGTACAAATCTCCATGTGTGAGATCTATTTAATCTTAACATTCTTAAATTGGAGTTGGTTATAAATAATGCGCCAGGAGACGTGGAACGGGGCACATTCTTTCTTTGTGTTGCACCGGTCAGGACAACAGTCACATTTTTAGGATTTGTGAAGAGTTTTGCACAACCTGGACCCAGATTACTTCTGTTAAAGAGAGAGGGCTCTGTCCCACTTTATGTACATTAAAAACCTTTAGCCAATTTATGGTCAAAAATATAAATCGTGTAAAGAGCTTGTGGACAACATTTATTTTGTATGTACATTAATGGGCACTTCCACTTTTCCTGGAGGCCAGAATCCACTTTGAAATTCATGTTTGATAAATTCCCTGGCTTTCTGAGTAATTTAACTGTCTATAGGGCTGTTGATCCTTGGAGTGTATCACTGAACCTCAGGGACCTGTAGACCATTTCTGCATATCCAAGTTCAAATATATGCTCAAGATTGGTTTAAATTTTAAGTTGTTGGTCTTATTTCTGATAGATTTGTTAGCTTATCCTCCATTTCATTTCCGAGACCTGCTCGTAATCCTCAAATACTCTCTTCTTAAACACATCTTTGCTAAATTCATTGATTGCGGTAGTAAAGTGTATATTGAACAGTCGTTCTGCAAGCATGCTGTAACATGAATATTGTTGGCGCCTTCGCTCAAAGACCAGAAGTTTGATAACCTGGCTGTCAATTATCACCTGCATTCTAATTTGTTCTTAGTCTTAGGTAGACTATTAGTTTTCACATCTGTTCCAGTATGCCCTTCACATTTTCGCCAGTTCTGATAGGTTTGTACTAATTTTCTTTCATGCTATCAGTTTTGCAATGTAAAATGCCAGCCTAGTCTATTAATGTTTTTGTTTATTCTAAAAATTCTTGACATTTTGTTGGTATTACAAATATTATTCTTCCAAATAAAGTTTGGATAAAAGTAACTGTTACTGATAAAAGTAACTGACTTTTTATCCCTCGTCTATTTTTAAAGGAAATTTCTAGCATTAATAAGTAAGTGAATTCTACAAACACTGAATTCAGACCATTTGCCACGTTCGTAAACAACTTTTTCTTAGGCACGTTAAGATTCCCCAGGCATTTCAATAAATATGTCTATTTTTTGAAGCTGTGACCCTCTCATATCTCCTTGGACTGTAATTTGCATTTAATGGGCGAGGACACTGGGTCAGGTAGGTAGTGGCTGGTGCGCCGCAGGTCGAGCTGGTTCTAGCACCCAGGTTGCCACACGTCAGGTCAAGGCTGTGCCGAGTGTCATGTGTTTCTCCCTAAACTGGGTTGCTTTCTGCTGTGCATCTTTCTGAAAGCAGCTCTCCCAGTGAAATACACGTTAGTGCAAATCGCAGAGTATCGCCCACCTTCCTTCTCTTTCCACCTGTCCTGTCTGTGGAGCTTACCTATTCCGGGCCGAGCGCAGGGGCAGCCGGAGACTAGTACTCTGCTTCTTGGAGCTTGGAGCTTGGAGCTCCGAAGTTTGAGGCCTAGACTAGTACTCTGCTTCTTGGAGCTTATGTCTTCTCCTAAGTCAGCTCCGAAGTTTGAGGCCTTTCTTACTTCTTTATATTTTTCTCCTCTATAAGGACATTAGACTGAGGAAAAAAAAAATCCTTCTGTGTGGCCTGTTCCGCAGGACTTAGGAACTTCCTCTTCTTAGTTTCCAGGTCCAACCTGACTAGCAGCGCCAGAATTCAAATTCACAGTCTCTGGGGCAACATTTTAATAGAGTTTTTGCTGGTGTTAAAGCTTAACTCTGGTGTTATATTCCTACTCTACCATGGAGGTTTAACCACCCCATTTTATTAGCAGCCAAATAAAAGTATCAGGGAGCTGAAATCTCGGTGTTTGTGTCCTGGGAGAGATCAGCCTTGCCCCCTTCTCCCAATGGTAATTTATATCTTTCTGGATCAGGGTGCACGTAAACTTGGAGAGCGGTAAAAAAAGAAGCCATTTGAGAACATTTCTGACTTAAATGAATTATGTGTAGGAAAAGAATACCCAGCCCATATTATCTTTGCCTTTTCAAGGAAATAAAGCTTTGATAGCAGGGGTATTTGATACAGTTATGCACCCCGGACAAAGATTACTTTAGAGGCTAAATTAATAGATCTGGAACATGGAGATGAGAATAATGAATCCATCTCATTTTAAGATTTTTTTTTTTCAACTTATTTCTAATCTAAGCTTTTGGGCTTTCAGAAGAGTGTTGGGTCCCGCACTCTGTGTGTGATCTCAGTGTGCCTTTAGCTACGGTGGTGCTTTACAGACCAGTGCCCCAAAGTGATGTTGATATCACCTTGGTAGGTTACATTTTCATGCTGTTGGATTCAAAATGGGAACAGGAAATTGCAGCTGTGGCTCTTAAAAGGAGCTAAGGAGTATCAGTTCAGTGGTTGAAGATCGGTCAGGGTGTAATTTCTCATTTTAAACAGAGAGCCCTGGACTCACACTCGGGGGCTCCTGCCCTGGCTCTGTCCCTGACTTTTCCAAGTTGCTTCAAACTCAGTGACAGTTTCCTTTGTCCATGATGTGGGGATAATGATGCCCACGCCCTAGTTCTGTAGGGAGGATTCGATGAGATAATGGGAGAAAGGGCTTCACAAAAGATGAGATGCCCTACAGTGCTGGCCTCTGGGAAGGGCTCGTGACCCACCCAGCATTTTTCATCTGTCCCCAGGGCTTTCCCTCCTGGGTTGGAAGAAGGGCTGGAGGAGCTAACATTCGCCTTCACTAGGGATGCCGGGTCAAATATCGAGGACCCAGTTAAATGTGCCTTTCAGATAAATAAGGAATTTTTTTTGCATAAGTATGTCCCACCTACTGCATGAGATATACTAAACATTATTTTGTTGTTGACCCGATCCTGTGCTTTCAAGGGTTCACCCCGGCAACGCTAGCTTTCACACCTGGCTACAGGAGAAGGGCTTCCTCTCTTTCGGTTTCCATCAGGACCTCAGATCCCAGCCATCGGCTGAGCACAGCACGGGGTGGCCCTTGGACCCGAGGCCAGATGTTCAGCTGTGGCTTTCATCCACGTTAGCCCGTGATTTCCTACCTCGGTGCCCAGCAAGCCCCTTGACCTTGCGGAGCCTCCGTTTTTTAAATCTTTTATTTATTTTTATTGGAGTCTAGTTGATTTACAATGTTGTGTTAAGTTTCTTCTGTACAGCAAAGTGAATCAGTCACACATATACGTATATCCGCTGTTTTTTAGATTCTTTTCCCATATAGGCCATTACAGAGTACTGAGTAGGGTTCTTATTAGTTATCTATTTTATATACAGTAGTGTGTACATGTCAATCCCAATCTCCCAATTTACCTCTCCTCCTCTTTCCCCCCCCGGCAACCATAAGATTGTTTTCTACATCTGTGACTCTATTTCTGTTTTGTAAATAAGTTCATTTGTACCATTTTTCTAGATTCCACATATAAGTGATATCACACGGTATTTGTCTTTCTCTGTCTGACTTACTTCACTCAGTATGATAATCTCTAGGTCCATCGATGTTGCTGCAAATGGCATTATTTCATTCCTCTTTATGGCTGAGTAATATTCCATTGTGTATATGGACCACATCTCCTTTATCCATGCCTCTGTCAGTGGACATTTAGGTTGTTTCCATGGCCTGGCTGTTGTAAACAGTGTCTGAGCCTCAGTTTTCACCGCTTTCAAATGGCCATCAGAGCTCACCCTGTAAGGGTGCTGTGAGGGTACCACGAGCTGATGTAAATTTGGGGGAGACTTTAAAGCACCTGGTGCAGCAGTATTTCCACGTGCCCTGCCCGGGAAGCACAATCATCCGCTTGCCTTCCATGTTATGTATGAATGGGTGGTTTGGGGTTGCAGTCCAATAGTTGGATCAGGCATCTTTTCCAACAAAAAGTATTGAGACAACCTATTTTCCCCCAATTTAAGCTTTACCTGTCTTATATCGGCTTTACGCATTATCAGTAAGTTATTTTTATTTGCTTTGCCCGTTGCTTGCAGGAACTGGGTTTCTGGTTCCATTTTTGGAGCAGTCGCTGAGTGCCTGGCCCTTTAAAAGGAGCACTTGGTCTGTGGCCCTGGCATCTGCTGAATAGAAAAGCCAGCGGGGAGCGACATGTCCCCAGCTGTCAGAGTGTCTTATTCCTCCCTGTAGGCACTTCTAGAAGCTGGCAGGAGCCCTGGGGGTGGGAGGGACTCAGTGCTGGCTATGCCTTCAGTCCAGGTCTTGGGAAGGTTGATGGGACCGGAGCCAGTCCAGCAAGACAGCAGCAGGTGTGAGCAGGCGGGTGGGAGTGGGGCAGATGTGGCAGATGCGGGGCCTCTGGCCCCCGGCTAGGCTGGGCCTTCCCACCTGTAGGCTCTGCCCTGGGGGTATGGGGGTGGGTGACCCCTGCCCTTTGCCCTTGACCCCACCGCTCGGCAGCGCCATCCTTTTCCTGGCTTCGTCCAGGAGCCCGAGTTAACGTTTGCAGTTCGTTTCTTTTCCTCTCCACGAAGGCTGTGTTTTCTCAGCCATTCTGGGCACTTCCCTCTCATTTCCTGGGAAAGAAAAGCTCGACCTGTCTCCTCTCGACCACAGTGGTCCTCCCCGTCGAGCTGGGAGTTCCCAGCCATCCCATGAGATTCATCTGCTCCAGCCACCTTGTTGGCTGTCTTATTGGCTCTTTCTCTCAGCTGCATTTGGCCCGCTGACGCTTTTGAGATTCCTTCTGCTCTGGTGGAGCCATTTGTAAGGCTTCCCCTGGGTTCTCTGCAGCGTTCGCTGCCTCTCTCCTCCACCCCCTTTCCGCTCACTCTTTGTTTTCCATTGTTGCAGCAGGCTTTCCTTGGTAGGAAACTAGTTTTTCTTTTTGGCTTAATTTTGCTTTATTCTCACAAAAGAGTAGAATTTTCCTGTTCCCCACCCCCTGTGATGGATGGGAAAGAATACTGTACCAATGGATTGAGATAAAAAATTAGTACTTCACCATAGGGAAGCCAAATTAGCCATCAGAAGTAGGTGCATAGACTATTTAAGAGTCTTTTGATTCATTCTCGTGATGTGAGACCTTTGGACGCAAAGTTTTACGTGCTGCGACGTGCGAGGGTGAAGTGGTGATGGGTTATTACAGATTTTCCTTTTACCTTTAGTTGATTTATTGACCTACTCTTCTGTGATATGAAATAAGGGTGCGGCCAGATCTGAGGGTGTCTCCTTTTGGAGAGAACAATTCCTGTGTGTGTATTTTCTAGAATGCAGGCTCAGGGTTTCAGGGACTAAGCCAAAAAGACTCAGAACAGAATGTTAGTCAAAACGCCTACAGTTCTGGAAAGAAAACAGCAAAAAGAGGTCCTTCTAACTCAGATAGGTGTCACTCAGCACCTAAAAGTGACAGCTAATCAATTCTTTTATCACCCGTGCAGAAGGAGAAAATCCTAATTTAACAGAGTGTTGATAGCAAATAATTATTTACAAGAAACATTTTTGACAGTGACTCATTTGTTCTTATTTTAAAAACATAAAAGCATATACTCTGTTTCTTAAAAGCTGTTGTCACCTTCCGGGGCTCCTTACTGCATCATTGAGGGATTAGTTTTATTACAGAGTCTACAATCTAACCTAAATCATTACAACAGCAACTCTTTACTTTTGCCATCTGAAAGCGCTGTTACAAAATACCGCAGTCGTGGTTAGGGCATGTTGAACATTTCCTTGGCTATTCTCTTGAATGCGTAGTTAAAAAAGAAGGACTTTGTAAGTTGAGTACATTTGCTGATAGAAAGCAATTTTACCTATGTGAGTTTAAGAGACAAACAGATGTATTGAATTTATAGTTCCAGTTAATAGGGAGATACGGTGATGCCAGCACTGTCCTTTTATCTCAGAGAAGCAGCAAAACTACATTTTTTTCAGCTAGTAGAAACACATTTAAATATTTCACATTAAAAAATTTACTTGCTGAGATTAGTTTACAAATGCCTTGTATGAAATATCACTGCACGTGAAAATTGAGAGCAAAAGTATATTCCTGTTTCTTGGCAATCTGAGAAAAGAAACTCTACGAACACTTCTGACTGTGGCTATCTTTGGTGGTTATAAAAAAGTTGGGTTTTTCTTTTTCCCTTTGTGATACAAGGTTTGGCCAATATGCATATGTTGCATTTTCACTAATCTATTAATCGAGTTTGAATCTAGATGAATCATCTAGAAGCATATTAAGCTAATTTTCCATCTCTTTGATTTTTAATTGCGATCATAGCTTTTTATCCCTGCTGCTTTCCCGTTAAAAATAATCCAGGTTCTGTAGGATGTGCTGGGTCTTATGGTCTTTGTGCCCCAGCCCTTGGTTTGGGAGTGGGGGTACAGAGATCAGTACTGCCCGCCACAAGATGGTGCTCTGCAGATGAGGGTTTGTGAGTTTTGCCAAGTAAGAATGTAATTGTCCAGGACTATCGGGGTGGCAAGAAAAACCCTATTGTTTTGCAGAGTCTTTATTATGGATGTTCTACATCCGGGACCCCTGGCTGTACTGGCTACTGTTCCCAAATACTAAAGCACACCCAGTATGGTCCAGGTAGAACTAAAGCACTAAAGACACAGTAGCGGCAAGAGCTTTAATTGTTTAGATAAACGTTTTCACCTTGAAAGCCTCGCTTGCTGCCTCTGGGAGGTCTGATCTGTGGAAGGCAGCAAGCCGGCTTTCTCCAAAACTGGTTTCCCATAGTTTTTTGTTTGGATACTTGGGAGCAAGAAGGATGTTCATTATTACAAGTGTTGCTCGGAACGACATACCGAGCCTCGGAGTCGAAAAATCAAGTGGCGGGTGGGCGTCAGTGGTTCAAGCTCCGCTTCCCACTCCCCCACGCAGCGCCCCACGCAGGAGCAGCCGCAGCCAGAGCCGAAGCCCAGAGGCGGCTCTCTGCCAGCCAGCCCGGTCCAGGCACGTGTTGCTTAGCAACGCGGTCCTGGTGATGCTGACACGTCGGAGGGGAGCAGCTCGACGCCTGCCGCCCACCAACGGTGGGCATAAATTCGTTAAGTAGAGGAGGAGGAAGCGTGGCCTGGCGCTGTTCTTCTAGACCCGGCCTCCCGGTGCCGAGCAGGGAAGCTTCACTTATCATCCGCCTTTATGAGGGCAGGAGGGGGGAAACCTTCCACGGTGCATTGTTGCCATCCCTCAGGGGTAAATTTTTAGCTGCAGAATTTATGAGTTGCACATTTATTTGATTTGGCTTTTGGTTAATTTTTTTTCTCCTCTTGTCAACCTGACAATATGAGGGCAGACGAAGGCAGTCCCTGTAGAAGAGGCAGTAAACGGTGCTTGTGCAGCTGCTTTACAGGGGCTTCTAGCTGCTCTCCTGTCCCCTCCCTCTCCCCTTCTCCCTCCTTCCTTCCTCCCTTCTTTCTCTAGTGCCAGTTCAGCAAGGCTCACGCAACCAGAACGCTCCACTCTAAATAAATAAATCCTGAAATAAATACTGATGTGCGTCTCATTAACATTACCTGTCAAATCCCTGAGCACAAGACCCCAGATGGCCCCCTGGGTCTCCCAGTAATTTCTGGAAAGGATAGAAAAAATATGATCAGTGGGTGTATTTGTGGAAATGATTAGCAGGGTGGGGGAAGATATGCTTATAAGTCAATAATTCTTTTTGACAGAAACTTAGCACTGGTTATGTGATGAGTCTCCTTAATGGAAGGAAAAGACATATGGCCTGAGTTTTACGACAGATGTCAGGAATCCTGAAAAGTGGCACAAGGAAGATCTTCGTTATTTTTTTCCTTTTTACTCACATGGTTGTACGGGATGTTTTGTCAACTTAATGCCTATTTTCTTTGGTTCTTCTGATCACCCAGTGGCAAGAGAATGTAGTGACCCACCTTTCAAAGGATGGGAAATATCATTGAAGGCAAAATTTATGTTAGCAAAGGTCTAAAGAGCTCATGTCCATCTGAATTCCTAAAAATCATACAGTGTTGGATTTATTCCACATTACCTATGCAGGGTGTTCATCTTTGGGGTTTAGAAGTCAGTACAGTAAGATTCACATTTAACTCTCATGGGATTTCTATGGCTCACATGTTGTTTACTCTGGAGAACGTTGAGTTAATGGTTCACCACCAAAGAGCTCTTTCTACTGCTTTGCATTTTGAGATTTATAAACGTGCCCCTCAGCACGGCCTGATGAAGGTGTGGTCATTGGATCCCAAGAAAAAAATGAATCGTCAAAGCAGATAGGTGACGTTCCAGCTCATGTGAGCTTCTTTATTATTTCTTTGAAGGACTCATTTCAAGTGATATATGCAGAATGGCACTCCCAAGAGAGCCGATTATGGGCCATGAGTGGACAAGTTTAAACACTGGCCCTGATTTGGAGAACGTGTTCCCAAGGCATCACTATTGGATGTGATTTGGGAGAAGAGAAGGCATGAGATACAATGCAGCACTTTGTAATCATTTATTAGTCTTGGAAAGGGCCCTGAAGGTACTCGAATTATATAGAAGACAGCAGTGATAAATCAGACCGTGAGTGCGGGGGGCATAGATTCTATGGCGGCACAGACATTTGCTTCGGAGCTGCCGTTGTCCAGCCTCACCTGGGTCTGTAAGCAGAAGGGAAACTTAGCTGACATCAAGATGCACTTGATTTTCCTTTTTTTCTCTTTCTAGCACAGAAGCAGACCAGCAGCTTTCCTCCTGAATTGTGGAAGGGATGGTGGACAGCATTGTATTGAGAGCAGGGTTTCGAGTGCTTCTGGCTTCCTGGCTGATTGATCCTTTCACTGGCTTTTGCGGACCAAGTCTAGAACAATTTAATGTAACATATCTATTGGAGTCGGCTAGACATCCTTGCCCTTTCTCCCGCGGCTAAGCCCACCCTCCAGGTTTGCACTCTGCTCACTCTTTCTAAATGCCTCCCTGTCTAATCATCTCACAAGTCCATCTCCTCGATTTCTTTATTCTTGGTCTCCACCTCCACCCAGTTCATTTCCCTTTCTTCTTTTGTTGTTTCAATTCTTGCCCTTCCCTCAGGTCCACAGCACGAGTGAAAATGAAACATTGACTTGGATTTTTGGAACCTGCAATGCGAGCTGCAGGAGAGGTGGCAGCAGAAGGCACGTCACTTCATTAGATCATGGAAGGCTAATTTAGATGCCCTCCCAGCCCAGGACTCCCTGCTGCTGAAACCAGCATTTTTTTGCCCATAGTCGGTTGGGCCAAACCAGACATTATTTCCCATCCTGCAGATGAGCAGAATGGAATACAAACTTTTTTTTTTTTGCAGTACGCGGGCCTCTCACTGCTGTGGCCTCTCCCGTTGCGGAGCACAGGCTCCGGACATGCAGGCTTAGCGGCTCCGCGGCACGTGGGATCTTCCCGGACCAGGGCACGAACCCGTGTCCCCTGCATCGGCAGGCGGACTCTCAACCACTGCGCCACCAGGGAAGCCCTGGAATAGAAACTTTTTGAATTGACCTTGAACCTCTCCCAAGCCTTTCAGAACTGGCTGGGGTTTTCACAATTGCCTTCACACAGGTGTTTGAGCACAAAGGTAACACTTTCTTTAGCAACAGACAGTAAGAGCATCCGCACCCTCGATCTGTGGGATTCTGTTCTCAGAATCAGGATTAACTGGGTCATTTAGAGTAAACAGTTTCAGCTGAAGCTTTACATTTTTATGTGTAATTTTGCACACGTAACCACAGGTCCAGAGAGAAGTCAAAGTTGGGAAATGCCACTTAAAATTTTATTTTCTAATTTTATCAATTATAAATATTTCTGGTTCTAGAAAGCTTTTATTTGGCTTTTTACTTTGCTTATTTAAATGCAATTCAGTTTGTTCTTTCAAAAAGAACAACTCCAGTTTCCTTTAAATGAATTATTTAATTATCTAATGGAATTTTTCTATGAAAGCCTTCATATAAGAAATAGCAATATATTTAAATCAAATTTACATAGTTCCTCTCTTCTTGTCAGAAACAGTATTTGACCCCTGCAGCGTGGACCATGTTTTTCTAGTTTCCAGGCCAACGCATACGTTTTGCCATCACATACATTCGCAGCGAAGAGTGGCTTAAACGATCTGCTTTGCTCACTGCTTCATTATGGTACTTTACTGTTCCTGAAGACCTGACACAAGGCAAATTTACATTGCCGTCCTCCTAATTAGCCAATAATCCTTAAGGATTGGAATGAAACATACCCAAAGTAATTTCCTTCTTCACTAAGTATGACGTCAGCTTAAGGAGACGGCGACTCTACAGCAGAAGTCGTCTTGGTGACGACAGCCCTCACGTGTCTGTCTCCCGGGTCGCAATGCATTCAAAGCCGCATGATGGTTTCCGCATCATCATATAGCCCATCACAGGAAATCAATCAATACCCTTTGCAGCTGGGGAAAATCTGCTCACTCCTTCATCACATGGTAAAGATTCCTGTAGATGCTGCTTCTGTTTTTTAAATTAAATCACCTGTGCCTTTCTTGGCCTGTAATCCACATCCTGCCGTATCTGCTGCACACTTTGGGTTGGAAACGTGTCCATGTCACACACACAGGATCTACACGGCCCTACAGGCAGCCCAGGGGCCCTGGTGCTTGCTCCCCTGGCTCTGAATCCTCTTGCCTCTCTGTACACATGGTGGTTGTCTCCCCCAAACTACAAGACGCTGCTCTTCACTCTGTGCTTGGGATCACTGCCAATTGATTTTCCCCAGTTCTTCCTAACCCAGTCGTGTCTCACCCAGGTCTTTCCTGTCGTACATGGCGATGTGTTTCAGAGAAGGCAGGTTATGTCCTCCTCCCCAGGGGTAGGTCAGGATTGGCCTAAGCCAGTGCTTCTTAAACTATTTGGACCATCAGTCACAGTAAGACATTCATCTTACATCACAGCTTAACACACACGTAAACAGGTAGGAGTGTTTACACATGTGTTTGTATCTACATCTGGACTCAGATTCCTATTTAAGAAAATGGGAGTTGGGACCCACTCAGCTGGTTTCCTCAATTTTAGTTTACAATGTGTGGTGTGGTCTAAGCCAATCATGATGGTTCCACTCTCCTGGCTAGTGATTGGTTTAGGTGAGGGCATGTGATGCAATTCTGGCCAATCAGAAGCTGAGGGGCTCCTGTGACAGGTTTGAATTACTAGCAAAGAGACATGAGGGAAGGGGAGTGACCAGTCCTTTCCTGCTGGGTGTCAGGCTGCCTGCTTCTGATGCCTGAAACTGAACAGGCCAGGAAGGAGGCCAGGGAAGGAGCCAGGCGAGATGGCAGAGGGGAAGAGGAAAGACAGCCCGATTCTTGGTTACGTTGCTGAATTAACCATTGCTCTCCCAGGCCATTTCAGGAACTCTTGTTGCGAGATAAAGTTCCCCATTGTTGAAGCCAGTTCAGTTGGAGCGTTCTGTTCTTGCTTCCTAACTTTCTTCACAGTGTCTAGGAATCAAATAATCTGAGCTGGAGGTCTATGATAAGTGATGTTAATGGACCAGGGTCATAGGCCAATTCGAAGGATAAGATGAACTTGGAACCCTTTTTGTCCTGTTAAGCTGACCGAACATTTGTGGGTTTCGTGGCCTACGGGACTGGTTTTGGGACCTGATTCAGCAGAGACCACCGGAATGTGTGATTTGACCTTGTGGTTTTGCCTATTTGTAGGTAACCTGGAAGGTCCTCGACATGACGTCATTTGCAGTTTTGCTGAGCCTTACCGTTTGGATTTTTGCCTGCCATGAAATAGATTTGGTACGTGGTAACTATGTAACAGATGAGCCTGGATAATTCAGCAGCTTTATGGTGTATCTTCGTAGTTCTCCTGTCTTTGTGGACTCATTGATTGTTTTTTTTTTTTTTTTTTCTGTACGGGGGCCTCTCACTGTTGTGGCCTCTCCCGTTGCGGAGCACAGGCTCCGGACGCGCAGGCCCGGCGGCCATGGCTCACAGGCCCAGCCGCTCCGCGGCATGTGGGATCTTCCCGGACCGGGGCACGAATCCATGTCCCCTGCATCGGCAGGCGGACTCTCAACCACTGCGCCACCAGGGAAGCCCTCATTGATTCTTTTTTTTTTTTTTGCAGTATGCGGGCCTCTCACTGTTGCGGCCTCTCCCGTTGTGGAGCACAGGCTCCGGACGCGCAGGCTCAGCGGCCATGGCTCACGGGCCCAGCCGCTCCGCGGCATGTGGGATCTTCCCGGACCGGGGCACGAACCAGTGTCCCCTGCATCAGCAGGCGGACTCTCAACCACTGCGCCATCGGGGAAGCCCTTCATTGCTTCTTAAAATGACTCAAACTCATTTTCTCATGTTGAAGTGTTATCTACCCACTACCTCCCACGCTCAAAAAGCTATTTATTAATGCGGGAAATGGAAAGAAAGTGGAGAAAATGAGGATTCACAGCCAAGAAACGGAATCCTGGACCAAGTTGGGAGTGAAATGTGGGCATCAGTGGCCTAGGCCCAGCACAAGGAGGAGACCCACGGAGGAGCCACAGGGTTAAGAAGAGGTGACCCGGGAGATTGTGGGAGGGCTTTGCCCGGTGCCGAGACTGCTTGCTGACAAGGGCTGAGTGTCTGTGGAAGCCGGGGAAGCATCCGTATCTGACTGTGCACTGACTCCAGGTAAGCTCGATGGGAATTATGTCCCTGGATGGGGGTTTGCCAAGGTCTTGGGCACGTCCCCCATGAATGTCAGGGTTTTCTAACCTGCAGCGTGTGAATGTTCTGAAAGTCACAGGGTGGCCGGGGCTCTGCTTTACAGGAGATGCGAGTTGTTCCTTTTTAGGAAATGGCAACAGTCCTTTTATTTTCGATAGTCGCGCTTCCTGTGTGTCCTCATGGGCTTGTGTGGGCTTTCTACTTGGTCTCCTGTGACTCATCTTTGCTCAGGTACAGGGTTAGGTATATCAATTTCCATGGAGGTAATTAATGAAACAACAATGTATTAAGTGCCTACAGCATGAGGTGCTTGGTGGGTTCGAAGAGATGCAGGAAGCAGAGGCAGAAAGGGGAGAAGTGACTCCCTTGGTGACAGGCAGGTAGCAACGGAGGATGTGGACCAAAGCTGGAGTCAGGGCTCCGGCCACTTGTCTGGCCTGTGCCCCGAACACCCGGCATCCCTCATCTCCAGGGCGTAGCATTTGCTCACAGCATCTGTGCAATGCTGGAGCCCGAGGCGGAGCATTGCACAGTGACAGTCTGCACCGTGCACCGGGCGCTGGTCAGTGCTGAATCTGCCTCCAGGTGAGGGGACTAAAGTGATGACTCATCCTGGGATCATCACAATGGAGATGACGTACCTGTTTGTAAACTTACCTGTAGTTCAGGTGTGTACGTTCAGGTATCCTTTTCAGAGACGTGACAGGGTTAGGGTTAAGGTTAGGGGAGGGAGCAGTGCAGGGAGAGCCCCGTGCATCAGGGAGAGGGAGCTTCAGCCAGGAGCAAAGAGGAGAAGAACTCAGAAGATTCCAGAGAAGAGCCTTTAGTGTGATGCCCAAGACCAGGGAAATGGGTTGAAACATGTTGCTTCGTGGTCTGCCAGAGACAAGAGGTACAGTTTTTAAAACGCGTTCTTAATGCTTTAATCACTTGGGGCGACTACAGAGTTTTAGGTCTGGAATTTATCAGTTTGCTTACTAACAGAGATATGTAATGTTTGGTGCCATGCCCAAGTTAATTAAAGTTAATTAGAAACTGGTTATGTGATTTTGAATAGATAAATTAGCCATTGTGCCGGAGAAAGGTAAATTTATTCTTTGAAGAGTCAAGTCAGCCCCCAAAGCACAGATTCCCACAGGGCCTGCTGTACCAGGTGGAGTTTTGTCTCCTGTTGGGCCCAGAGGCTGAGACCGCATGGTCATGGTTCGTTTTCTATTCTCTGCCCGTCCCCCAGCTCGGAGGCACTGGCTTGTGGGAGGTGGTCCGCTGCTGGAGTCTCTTTCATTAACCCAGACACCAAAAATTTGAGGTTTGTTGAAAAATTTTTTCTCTGATGTCTGTGTTTTGAAATTCCTGAGAAAACCCAGAGTACCCCCTTGAGGTGTTAATTACGCTGTAAAACCATTTGCTTTGGGGAATCTTATTCATTTATTCATCTTTCAAAACTGAATCGCCAGGATCCAGAGTAGATAACAGTTAAACATAAAGTGTTTTGCAAGTCCTTCAGCTGAAAGTTAGAAATGTGTGCACGGTAAAAAGCTTGGAGTCGTCAGATTTTTGGTTTCAATCACTTTCACAGCGTTGCTTGAACTGATCTTCCTTTCAGCCCCAAATGAAATAAATGATGCCAGTCAAGATGCCTTTTCTCCAGGTCTAAATTGTAAGTGTCTTTAGGGCAGGAGAGGCTTATGGATTTTTTGCACGTTCCTGTGGATTCTAGAACCTTCCATGAGTTTGGTTCTTCTATGTTTGTTAAAAGTAAGTGTGGTGCACGATGTTTGAAACACAAATTGCTGGCCTTTCTGCGATGGTGACAGGGTTCATTAAAACCCAGATGTCCTGGGGTCTGAACACCCCAAGTCCCAGCCTCCTCCAAGTTTTCGGGGCTGCAAAGTGACAACATTGTCATTAGCAACTTGAATGCATGGCAGAAGACAGCAACTTAACAGAGTGAAACTTTAAAAATTAAAACTGGAAAAACAATTGTTATTGACTGAAGTGGAAAGTGAGTTGTCATTTGGAACTAAGTTGTTTACAGCCATCCCTGGGGCTGTACCCAAACCATGTAGATGGTAAAAAAGATGCTTCTAAAATGTCTTGCGAAGCATGGAGTTTTCCAGTATCATCTGGAAGCACTCCAAGGAGTTCTTAGGACTCATCCAAATGCCTGCACGCAGCCACCATGCTGCTGACCTGCAAAATACGAAGAGATGGGGCCTGAGTACCAGCAGGTGAGTGCAATCCAGAAAGAAATGTAAACTGTGTGAACACAGCCCTTTATGTAGGGATTATCATTCAAATTTTAGGCAGACAGCGGGCAAAATGTAATCACTTTTCAGCATTACTGTACTGTATAAGCATATTAGGAGAGCTCTGTGATGGTAATCATGGAGTGAACTGGAAACCACCCCTAATTAAACTGTCTGCATCCCCCAGCATTTTCTTGTAATGATGTCAAACCGTGTAGCAATTAGTTGCACCTCTATGAATGTAAACACTGTTTGTAAATCATATAAACTTAACCTGGCTTCCTCATTGAAAATCTCCTGAAAAGGAATTAATTAGCTTTGTATGTTTTGGAATCACAATTTATAGGATCATTTTGGAATCTTTCACTGAAATGAAATTCATTTTTTTTCCCTGCGATTCGTTCAAATGGCATCTCTCTCGCAGGGCGCTGCAAGGGAAGAGCCAGCCCAATTGACTTATCTTCATTTTATTTCTGCGACGACCAGTGAAGTGTGGAATTTAGGATGGGGGTTTACTGAGTTAACCCAGTTTTAAGATACTTTTCTCAAGAGGAAGGTAGCTATCGTGTGAAGGCTGCGTCTTTCCTGCGTTTTCCGCTTTCCAGACACTGTGGAGTGTTTCAGGCTCATCTGAAAGTGAAGTTCAGGCATCCAAGCAACCTTGATGCAGCTGCACGTCATCCTGGCAGACACCAGCTCGGAGCTGTGTGGGAACAGCTCCGGAGGAACTGCGGGAATCAAGGGAAGTGGCCGATTCCAGACAAAGAAATTGGACAAACACAACAAACGCTCAAGTGTTTTTAACTCAGTGATCTTTCCTCCGCCGACAGGGAGCACAAAAGAAAAGGGAGCCAAGTGTCAAATGTAGCATGTCTTTGCTGGAATTTTCTTGCTGGAACCTTGGATCCTGGTGGTGGATGGTCTACCTGAGCCATCAGCTACATAGCACATTTACGGTTATTGTATTTTACAGGTTGATAGATTTTTATATTCTGTCCAAGTCAGGATCTTACACCACCTGGTTTATTATTTAGTAATTTACGGTGCAGTCAGGCGTGTTTGGCTTAATGTAGGATAAACTTATAAATCTATTGTTCCTCCACTTGCCAGGGTTGGTGTGCGATGAACTACAGAGCTGGCTGCGTCCATACATTTCAGCTCCGCTTTTTTTCTTTGATAGGGAAGCAGGCAATAGATAACACAGTGACAGTAGCGTCCCAGGGGACAGCAAAGTGTGAGAGCAACACCACGTCAGGTTAGTAGGTCATTATTGTGTGAGCCGTGAACCATTAATGGACTGCTACGCCCAGCTCAGTCTGTGTCAGATTATGGCTCTTGGCAGGAGAATTGTTACCTAATAGCTAACTTTGCTTCCTCCCTATCGTCTTATTAGCTCTTCTGATAAAAATGTGCACAGGTATATATTAATAGGGGGCCTCACTGGAAAAAGGCCCGATCCTGGTAATTTCCCCCATTTCTGCAAACAATGCCTGTATGTTGATTCTGCTCAGGGAGTTCTTCTAGGGAATGACATTCATTCACAGGTTACTTTCGGACGTCTTGTGAAGTACGTGGCCAAAGGCGTGGTGCTCACTGATGCAAAAGACTCCGCGATTAATGTTTTCTGTTGATTATGTAGAATGAAGAAATACTGGGAGTGAAAGAGAGCTAAGAATTTCCCCCTGTTCCCATCACCCAGACTCTTCAAACAACAAGAACCCTGACATACTTTTAAATTCCGGGAAATAAAGTCCACTCTTCTTGAAACCAAACCCCAGTAGCAATGACCAGGTGGCATTATATAATTTTTATCATGTATAAGACAGACAAGAAAAACATACTGTTTACGTGTGGCTTCAGATAAAAGCATGTTTTTCTAGGAAACGTATAAAGAATCCCTAGTTTTTGAGTTATGATGGCAAGAAGTTTATATTGTGTTTTGGGGACCTGTGGTAGAATATTTCTGCCATCTTTTGGAGGAATAAAGGTCACCACAAAGTTTCTTTCTTGTTAGTGGGCATCTCCAGACGGAGTCAGGAAAATGAAGGATTCCAAGATGTTTTCCAGGAAAGATGAATGTGCAGGTGAGTTTGGATTGAGATTATGCCCCTAAATCCCTGTGCTGGATTATGCCAATCATTTTTGGAAATTCTCTAGGATGTCAAGAGTGTGGAAGGGTATGGACAGCAAATACGAGGGAAATCCTTTTAACCAGATCGGCAGAAAGGAGCTTAGCAGAGTTGACAGTCTAAAGAGGGAGATATGAAGACCGCTGGGAATCAGCCTTGGTCTGGGTTCAGCCCTGGACCACGTGCTGCTTTGCTGCTGTTGGCGCGGCTGCAGTGTGCTTGCCGAGGCGGGGAACCGGCTGGACGACCGCAGCGCCGTCCTCATTTCGCTAAGGCTGTGACAGCAAAGGCCGCTGATGGAGACCGCGACTTTCATCTGCTGAGATGCCTCAGGACGAGGAGCGTGCCTGCAAGGGCTGTTAAAATGGGCTTTTAATGATACCGTTTGATAACATTTTCTTGTTTGATAAAGCACCTATATAATGGAGTTAAGTACCGAATTAATACCCAAATCTATTCTAATCCAAATCCCATTATTCATTCCTGAGTGCCTATGTGCATGTACGTACGTGTATGTACGTGCGTGTTTCTATATAAAGGATTAGGTTGCCCCCCCCCGGCCACATCATCACCCCAACATACACACGGGCAATGGCCCGGGAAGCCTGGTTCCCATGGAGTGATGCGTCTGGGGCCGCTGCAATTCCACACTGACCTATGACCCAACTCCAGGGTCTCTTCATCTGCACCTCCTTTGGACTCCACCATGGATTTAAGTTTAATAAAATCAAAACTGAGTTTAACACACATCGTGTATTACAGAAGTATTGATGTAATTTTAATCTTGAGCATCTTTTTCTCCCTTGTCTTTATTTTGTTATTACTGGAGCAAAGACCTGTAGGATAAAATGCCTGAAATACTTTTCATTTAATGATTAATTCCTTATTTGCCTTCCTAGCTAAAAACACTCAAGTCATTATGGTTTATTACAAAAGCTCAATTGATATTCCAAATCTTCCATTAAAAATATGACAAGGGTGTGAGGAAGCATGCTATCACGTTGTAATCACCACCCCTTTGGAAGCCTTAGCCCGTTTAATTACTGGATAAAGGACATTTTAGGAATAAAATCTTGGTCTTGGGAAAGAAAGCTGATATGGGTGAGACACTTTAATCATGAATAAGTTCTGACAAGGAACAAGACAGAACCACTACCCACCTACTGAAATGGCTAAAATTCAAAATAAATAAATAAATAAATAAAAACAGATGACACTGTTGGCAAAGACGTGGAGCAGCTGGAACGCTCCTGCACCGCCAGTGGAAGTTAGAAACGGTACCGGCACTTTGGAACACAGCTCAGCAGGCTTCTATCCAGTTAAACATAAAACCGAGCAACCCCACTCCTAGGAGAGAAAATGAAAAGACATGTTCACACGAGTGACTTACCCCTGGATGTTCATAGCGGCATCATTCATGATCATCAACGCCCACGCGCTATGCTGGAAAGAACCAAATGTGCATCAAGAGGTGAGTGGATCAACAAATTCCAGGTGTGTCCGTGCCAGGAGTGCCGTAGCCACAGAAAGGACGTTGTTGTCGATACATCCGAAAGCGTGGCTGCGTCTCACCAGTCCACGTGAAGTGAAAGAAGCCGGACACAAAGAAAGAATATATATTGCACATACACTAACATGAAGTCATTTGCATGAAATTCTGGGGAAGATATTGTCAGAAAGCAGGTAAGTTGTGCCAGGAGCAGGGGTAGGGGAGGCTGCGGCTGCAAAAAGGCACGAGGGAAGCTTTTGGGTTGATAGAGGTATGTTGGTAACGTGATGGTATGAAATCGCCAAAACCCGTCTAACTGTGTGGTTAGAATGGGTGAAGTTTATTATATGTAAATCATACTTTATTAAGACTGGTAGACAAGACTGAATATTTAAAATACAATTCCTCCCTTTAAAAATATGACTTGAAAGCCAGAAACCATCCTGGGTAAGATGGTGTGTCGGAACACATCTGTGGCAGGAAGACAAAGTGAAAAGACCAAGGGATGGCTGGGGGAGATATCTTTAAACTATGACTGACCACTTTTCTCCACTCTTAAAGTACTCTTAGAAAAAACGTCAAATCAGTAGAAAATCATCCAGCAACCACCTCGTGGAAAAGCGTCTGGTGGAAAAATAATAATAATGGTAACTAACACATGTTGGGAGCCTGCTGTCCTCTGACACTCACCGTCCAAAGTGTTTTATATTTTAACTGACGTGTGGTTGGCATACAGTAAATTGCACGTATTTCAAGTGTAAAATCTGATAAGCTTTGACATATCTGTGCCTGTGAAACCATCACCGTGATCAAGGTAATGAAAGATCTATTGCCCCCCAAAGTATCACCCCCCCAGAGTGGTGCTTTTTGATTCTTCTTCCTCTGCCCAGATACCACCACCCCCAGGCAACCACGGATCTGCTGTCTGTCACTATGTCTTAGTTTACATTTGCTAGAATTTTGCATACATGGAATCCAACCGTGTGTATTCTTTTCTTCGTTGACCTCTTCTACTCAGCAACATTATCTTGAGATTCGTCCATGTTGTGTATCAGTAGTTCCTTTTCTTTTAAAAAGTGGTTTGTTCATTTTTGTTGCTGTGTAGTGTTTCGTCGGATGGATATGCCACAATGCACCTGCTCACCTGAGGCTGGAAGTTTGGATTGTTTCAGGTTCTTAGCTATTACAAATAAGCTTCTGTGAGCATTTGTGTACAAATTTTATATGGACACATGCTTTCTTTTCGGTAAATAATTAGGAGTAGAATAGCTGAATCAAATGGAAGGTGTACTTTGGAAGCCGCCAAACTGTCTTCCAGAGTGCTTGTACATTTTCCGTTCCCATCAACAGTGTAGTTCCGAGGCTAGTTCCAGAATCTAGCCTTGGTATGGTCAGTCTTTTGAATTTTAATTAAGCTAATATGCATGTAGTAGTGAATTATTGTGGTTTTAATTTGCATTTTTCCAATGATTAATTGTGTGAAGCATCTTCTCATGTGCTTATTTTCAAAAGTATATCTTTGATGGAGTGTCTTTTCAAATCTTTTGTCTAGGTTTAAAAATTGAGTTGTTTTCTCCTTATTGAATTTTGAGAGTACTTTGTATATAACTCATAAGGTTCTTTATCAGGTATATGCTTTGTAAGTATTTTCTCCCAGTCTATGGCTTGTCTTTTCATTGACTCAGCAGTGCCTTTAGCAGAGTAGAAGCTTTTAATTTTCATCAAGTGTATTTTATTGGTTTCTTTTTTTTTTAATTGAAATGTAGTTGATTTACAATATGGCGTTAGTTTCAGGTGTACAGTAAAGTGATTCAGTTACACTGTTAGTTTCTTTGTATGGGTCATACTTTTTGTGTAGTCCCTAAGAAATCTTCGTCTAACTCAGCATCCCCCAAATTTTCCCCTGTGTTTTATTCCAGAAGTTTTATGGTTCAAGTTTTTACATTTAGACTTTCTCCATTTTGAGTTCCTTTTTGTTTGTGGTACCTGTGGATATCCTTCCTCCATTGAACTGTCTTTGTGCATTTGTAACAAATTCATTGTCCACATATGTGTGGATCTGTTTCTGGACTCCATGGCATCAGGCTCCTTGTCAGTCTTTATGTCAATACGACACCAGCTTGACGTCTACAGCTTTAAGATAACACTTGAAATCAGTTATTCCTCTAATTGTGTTAGTTTTCAGAGTTGTTTTGGCTATTTTAGGTCTTTTGCGTTTCCATATGCATTTCAGCATTAGCTCGTTCATTCCCACCAAAAAAACCTCTGGGAATTTTGGTTGAGTTTGTGTGGAATTTATAGTTCAGTTAGGAGACAGCTGGTGTCGTAACAACATGGAGGCTTCTGACTCGTGAACACATTACATTTCTGCACTTATTTGGGTCTTAATTTCTCTCAGCAATATTTTGTAGTTTTCAGTTACAGGTCTCGCAATCTTTTGTCAGATTTATCCCTAAAGATTTCATATATTTTGGTGCTATTGTAAGTGATGCTATTGTTTTTATTTTAAATTCTGATTGTTGCTAGTATATGGAAATACAATTTGATTTTTGATTTTGATTATGCATCCTGCAACCTTCCCAAACTCATGTATTAGTTTTAGGAGTTTTTGTATGTTCCAGATTTTCTACCTAGGTGCTCATGTAACCTGCAAATAGGCAGTTCTGCCTCTTCCTTTTCAATCTGGATGCCTACTACTTATTTATTCTTTCCTTGCTTTACTGCCCTGCGTGGAACCTCTAGTACCATATTGAACAGAAGTCTGAGAGCAGACATATGTGTCTCAATACTGATCACAGGGGAAAGAATTCAGCCTCTCACCACTGAATGTGATGTTGGCTCTAGGTTTTTCTTAGATGCTCTTTTTCATGTTTAGAAAGTTCTCTTCTATTCCAGCTTTGATTAGAGCTTTTATCAGTATTGGATGTTAGATTTTGTCAAATGCTTTTTCTGAGTTTTCGAGATGATCTCATGGTTTTCCCTTTTTAGTTTGTCAGTATGGTGAAGCACACTGATTTTCAAATGTTAAACCAACCTTGCATTCATGGGATAGACCCCATTTAGTTGTGTTGTATTATGCTTCTTATATAAGTGATTTAAATGTATTGTTTCATTTAATTTCATAACAACCTCATGTGGTACAAATACTATTATTCCTGTTTCTCATCAGAGGAAGTTGAGGCACTGATGACTTTGTCCCTTGACCAAATCATCTAACAAGAAGCACTTGGATAGATCTGGGGGGGGTGGTCTAACCCAGCAGTCCCCAACCTTTTTGGCACCAGGGACTGGTTCCGTGGAAGACAATTTTTCCATGGACCAGGAAGGGGGGCTGGGATGGTTCAGGCGGCAATGCGAGCGATGGGGAGCCATGGGGAGCGGCAGACGAAGCTCCTCTCGCTCACCCGCCGCTCACCTCCTGCTGTGGGGCCCGGTTCCTAACAGGCCGTGGACCGGTATGGCCCAGGGGTTGGGGACCCCGGTCTAACCCAGAGCCTGAACTCTTCACATCCAGAGTAGAAATGCAAACTAGAATATCACTGACACACTTTCACCGGTATGCATGGCCATGATTAAATATAGTAACAGTATTTAGTGCTGGTAAGGGAATAGATGAAATTATAAATTTCTAGTAGGAAAGTAAGTAGATATAAACCTTCAGAGGAGAGTTTGGTAATATCTCTGAAAATGTGAAATTTGTACTAACAAGATAATTCAGTGTATGTGCAAAGGTGTCTACGCAGTGCTTTTCATTGCAGCTTAGGCGATAGATACATTTTAGAACAGGAATAGGTGGAATACTGTGGAACTGTTAAGATGACATTTTTTTTTTCACCTGGGCATTTTTCCACTTTAATAAATGTTATCAAAGAAGCAGGTTGTAAGTCAATGTATGTAGTGTGATCCCATTCATATAAATCTAATCTATTTATGCCCATCCATAGGGTCAAGAGACAAGCCTGGGAGGATCCCCCTCAGTAAGAACAAATAATACAGTCATTTTTGTGTGCTGGGGGTGGAGGGTGGGAAGGGAGAAACGCAGGGAGAATGAAGGTGTGCTGTGGTCCCGTGCTGTCATGCACCCACTGTGCTGCCTGCAGTTTCCCAAGGAAGGAGAGTCCCTCACGTCAAGTAGCACCAAAGCTCTTCCAGGAGAGAGAGCCATCGGGAGATGCCATGTGGAATCCCTAGAGTATTGTCAAAGCTCAAGGGGAATGGAAGAATGGCCCACTGAGAGTAAAAATTGTCCTGGAAAATCAGGACACATGTTTGATAGATTCGTATACTCTGATTTTGTGTAAGTAGGATGACACCTGGGTTGTGGCACATAGACTCTTAGGGAGCTGAGCATGTTCCAGAATGAGGCCAGCCCCCGCTTGTTTCTGTTTCTGGTTGTTGTTTTTTTCCCTCCAGGATTTAAATGTGTTGAGATGCAGTGGGCTGGATCGTGGCTCTGATATGGGTATCTCACTTAGCTCCTGCAGTTTGGGTAAGGTCCCACCTTGCTGTGCACTCCACACCTTCGGGTAAAACCCTGATGAGTCGCAGTCCTAGACAGGACCTGTGAGGAGCGCTTCATGGTGGGAGGCATGCTTGAGACGCTCTCCAAGTAATCCTGCATCCTTGTTCTATACATGTAGGGGTAATTATTCGGTCACCTGTGAGTTTAGATAATCTTGTCCTCAGCCAGGTCTTGCTTCTCCATCCAGACCACAAATGGGGTTGATCAAATCTTTACCCCAAAGCAAGACCATGTCTGTCTGAAAAGCTCCCTGATCTCCAGATCAGGAAAGAAACATGGCAACTCCAAGTGGTCATTCTGTCTTCACTGCCCAGCAAACCTGCGTCTGCTCATGTCTTGGCTTTGTTTCTGTCTGTCTGCCCTCGGGCTCTCAGCCTTCCCCCCATAGCCTGCTTCCCGCACATCCAACATCTTATTAAACAAAGGCGACTGCCGACATTTAGAGGAAGAGCGAAAGCATTATCTTCCCTGTAGGTATTTCTAAACATCTGGATTATTTACGCCAGGCAGACAAAGTGTCCGAAAAATGGCTGCTTTTCCCTCTTTCGTTCAGGGGTCAGCAAACGTTTCCTGTAACCGTCCGGATAGTAAATATTTTAAGCTTTGTGGACCATAGAGTTTCTGTCACCACTACTCAACTCTGCCATTATATCAGGAAAGCACCCTCAGACCATATGGAAACAAATAAGCATGGCTGTTTCAATAAAACTTTATTTACAGTGGAAGGCAGTGGCCAGATCTGGCCCCACTGGCTATAAATTGCCACTGCTCATCGCAGAGACGTAACCTAAACCTCAGCTCCAAAGAGAGAGACAAGCAGAGCTGCACTGAGGGCATCAGGAAGCCCCCTTAAATGAGAACCATTGGCACCTGGCTTTTAACCCGTAGAGTGAAGTTGTTCCGAAGTAGCTCTTGCTGCCCTACACCCTCTCGTGCCGGCATAGGGCCCTTTGTTTACAGCTGATGCCATTATGAATGTTCATCTATTTCCTGAGATGTTTTTCCTTCTTTCTATTTGCAATATGGAAAATGTTTCCTTTTCTCCCCCTACTAGCTCCATTTTCCCACATAGCACTTTGCTTTCATCATGTCGATTTTCTTATACATCTTTTGGTTTGAGGAACCGCTATTTTTATAGCTGGTGAAGGTGTCTCAGTTAGACAACAGCACAAGCCTGAACTGTTTCATGCTCACAGCTAATTCCCTTCCAGACTCTCTCACTTTCTCTTTGGAACCGTGAAATAATGTATTTGTGAAATGTTCACACATGCTAAGAGCAGAAGTTTTGGACATGCCATATATGTTTGATTTTCAGATCATTTAATTCTGTTGCCTCAGAGAGCCATTTGGTTTGTGTTAAGAAGGGTTAGCACATTTTAATACTGTGAAAAAAAGTTCTTTTCACTAGTAAGCATCTTCTAAATGACTGAAATTTTCAGGTAACTGAATTTTTATCAGTTTTTGGTATCTAAATTTCCCAACTTTAAAACAAATAGACGAGTTGGCATGCATCCTCTAATAATGAGACAGAGTGGCTTTGCTGGAAAAAAAATAACTGAAAATGTTGAGTAAGTGGAATTTTCGGGCATAGCTCTGGTGACACCGGGGTTCCAGCGTGCAGCCTGAAGGCTGGTTTTTCCTCACCCAACGTTCTTCCCGTCCTCCAATGCCTGTGAGATCACCATTCATTTGCCTTCATAAGTTGATAATGTTTCTTCATCTGCCACTCGATCAAAAGCAAACTTGAGGGCAGGGTTTGTGTCTTATTCTCATTTTTCGTCAACGCTACATTGGATGCGCTGCACATAGTAGGGCCTCAGTAAATGGCTGTGACATTGACGGTGCAGGAGGACAGCCACCCTCAGCATCAGTCAGCAGAGCATAGCTGCACACGAGGCTCAGCTCTGCAGTCCTTCACTTACAAGTTCCTAACCTACAGAGGATGCAGAAACATCATTGCAGTGCCCCTGCTAGCTGACCCTCCTTCCTGGGAAGCTGCCATCAGGGCAGGCTGCCTGGGGAGAGAACACCTAGGCTTTTATTTTGTTTTTTAAATTCTCTGGCTGTAGAAGAAGGCCAGGAGCGGATGCGGAAAAAGCATCAGTGCAGCGAGTGCCCCTGGGGCCGTTCTGGGCTCCACATGGGGTGATAGTCTTTTCCTAGCCCAAGTCTCTGCCCTTGGAATTTTTACTGCCTACTACAGATTCCTCTAGCTAGAGATCCTTTTGCTTAACAAGTATTTTCAGGAAAATACTGAACTTCTGGGTGGGTTAAATCAATCATCCATTTGATGAATAGATACAACCCCAGATATGGGATACATGTTCTCTGATCTTTTTGATCAAGAATTTCCACTGTAAAATTTTGAGCGTGGACCTCCAGCACAAGCCTATTTATTTTATTTATCAATTATATACACGTGCTATTGCACCAATATATTATGTGTTTTAAAGCGAGCGTGAAATATTAGTTAAAATAAGAAAATAAAGAAAACTACGATTTCTTTTGTCTTTGTCCTCCCCTCTGGAGAGCAGTAGTGAGGGGCTGTCTGAAGCCCCAGAGCGGCACATCCCTCTCTGAGGAATGGAGACATCTTTGGGGCCAGACCTCCCACCCCGTGGACCACACCCTACCTGCTTGGGCTCGAGCTCACCTGTCTGGAAGCAGCTCTCAGCTCTTGTGGTGACATTGCTTCTACGGGAGCAGGTGTGTCCAGGCCCAGCCAGTTGATTACAGAGGACTTCCTGGGCGCACCTGTTCCCATGGTGGGCGCTGCCTCGGGGACCGCGGAACAGTGACCTGAGCCTGGTGGCTTGTGGAGTGATCCGCATTATCCACTCAGAGAGCCTGCACCCAACCAATGCTCCTGCTTGCTCGTGATCGAGACATGATCTAGCTTAACTGATGTGGTGAAATATGTCTACATACATAGGGTGTCCGAGAGGTTGTGGACGCAGTTTCATAGCAGATCGTTTTAATCACCAGATGGGAGTTAGATTTTCTGAGGAATCCCACATTTAATCCTTTTGTAGAGAATCTCTCTTAGAAAGAAACCACCACTCCCTTGTTTTGTCTGCTTGGTAACCTCTGACTTTGAAGATAGGCGTGGATTAGAGCAGGTACCTACTTACCTGATGTCCTGCCGCCTCCCTGCCCTCAGAGTAGGATTAATGGCAAAGAAGACAAGGTCACGGATTTTCAGCTGTTTGGAAAAAGCTTGCTGTCATCTAATGAAGTAGAGCTTATTAGCATCCCTTTATGCACCTTTCATTAAACGGGCATGGAATAACCTCCTTGTCTGTGATTCGAAGGCTAGGTTACTTGTAGGGATATGGATTCACATTGAAAGCCCCGGGTCTGGGGATCCAAGGAGCCATGATTTTTGATCAGGGCTGGGGACACCCACCCTGTGGATCTGACCCATGTTTGCTGGATAAAAGCCGATACGAGTGAGGGCCTTGCCCCAACCGCCTGCATTTTCCATTCCTGACCCCCCACTCCCCATGTGTGCATCGTCTCAGGTGTACAAATTCCAAGAGAGTTTTGGTGATGATGATGATGGTGATCTTGTGGGTGTATTTGCAGACCCCCGGCCAGGAGAACGTGGCTCCCTGAGGGCACGTGCATGTGTCATGGCCCTTCAGGGGTGCCTGTGGTTGTTGAGCTTGTAGTATGACTCATAAGGCAGAAGAGACATTTACAGTATTTTCTTTTCCTCTTGTAATTAATACCTCTTAAGTTGTTTAAAGAAATACAGTACAATCACCCTTTTGAACAGGGTTATAACAACATGATCTTTAGAAGTTAAAAAACAGCTGGTTCCACTCAAATTCTAAATACATTAAAACAAACTTTGAAGTAAATAATCTGAGTTTCTGTTTTCATAAATTACAGTGAGAACATGTAAATTTCTCCATTCAGCCATCTTTACATAAGCCCTTTTGTGCTTCCCTCTCCCAAACTGTGAACATATTAGAGATTCTTTCAAAGAAATTGTAAATATACTTCTCTTTAAAAGTAGATGCAATAAATCCAGCTGCATTTAGCTCATATAATCAGGTGGCCCTGAAAACGTGCAATGCCTAATACAGGCTACAAAAAAAAAAAAAAGTAGCAGAGTTTTTTTTTTCCCCCTCTCCTTTAAAAAAAAAAGGCAACATTAACTGTTTCACAAAAAGTTATTTGTTTCCTCTAGAAGCCCAGCTAGTGAGCTTTGGGGGATTAGGGATCCATTTCACCTATAGGTTATATGAGCTTTTGTTATTTGTTTTCATACAAAATAAACCGCAAGGCTCTGGCTAATGTACTATTGTGTGGAGTTTTGGTGGGAATATTTCAAAAGTAGTGTGTATTTTCCCTTGATTATTTCTCCAGATCCTTAGGGATACAACCCAATCGTGGTGTATTCCCTTAGGTAAAATATGTTTCATTTATAAACTTTTTTTCCCTGCGTAATGAAAACAGTTTTGGCTTAGCACGCTGTTCTGGTCAAATTATGTGGCCAAATTCCATCGAAATGATGAAGGGGTAACACTCAGACAAAGCCACCGCTGGGCTCCGGGGAGCTCACGGGTATGGGGAAGACCACTTCCTTACACACTCTTCAGCCTGCGGTTGGTTCCCCTTTATACCAATATTTAAATCTTGGAGTGTTTCAGGTTGAGCATACAACGTACAAAGATGCATAAAGTTGCAATGAGCAGAGCCTAATAGCTTTTTTAGACTCTAGAGAGATACAAAAAGACACAAATAGAGATAAATGATCGAAAAGGAACAACTGCTCTAACGGCCCTTTCGATTGCGGTATTTAACATATATTCCTTTTGCTCCCGGTTCGCGTGGCTCTAGAATGTAAAGAGTCATTGCATTTTCCATCTTCCCTCTTCAACATACAAGCACCTCTAGAAAACTACTTGTAGAATATTATGTAGGTTTCTCTGCTTCATTTAGCTCCTTTTCTCTTAGGAAAACACATTATGATTTTGTACAAGCCTTGATCGATTTCTTAAGAGGCCTTATCTGATTGCTTTTATATTCTATTGATTTTTCTGAATTAAGTTTTATGGCCCTCAATTATTTTCTTGTGTGATTGTTCACATCTATGTATGGTGTACCATATAATTACACAGTGGCATGATTATGTGCTAGTTGATAATCCCATTTTAATACACGGCACTTTCCCTTTTTATGGAGATTATCTTCCATATGCAGACTGATCTGTTGAATTCCGTGCAATGAAGATAAACCCAAATCACAGAAGCACTTGCTCACTGTAGAGGCCACTCTCATGCATTTGTGACATCTTGACAGAAGCGTTTATTGCAAAGTGCTGTGATCATCAGCTTCATTAGGAAAGCGTTTAACAATCATAGGAGATGATTTTTATAAACCTGCTGTTCTGCTGACTGGGGGATACCACTATCACAGCACAATTAAGTTTCAAATGGGTTTTGAACACTGATGGCTAATATAATTCAGCCCTAGCGGTAGACTGTTGCATTATACAATCATTTATCATTTGAGGGGAAATTCTGACAATGCTCAAACATTAAGGCCTCGATTAAACTGTCTGCTTTTACGTTGTCTTTTGGAAACAAGCACAGTCTCCTTCAGGTGATGTCTGAAGAAGAAGTTAAGACAAAAACAATTGGTTGAAGAGAAGTTTAATCAATTTATTACATGAGTTGAGTGCTGGAAGATATTTTTCTTACACAGTACATGTCTATCAAAGCTGTCATAAGTGACACTACAAATGCAGGCATGCTTTATGGCAAATAGATCGGTGCTATTGTTCTAGGTGTTTGGAACCTTTTATGAATATAAATGTATGGGAGAAAGCATCCCGGGATCTGTTTGCCCTCCTAAAATAATTTATATTCTGTGCAGCACATGGCTGACTGATTTCCTCCTAACATTACAAAGTGGCTGTGTTATTTCATATTGCTGAAATTTGTATTATTATTTTTTACATAAGAAAAGTCTTTTGATCTGCATTTATTAAGGAGAAAGAGATGCCCAAGCTTAACCCAATCTGACATAAATGCTGCAATATGTTCATTTTCTTCCACTACAAATTCAATACATTCATATTCAGAATCCTTTATCTAATAGTGCTTATTAGATTGTCTTGGCTACAGCTGCAAAGCAATATATCACTGAAAAATAATAGGTATGTCTTTTTCAGACGATGATGTGATTTGCTTTAGCTACGCTAGCATGAAAATCTGTGCCATTTATTAATAAAAGGCTATGTTAGTTGAACTAACCTGCTTGACAGTCCTGAGAACAAAAGAGCTAATTTCTCTTTTGTTTGTTAGAAAGACTTCCGTGCTATAATAGGGTAACAAAAGGTCAGAGAGCGCTGAGGCTCAGAACTGCTTCCTGCTTAATGATTTGTTTTACAGCATCTAATAAATTTTCAAACATGCATCAACATATTACTGGTAAAGAATCTGGGAATGCAAACACAGATGATCTCGAGTTTAAGATGTGATCAAATGTTTATTATTGAGTCAATAGTCCACCTTTTTTATTCTTCTTAGGATTTTTAACAAGAAACGCCCTAAGAAGTGGTACGCAGGAGACTTTACATGAAGTTCAAGGCCTCTCCAAGTCTTTGAGCTTGTGGTTTGTAGCTGAAAAGTTGTAGCTTAATAGTTATGTGAATTCTTCAGTCTTGTTCAAATATCTGAGAAACCTCATGCGTAATATGATATACAGCACTGTTGCCTTCCAGATGCACAAAAGAGAAAAAGTCTCATTTCTTTCAGTGTAAATAGAGTGACTCTTTAAGAAGAGACTTTTTTTTCTTGACCTGGGGAAGTCACATGGACTTCCCAGAAGGAGGAGTCTGTTGTGGGTGTCCTGGGATTGTCGTGCAAATCTATCATTGCTGGGGCCACAGCCTGGTTGTGAGAGGGTCCCATGGTGGGGTAAAGCCCAGAGTGGCCCTGGGTTGTTCACTTCCTTCAGTTAGTGTGGCTTCATCCTTCTTTTCTGGTTACAGAGAAGCTCCTACAGACATAGCACTTTCAAGCTGATTTTCACCTGCTGCGTACATGGTGTGGGTTTGAAGGTTGGTGATTCTGAGAGCAGGACCACCTTATCTCACCAGGGTCACACCATCTCCTGCCAGAGAAGGCATTTTTCATGTGGTGGGAAGTTTAGCACGATGCTTAGTGAAACTCCATGATAAAAACATTATTTCCAAACACGTTAGAAACAAAAGTGAGAGTCTTTGGAAAGCAATTCTTTTCTGAATTAAGCTTGAACACCAGATCCAGTGCATCCTTTATGTCCTGGGCTTTCACAGTTGTGAGTTTCCATGGCTTCCCCGCGGCTGTGACAACAAATGGAGACCTCCAATGGAGGCTGTGTGGAACAGTGCTAACATCAAATGCACTTAGGCAGACACCCATAATGAAATAGTAAGGAAAACAGTTGCTTAAAAATATATCCTTTCTGTGAACAACAGCTGTGTAATTTCTTTAAAAAAAACCCAAATGCAATGCTTTGCTGATTTTCCAAGGGTAGCATGAAGTCCAGGGTCTTGCACCCCGTAAGGGGACACAGAAATGTCAGTGGTGAGCTAGAATTCCTATCACAGGTGGGGGCCGGCACAGCATCCACGTGTGGGCCTGGCACACGGCTACAGCAGATATACCATGTTTTGATTTTTTTGGACAAATATATTTGGTTTCCTCACTTTTCATGTGCATGACTGAAGGTGACTTGATCTGATTCAGTTTTCCTTCTTAGGGATGTGATCAAATGAGGGCTTTGCCTTGGTGAATCCAAGGACAGCTGAAGCACGTGGGTCCATAGTGGGGAGTGATGGGAAGAAGTCCACTGTGGTTCCTCGAGTGTCTCGACATTCAATTTTTTTTTTGGTACGTGGGTCTCTCACTGTTGTGTCCTCTCCCGTTGCGGAGCACAGGCTCCGGACGCGCAGGCTCAGCGGCCATGGCTCATGGGCCCAGCCGCTCTGTGGCATGTGGGATCCTCCCGGACCGGGGCACGAACCCGTGTCCCCTGCATCGGCAGGCGGACTCTCAACCACTGCGCCACCAGGGAAGCCCTCGACATTAAATTTTAAGGGTGAACATGTTCGGCTTCAATAAGGAATAATTGTAAAGCTCATCACGTGTGGGTGACAAGGGAGAAGGTTCCTCCAAAACATGCAGGTCCCTCATAATCTGTTTCTAATGAAAACTTGGGAAATATTTGTACAGGAAGGAGAAAGAAGGTCTTGAGTGAGTGCCAGGAAGAAGCTTTATGAGCCAACAACACTGGGGTGGTTTTCAGAAAGACCTGAAGTGTAACAAAAATGGTCCTGCCCAATAGTGTTGTGAAGGGGAAGGGATGGGTGACATCGAAACTGTCTGCACAACTAAAATTTTTAAAAATTTTTTATGATACTCACTAATTTGGTGATGCAGACTGCATCAGAAAAGGGAAGAGATATGGGGACATAATGTATATATATTACTGATTCACTTTGTTATAAAGCAGAAACTGACACACCATTGTAAAGCAATTATACTCTAATAAAGATGTTAAAAATATAAAAAAAAAATGCAATTCAATCCAAAAAAAAAAAATTAACCCGGTGGGGAATCTTGCTAGAAAGTGCTGGCTCCACGAGGTACCAAGCAGAGCTAATGAGGTGGGATGTGGTCCACAGGATTCCATGGAGTGGATATCACCTAGGCTGGGAGTAGAGATGCCCTCCCTGCAGCCCTGAGCATCTTGCCACTCTCTCTGTGCTGTCCTTAGCCTGTGAACAGCTGCTGACTTCAGCTCTTTGGGGACTGGTCTGAGAGTTGCTGGAACAGCCCACGATGATCCCTGTCTGAGCCATGGCTGCCTGGAATGGTTTGCTCCCAGGCAGTTGTGGAAGACTTTGTGCCTCCTGGGCAAAGGATTTCTTAGAGGCTTGACCGTCCGCCAGAAGGTGGAGCATTCACATACTTGAAATAAATGAATTATGGGTTTGGCTTACATTTGTGGTGGAGAATATTTTATTACTAGATCAGTTCTTATTGAAAATATATGTGTTGGAGGTCTGGTTTGAATTAATCTGCTAATGTGTATGTATATTGTATGTGTATGTTTTTTCTTTTAGAAATATGGATTGCTGGGGATTGGTAAAGATTTAATATTTTAGTTCTTTGTATCATAAAATTAGTATACTTTGTTGTAATTAGTGTTTTATTCAAGTCTGTCAAAACCAGAAATTATTGAGACTTAAAAACAACTGTAGTGTCATGTTTGAAACTAAGCACTGAATTTATATGCATTGGTGTTGCAAACCACCTAGCTTCTAAGTGATGGCATCCTTAGTTTTTCATTTATTTTATTTATTTATTTTTTGGCCATGCCACGCAGAGCTTGTGGGAGCTTAGTTCCCAGACCAGGGATCAAACCTGGGCCCTCGGCAGTGAAAGCGCGGAGTCCTAACCTCTGGTCTGCCAGGGAATTCCCTATCTTTTCATTTAAATATAAATTGTGAATACTGCCATTTTAGGAAACAAAGTCACTAGTATTTAAATCATTGAATAGTTTTTTGAGGGAGATAAAGTTAAAATGAAGTATTCCACATGAAAGTGTTTGAAAGAAGCAGAAAACTTAGGAAAAGAAATGAGAAAAAGGGATGATGCCAAATAAATCCTGTTGATCAAAGAAAAAAAAATCATAAACCAGCAAAATTCTTGGTTTTAACTAGAATGACATAAAAATACCTAAGAAAGATAATGAAATTCTTTCCTAATCATTAGATATCCTTTGTCCACATTATCACTTAATGAATAAACAGTATTTCGGTGAATGAATATGTATAGTTCTTTAGTCCGCCCCATACTGTTGGGCATTTAGACTCCTTCCAATTTTTGTCTATCATAAAATAATGCTGCAACGAACATCTGTGTAGTTATTTTTTGCACATAGTTATTTCCTTAAGACAATTTCCTACAAGTAAAACTTCTGGCTAAAGAGGATAAATGTTTTCAGGTCTTTTGGTGTATTTTATCAAATTGCTTGTCATTTTGTATCTGTCGACATGCCTCATAAGAGGTGAGGAAGTTAACTCCAACTTTTGTCCCCCCCCCCACCCCGCTTCACCTACTTTCTGTTGTTTTACATGATGAGATTTTAGAGCTAGTTTATTATTAAATTATTCTTATTTTTGAATCTTCAAAACTGCATTATTTTGGTAAACATTCCTTTACTTCTGTGATGATTTGGTTTCATTGTTTATCCCAGTAGTACCGTTCTAACATAATTCTAAAACTCTTTAGTTCTGTATTCTGATTCATCTTTTAGTCTGCTGGAGAATGTCTTGGAATACATTTTTCTCTAGGTTTTGTAAGTAATGCACTTTCCAATTGCTTGTACGTTTGAGAAATTTTCTCTATTGCTTTTATCCAGGTTTGTAAGGAAGGCGTTTTATTATTGAGTTCTAAGAGGTTTTTATATGTTCTGGATATAAATTCTTTATCAAATTTTTGATTTGCAAATATTTTCTCTCAGTTTTTAGTTTGCCTTTTCATTTTGTCCATGGCATCTTTAGAAGAGCACACATTTTACATTTTGGTTAAATCTCATTTATTAGCATTTTATTTCATTGTTTGTGAAATTTGTGTCCTATCTATAGCATTTTACCTTCCCCAAGGTTTGAAGAATTTTGTGGTGTGACCCATTTTGTGCTAATTTTGTATATGTCACTAAGTGAGAGAAAGGGTCATTTTTACCCACGTGCATATCCATTTGTTCCGGCGCCAATTTTTGAAAAGACTATTCTTCTCTCCATTGAATTGTCTTTTCCTCTTTGTTAAAAATAAATTGGCCGTATACGTGTGAGTCTATTTCTGTTCTCTCTATTCTGTTTCATTGCACTGTGTGCTTATCCTCATGCCAGAACCCCAGTGGCCCCTTTACTGTAAATTTTCAGGTAATGTAAGTCCTCTAATTTTTCTTTTTTAAACTTGACTATTCTCGAGCTTTTGAATTTTCATATAAATTTTAGAATCAGATTGTCAATTTATACAAAAAAGACCTCCTGGGATGTTGATTGGTAATACACTGAATTTATAGAGTAAGCTGGAAGGAACTGCATTTTTGATAAAAATGAGACTTCCAATCCATGAACATAGTAGATATCTCTCCATTTATCTGGTATTCTTTAATTCCTTGGTGGAAATATATAGTTTTCATTGAACAGGTCTTGCACATATTTTGTTAGATTCTACCTAAATATTTCATGTTTTTGATGCTATTTTGAATGGTATTTTAAATTGCTCATTGCTACTATATATAAACACAGTTGATTTTTGTATATTGACCTTGTATCTTGTGACCTTAATGAAATGTTTATTTCCTTAGGATTTTCTACTTCTTCTTTTCCAATGTGTGTGATCTCTCACTCTCACACTCTTTTATCCCACACTGTCTCTCACCTTATTGCACTGGGTAGGCTCCCCAGTACGACAATGTTTACTATAGCCATCCTTACTTTTTCCCCAGTCTTAGAGGGAAAGTCATCAAATCTTTTGTTATTAGGTATGATGTGAGCTGTAGGGTTTTCATAAATACTCAGTATTGTCTTTCTGCTGAACAAGATTTTAATTTTGCTAATATACTATTGCTCAACCCATTAACCTTTTCTTTAGTGTATAGTGCTTTCTGTGTCTAAGAAATATTTTCCTGCTGTAAAATCATGAAGCTATTCTTCTATGCTGTTTTCTAGAAGGTTTGTTGTTTCATCTTTCACATTTACATCCAAAAACTACTTGGAAGTGATTTGTTTTTTCTGTGTGGTGTGAGATATGAGCTACAGGTCAGGAATTTTTTTGTTTTTCCTACAGATATACAGGTGACAGAGTGTCATCTACTGAATAGACCATTCTTCCCACTTTTGGTGTCATCGCTGTCATAAAGCCAGTGACCATAAATGAGTTTATTTCTGCACTCTCTGTTCTGGTCCACTGATCTATTGTCTATCCATGTGCTAATACCACGCTGTATCAAGTAAGGTAGCTGTATAAAAGTCTTCGTAGCTGGGAGGCTACACCTGCCAGCTCTGTCTTTCTTCTGCAAGACCATCTTGACTTTCCTTGGCCTTCTGCCTTTCCATATAAATATTTGAATCAGCTTGTCAGTTTCCACACAAAAAGCGTTAGGATTTTGATTGCAAATTCATTGAATATATACATCAATTCAGGGATAATTGATAACTTTATAATACTGAATAGTCAAAATTACAGCTCTCCATTTATATAGGTCTTTTAACATTTCTCTCAATAAAGTTTTGTAAATTTTAGTGCAGAAATCTTGTATGTCTTTTGTTAGATTTACTCCTTAATGTTTTTATATTTTCTGATGCTATTTTAAACAGTATCTTTGAAAAGTTTGTTTTCTAATTATTTTCTTAGTATATTGAAATGCATTTGACTTTTCTTAGTTGAAGCATTTGAAATTGCCAATATTCAACTCTGAAACGGTGATTGCATGTGACTCAATCTACTGTTTTGGTCTTGCTCAATCCACTATTAATATTAGTGTTCTGTTTATAGATTCTTTTTTTTTTTGGTACGCGGGCCTCTCACTGCTGTGGCCTCTCCCGTTGCGGAGCACAGGCTCCGGACGCGCAGGCTCAGCGGCCATGGCTCACGGGCCCAGCCGCTCCGCGGCATGTGGGATCTTCCCGGACCGGGGCACGAACCCGTGTCCCCTGCATCGGCAGGCGGACTCTCAACCACTGCGCCACCAGGGAAGCTCTATAGATTCTTTTTGATTAATCCAGTACAAAACATGATGTGAAATAATAACATTTTAGTTTTTTCCTTTCCAATTCTTATATTTAGTTTTTTTTTTCACTACTACTGCTGTGACTGGGTCTTCTAGTACAATGCTGAATAGAAGTAGTGATGGTGTCATCTCTTTTACGATTATAGTTGGAAAGTTTTCATTATTTCACCATTAACTGTGACATATAGGGGTTTTTTTGACTCATGCATAATTATTTTATTCTTCCAGATATAATCCAGTACCATCACTTTTTATCTGTTGCTACAGCTGTTCAGGTTGAGCCATTGAGGACTTTGTCAGGTTGGCACCTGTGCCCTCTCAATATGGCCTATTCCTTACCCCTCCATCCCTTGAGTACTTCCTTTCTGGTATCATAGAATGCTTCAGGTTCATCTTGGATTTTCCCTGCCCAAACCCTGGAATCAACTACTTCTCCAAGGAGCCCTGGTTCCCTTTGTTGGAAAATGGTATTTAGAAACCAAGATCTGGTTGCCAGGTGTGCTCATTGCTTCTGGAGTGTCACTGCTTAGAGACCATCTTAGTAGATAGAGCTAGGAAATACATGTTTGTATAGTAAACCATGTATATACACATTTACATTTAATTTTGTGTCTACTTGTCTGTGGCTTAAAAAGTCCTTAAGTTCATATTGATACCTCTGACTCCAACCCAGCACTGCCACATTCATTCTAGTCCTTGTCATTATCTTATTTGTCACAATTTTCTTTGATAGTGAGAAACCTGGGTCTCATTATCTATCATTACTTAATTGTTCAACACTGGTATTCACATAAGTAGTTTCAGAAATTCTAACAGTAACCCTGTAAGAAAGTAATTTATCAACTAGAGTACAGTGTTTGTTTCTTTTTAGCTTTAGCCTTACAGTATTTGAGCAAAGTATTATTTTCCAAAGTTACTTGGTCAACGCCTTCCTTCCCCCCCGCTTCAGTGTGTTTGTTTGAGTCTGTTGTAATACAGTTAGATTCATTTGTCACCATTGTCTGCATTCTTGCTTTCTAGGACCTTTTCTACAATCTGGTTGATTGTTATTAAAAAATTACCTATATTAAAATTCAATATGTGTAGTGCAAATTTCTATGGGTTTCGACAAATGCATGGAGTTGTACGTTCACCACCACGGTTGTATCGCCTGTAAAGTTCTGGCTACCCTTTTACAGATAGCTCCTCCCCTCAACTCCAGCCCCTGGGGACTACTAAGCAGTTTCTACCTTATACTTTTCTTTTTCTAAATCATCAAATAGATGGAATCATACAGTGTGTAGCCTTTTGGGTCTGGCTTCTTTACTTCGTCAAATGCATTTGTTTCATCCCTGTTGTTAAGTGAACCAATAATTCATTCCTTTTTATTGCTTAGTAGTATTCCATTGCATGGATATATCACAACTTATTTATCTATTTACTGGTTGCAGGGCAAAGCAAGGTTACTTTTGGCTAATACATATAAAGCATCAGTAAACATTCATAGATAGGGCTTTGAGCGAAATAAATTTTCATTTCTCTTAAGTAGATACCTAGGAGTGAGATTGCTTAGGTTATATGGTAGGTATACGTTTCACTTTATAAGAAACTTCCAAACTGTTTTCCACATGGGTATACCATTTTGCATTCCCACCAACAATATATAAAAATTCCATTTGCTTTGCATTCTTGTCAACACTTGTCATTGCCAGTTGTTTTTTTTTTTTTAGATATTCTGATATCTCATTGTGGTTTGAATTTGTATTTCCCTGTTGACTAATGATGTTGAATATCTTATTAGTTGCTTTTTAAAATTTTCTAACCTTATATCTTTTTTGGTGAAGTATATAGATCTTTGGCTTATTTTTAAACTGAGTTGTTTGTTTTCTTACTGTTGAATTTTGAGCATTCTCAGAATGTTCTAGATACAAGTCCTTTGTCAGATGTGTGATTCACAAATATTTTCTCCTGGTCCATGGCTTTTCTTTTCATTCTCTTAGTAATGTCTCTCACAGCAGGATTTTTTGGAGGTAAATATTGATAATCTAATTCTATTTTTTTAAGTGCAGAAATACAGAGTAATGAGAGTAGCCAAAATAATTTTTAAAAAGAACAAAGTTGGAGGACTTGATTTCAAGACTTATTATAGTTAAAACAATGTGGCATCAGCAAAAAGATAGACACACAAACAAAATGGAATCGAGAGAGTGGAAATAAGGCCACACGAATATAGTCAACTGAGTTTTGGCCAAGGAGCAAAAGCAATTCAATAGTGAGCAACCTTTTTTTAAAAATGGCACTGAAAGACATCTACAGATAATCCTGTCAGGATTTTGATTGGCATTGTATTGAACCTACAAGTTAAGTTGGGGAGAACTATATTTGAACATTATTGAGTCTTCCAATCCATGAACATGGCATATCTTTCCATTGACTTGGGTCTTCTTTGATTTTTTTGATTAGTGTTGTGTAGTTTTCAACATACAGAACCTGCAGATATTTTGTTAGATTTATAACTGTTTCATTTGCTGTTGTAGATGGTATTTAAAGTTTTTTTTAAATAATAATTTTTCCAGTTATTCATTGATAGCATGTAGAAATACAATTGATTTTTGTATGTCAAATTAATAAGTTGCTGAACTCATCTATTATTTCTAGGAGCTTTTTTGTAGATTCTTTATGTTTTTTGTCCTGTTTTTTTTTTTTTTTACATAGACAATCATGCCATCTCTGAATATAGACAGTTTTTTCCATTTCATCTGGTCCGTTTATTTCTTTTGCTTGCCTTATTGCACTCAGTTTTCCAGGACAGTGTTGAACAAGAGTGGTGAGAGAGAACATCCTTTTCTTGTTTCCTTGGAAGCGTTTCAGTTTTTTACCGTGTTCTCTGGAGGGTTTGTTTGTTTGTTTTTAGATGCTCAGATGCTCTTTATTAGTTTAAGGAAGTGCTCTTTTATAACTAGTTTGCTGAGAGTATTTACCAGGAATATATGTTGCATTTTTTCAAGTGCTTTTTCTGCATCCATTGAGATGACTGTAGGCGAACTAATCACATTGTTTGCAGACTTTTATCCTGATTAAGCCTTAATCTTAGATGTGCCCCATGTCCGTGGGTCTCAGGAGTGTGGCTTTCTTGATTCTCCTCCCTCTCTGCTGTAATTGTGGCCACACTGTGTGATCCTGTCCCTCCCTCAGGAGTGGGTTTTTTTCTCATTTCTTTCCCTAACTGCAGATTTTTCACCAATGTCACCAGGGCAGCTTATGCCCCTCCCCAGAAGAATTAAAACTGTTCCTAGTGGAAAAAGAAGGGAAAGATCCCGGAGGAGTTTCTTGTCCCTTTGCATTTCTGCTGTGCTCTTGCCCCAGGTTTGCACCCAGTAGGCATTTTAAAGAGCTTGTTGAGTTCTTTATGTGTGAAGAAAGAGCCTATGAGAAGCTGTGTACACCCTGACACACCATGCAGCCCCCCAGAACTGTCACACTCTTCCACCAGTCTGTGCAAAGACCTCCACCAATCTGTCCCCACAGTGTGGTGGCCCAGGGGGCGGGGTCAGGTTAGCACCTCTTCACTCCCTGCAGACACTATGCCACCTTAGGTTTTAGCCCAGTACTTGCTCTGTGACCTCTGCTCTCTGATGGGTTCAAAAAGCTTGTGGATTTGAAGTTAGTCTGTCTCTTTTTTGTTGAAAGGGTGAGAACAACGTTCCTTCCAGCTCTCTCCAACTCAGGGCAGAAGCTGCAGGTCTCCTTGATTAGAGGTTTTTTTTTTAAAAAATTATGAATTCATGTAAAAATTTGTCAAATACTTTTTCTGCATCTCTTGAAATAATCATATTCTTTTCTTCTTTATTTTGTTTACATGATGAATAACACACACAGACACACCAAGAAGTATTGTATGTTTTTTACCACATAAACAAAGTAAAGGAGAAAATAACATGAGATATATATGTATACATGTATGTATTTATAACATATTTATCTAAAATTTTGGAACAATTTTGAAACGGTAACAAACAGAAAAATTGGAAGTAGAGTACAAAGAACTTGCTTTTTCTAAGCCATTTGAGAGTAAGCTGCTGACATGTTCCTCCATCATTCCTGTTTTTAGGGTACATTTCTTTTTTTTTTTTTTAACATCTTTGTTGGAGTATAATTGCTTTACAATGATGTGTTAGTTTCTGCTTTACAATTTAGGGTGTATTTCTATAACAAGGACATTCTTCTATGTAACCATCCAAATCAAGGTACCTCCATTGATACATGATACCATCTAATCCTCAAATCCTATTCAAGGTTTCCCAGTTGTTTCAGCAATACCTTTGTAGCAAAGATTCCTTTCAGAACCACATGCTGCATTTACTTGCCTGTCTCTTTATCTCCTTTGGTCTAGAGCAGTCCCTGGTCTTCCCTGGACTACATGACTTTGATACTTTTGAAGAGTACCGGCCATTTGTTTTGTGGAGTGTCCTCCAGTCTGGATTTGTCTGTTTTCTTACAATTAGACTGAGGTTCTGTCCTTCACACGAGTACTGCTGCAATCTTGTGTTCCATCAGGCAACACATAATTCCAATTTGTTTCATAATTAATGATGTTTACTCTGACTACTTGATTAAGGTGGTGTCTGCCAGGTTTCTCCACTGTAAACTTACTAACTTCTCCTTTGTAATTAACAAGCATTTTTGTGGGGAGGTACTTTGGAACTATGTATATCTTGTTCTCCATCGAGTTTTACATGAAATCCTTAATTAGTTTCTGAAAGGACTCATGGTTTTCTACTACTCTCAATGGACCATAATCTGTTATCATCATTATTCACCTCAGTGCTCAAATTGTACCCAGTCTACCCAGTGAGAGCTCACTTACTCTGGCTTGGGTGTCCGTTGGCATGGCCCCTCTTCTCTGAGCACTTTCTTGCCTTCTGGGACAGTGGTTTCAGGCTCACTGTGTGCTTTTCCTGCTCAGGCCGTTTCTCCAGGGACTTCTGGTTTCTCTTAGTGGCAAGTGGTATTTAGAAGCTAAGGTCCGTGGCTTGGTGTGCTCACTGCTGTTGGTGTGTTGCCACTCCCAGGCCCTCTCAGGCAGAGCTAAGTGACAAATGTATATTGAAGATACATATGTATATGTATGCACGGGTGTGTGATGTGTGTGTGTACACACACAAGTATATGTAGATACATTCATTTGCATTTATATTTATTTTAATCCATCTACCTATCCGTCATTTATCATCTATATATCTAATATCTATTGAGAGCCACTTGTTCACACTGATACCTCCCATTCCAGTCCAACATCACAGTGTTTTGTTTTCTCCACTTCCATATTTGTAACTCTCTTCTCCAACCCTGTGAGAACCCTTGTTTTTGTTACCCTTATATGATTCTTCATTTGGTCAATAGGATATAATTGATCTCCCATCTCTGTCACCACTCCCTCCCCTGCATGGGTACACCCCTTGCCCTGCCTACACTCCAGGCTGGCCCTCTGTGCAGATCCTCCTCTGACACCCCTGTCTAGCGCACCGCAGGACCCCCTGGCTTCCACCATAGGTGCCCTCCCTGCTCTACCTAATACCTGTAGGACAGAATTGGTCGGGAAGGGAGAGGGGAAGCAGAAGCAGAAACGTATCTATTGACTTTAAATCCATGCATTCCTTGAATAAACCCAAGTTAGACTCCATGCATTTTCCTTTTGGCATTTTACTGGGTTATTTGTGCTAATATTTTGTTTAGTATTTTTGTGTCTATGTTCATGGGAACCGTTGGCCAGTAGTTTTTGTTTCTTATGATGTCTTTGTCAGGTTTTGGTATCAAGGTCAAGGTGGTCTTATAGGATGAGTTGGGAAGTGTTTCATCTTTTCCAGCCTCTGGAAAAACGTCTCTAAGATTGGTGCCATTATACTCCAAAATATTAAAGAGAATTCATTAATGAAACCATCTGGGCCTGGAGATTTTTTTGGGGGGGATTTAAATTAAAAATTAAAAGTGTTTAAATAAATGTAAGACTATTCACATTTCTGTTTCTTTTTTAAAAATCAGTTTCTAAATTGTGTTTTTTAAAGGAATTTTTCTATTTCATAACTTCCAAATTGATCTCCATAAAATTATTTATAATATCCTCTCATTCTCTTTTTAACATCTGTAGACTGGGTGGTGATATTCCATTTTTAATTCTTCATTTTGATAACTGGGCTTCTCTCTCTCTCTCTCTCTCTCTCTCTCTTTTTTTCCTAAAGCAATTCTTTTAAAGAGTTTCAGTGTACTTAGATTTTAAAAGAACCATTTTGGCTTTGATTTTTCTCTCCTGTCCATTTGTTTTACATTTTATTTTATTGAAGTATAGTGGGTTTACAATACTATATTAGTTTCAGGTGTACAGCATAGTGATTCAGTGTTTTTTATAGATTATACTCCATTAAAAGTTATTTCAAAATAATGGCCATAGTTCCCTGTGCTGTATAATATATCCTTTTACTTATCCATCTCTTAATTCCCTACCTGTATCTTGTTCCTCCCCATTTCTCTCTCCCCAGTGGTAAACAGTAGTTTGTTTTTCCCCAGTGGTAACTGTGAGTCTGTTTCTGTTTTGTTATATACATTTGTTTGTTTTATTTTTTAGATTCCACATATAAGTGATATCATACAGTTTTTGTCTTTCTCTCTGTGACTTACTTCACTAAGTATAATTCTGTCTAGGTCCCTCCATGTTGTTGCAAATGGCAGAATTTCATTCTTTTTCATGCCCGAGTAATATTCCACTATATATTTATATAGTGGAAAAAAAAATGTATATGACATATTCCGTACCCATTCATCTGTTTGCTGGACACTTGGGTTGTTTCCATATCTTGGCTATTGTAAATAAAACTGCTATGAACATTGGGATGCATGTATCTTTTTGAATTAGTGTTTTCATTTTTGGGGGGTATATACCCAGGAAAGGAATGGCTGGATCATATGGTAGTCCTATTTTTAGTTTTCTGAGGAAACTTCATACTGTTTTTCATAGTGATTCCACCAATTTACATTCCCACCAACAATGCACAAGAGTTCCCTTTCTTCACATCTACTCCAACATTTGCCATTTGCAGACTTTTTGATGATAGGCATTCTGATAGGTATGACAACAATTCTGATAGTGACAACAATTTCATTGTTGTTTTGATTTACATATCTCTAATAATAAGCAATGTTGAGCATCTTTTCACATGCCTGTTAGCCATTGGTATGTCTTGTTTGGAAAAATGTCTATTCAGGTCTTCTGCCCATTTTTTCAGATTGGGTTGTTTGTTTTTGTGATATTGAGTTGTATGAGCTGTTTATATATTTTAGGACATTAACCCCTTATCTTTCATATCATTTGCAAATATTTTCTCCCATTCAGTAAGCTGGGATGTGTGCCGTGGCTGTCACAGGAAGCCTCTCTCTGCCCTGCCTTGGGGGCAAGTGAGCATGCTTCCTCCTCACAGGTGGAGTTCAGGCTGCCCACAGCCCTCCTGTTAGTCTCGTGGTCCTCCAAACTGTCCACGGGGGCTTGTCTCTCCCTTCTAGAACTCCAGGACAGGGATGCCCAGTCTGTGTCTGTCACTGCTCACTCAGTTCTCTGCCTGTGTAATTTCCCTCTTCCTCTTATCCCCTCCCAGGGGCACAGGTCCCGACCTGGTCACTTTTCTTCCCTTCCTACCAGATTACCTGTGGATCTTTCTTACAGCCTTGATTGTACAGGAGTCTTTCTGCCAGTTTCCAGTGAGAATTGTTCCACATGTAGATGTATTTTTAATGTGTTTGTGGGGTGAGGTGAGTTCCACATCCTCCTATTGCACCATCTTGATTGATGTATCCATTTGTTTTACATTTTAAAGCATTTTTCTTAATTTCTTTTATTCTACTTGGGTTTAATTTACTCTTCTTTTTCTAACTTTCTAAACTAGATAATTCAGTCTTGGATTTTAAGGCTTTCTTATTTCCTCATATAAGCATTTAAGGCTATTAATTTCCTTCTAAGCACGCCTTTAGCTGCATCCCATAAATTGTGTTTTATTGCATTTTTGTTATCCTTTAATAAAAATATTTTATAATTGCCATTATAATTTGTTTTTTGATCCATTGGTTATTTAGAAGTGTATTGCTGAATTTCCAAATACTTGAGGACTTTTTGGTTATATTTTTGTTATTTATTTCAGGTTTACTTTTTCCTATAGTCAGAGAAATCTTTCAGAGTATGATAGTCAGAGTATGAAATCATTCATACTCTGAATGATTCCAATCCTTGTAACTTCGTTGAGATTTGCTTTATTTTCCAGGATATGACCAATCACTGTGTTGCTTATATTTGACTATTTTGGAATTTTAGTTGTGAATGTTGGCTCTTTATTCTCTTGTCTTTATAACTATAGTTTTCTCTGTCATCCTTTTGTCTGTCGTCATCCTTTTCCTCTATTTCTTGTGGAGCTTCTCCAATTTATCCTCCATGATATTCTTCAAATTTTATGCACATTCCGTGCGATTTTTACAGCCTCTAAAGCACCTTTAAATTGAGCTGTTGAATTTTTATTATTTTATTCTCATATCTAGCTCCTTTTTCATTTTCCCATGCTTCCCCCTTTCCTAGCCTGTTGTCTTATCTTGTATATGCCTGTGGAGAATAGGAGTGATTTTATTCTAGTTTTCCTAAGTTTTCACATACCTTGTTCTGCACTCAGTCAAAGAAATAGCAATCCTTTTGTGGTTTCTAGATATTTAAAAAATAGAATACATATGAAAGTGCTATAGATAGTAAAGCACTGTTAGTTTTAATGTGATGTTATTAGTAATAATGGTGCTCTGCTGCAAATAACTAATTCTTGAACATCTGCAGAATCATGGGAAACTAGCAAAGACTCTAAAACTGCAGATGATATATTGCTTTTCTCAGAGACACAAGTATGTCTTACAATAGTACAGATTTTTATACATATTTGGTATTTCAAGAGAGAAACAGAGGGGACTTGAAAAGTTCAGGCTTAAAAATCTAGGTCTTGCTTCCCAGAGTTTAGTGAAGTGGCGTGCTAGGTCACTGGGTAAAGCAGAGATCTGCACTCCCTCTGAAGGGAGCCTCACTTCTTCCTTTTGTTGTTGTCTTTTCATGGAAAAGTGACTGACAATTGCACAGTTAATTAACACGGGCCAGCAAGATTTCATCATTTTCTGATGGTAAATGCACGCTTACGCTCTTAGGCTGTCTGGTATATCAGGAATGCTTACACCTAGAGATAAATGAGTGATTTAAGCAAGAAAGGCGTTGATCTCACAGCTATGAGGTGTTGAAGTAGGGGCTCTACCTTTGCTGGTTTAGCCCAGTGCCACCAGTAAATCCTAATCGTTCTTTCTTTTTGCCCCACACTCTCAGTGCCCTCCTTACTTAGTGACCTGTGGTTGTTGAGTGGCTGTCAGAGGTCCTGGAATCACTTTTGCTTCCAAGGTGGGAAGAACTGGGGTGGGGCTATCCCAGCAACTACCTGCTTCTCTTATCTGAAAGCAAAATATTTCTCGGTGCCCCTCTCCCTGTCCCTGGCAGCAGCCTTCCTCTACAACTCCGGGCCCATGGGTCTCAAAGACCCCTGCCTGATTGCAAGGGGAGGCTAGCTGTTGGTTGATAGCTATTCATTAGGGAACACCACTAGTGGTGGTAAGTTCCTGCTTTCCACGCCTGGTTGGGACACTTGCTTGTTTGGGTGATTAGTAGGACGCATCTGGTTCATTGTGCTATCGAGTGAAAAGTCGAAGGCCTGACCTCCAAGGGAAAACTGCCTTCTTGAAAAGGCATACACGGCTGTGCATATAGTGGATCTTCTGCTCCAGATGATGGGCGTGGACCCTGCCCTCTGTGCCTGCTTCACAGCCTGCTGCTCTGCACCCTCCATGACAGCTCCCGAGAGGGGGTGCTGGCCAGGCTCTGTGCTCTTAACCATTGCTCCACGCTGCCTCGAAGGTGAAGTGGAGAGGCGGGGGAAGAAAGATTTGGGGTTGTGCCGCCTGCAGCCCCTAACTTCACATGAGAGATGGTGCCCCTCCAGACTGGGCAGGAATCAAAGGTCCTGGGGTCTCATGATTTCAACCCCAGCTGGACATCGCAGGAGACCCTTTCAACTTACAGCAATGAAAATTTTTGATTGTTTTCCTCTTATTTCAATCAGTTACATAAAACTCTCCCTTTTAACTGTATTTTCTCCCCAGATTTTCTCATAAAAAATAATACCATGTCCATTGTCCCGATTACAAAGAAAATTAGGTTGTAAATAAATAAATAAGAGCCCTTGTCATATTGTGTGCAATTGTCTGATGACCCTTTTCATTATATGATCTAAAACTCTCCTTTCTAAGACTGTTTTGTTTTATGTTTTCTCAATTACTTTCTATTTAAATAAAATCATGTGAATTATCAAGGTCACAAGCAAGGGTAGGTGTTGAATAAATCAGGAAGAATCCTTGTCACATCCTGAGCAGTTGTCTGGTTGTCTCCCTCCCTCTGTCTGGGGAGAAGGACAGAGCTGGAGAGCTGCCATTTCTTATGTACGTCTTGGTCCCCAACATGGAACCTGAGCCTCTCACAGTAACTATGTCCAGGCAGCTCTGTGGCGAGGACGTTTGATCAGGCTTTGCCACACCTCAGGCATTGCATTGTTCCTGCACCCATCCCAGCTTCCCAGAAGGAGGGAAGGTTGGAAAGGAACATGAGTGGCACATTTGCCTTCTTTGCTTACACAAGAAACAACGTGAAGACAAACTTTCTTCATGCTTGGAGTGAAACGCTCACTGCACGTTCTCAAACAGGGCCCTCCAGCATTTTTGAGTTTGGGAATTAGCAGGAGAAACTGGATAAAGAAGGATTGGGCTGCGCCTTTTACTTCCCAAAGCGCCCAGTATTGTCACTAAGAAAGATTCTGGAAGAAGAGCTCCTTTTGAGGTTGTAGCCTTCTGTTGATTCCCAACTGTCCACTTACAGTCATGGCTGAGTGCTACACTTGAAGCTTTATTGCTTGGCCAGTGACCAGTGATTGTTATGAAATATAAAGGGAAGAGTGGAATGTGATGTCTCACAGAATGAATGGACTGTGATGCCCCAGGCTAGCCCTGGTTAAGATGGGAGCCCTTTGGCTTTCTCAGGCTCACCCCCTGGTTGCCTGTTTGGACTTCTTTCTCTCTAGTGCCTTTCTCTCAACGTGTTGTTCAAATGGAGATTTAACCGATTAATTCCCTTAAACACTTACATGCTTTAAAATATAGCATTTTTTCCAGTGTTATTTATTTTAATGGAGGATAGAAAGTTCTCACATTTCTTAACATTCAAAGGAGTGATTATCAAATGGTGGAATCTCAGGTGGATGGAGTAGAGATTTGGGGGTCATTATTCAATTCCAAACACAAAGCTGTCTAATTCAATCAGGAACCTTCCTTGGGAAAAAAAAGCTCATGCCACTTTAGGAATGTGCTTTAGGAACGACTTACATGTGATTTGCTTATTCATTCATGTTTCTACATGAAACATGGATGTGGTTATCATGTAAATGGTTCGAGTTCCTCCTTCAGGAGTTGCCACCAGGGCCCTGGGCTTCTGCAGTGTTTGCAACAGTGGGAATGTCATTTCTGGTGGTGGTTTTAGCTTATGTGTGGAATAGGAGTGGAACTCTCTTTGTCAGAAAATAAGACATCTCACTTCTATATATGTGATACATATTTCAGTCCAACTAGATCCCACAAAGGGGAGGAATCACACTTCTTTTCTTCGGTGTATTCCTCAGGGCAAAGTACAGGGCTTGGCACAGAGAAGATGATAAACCTGTGTGCTCCACCCCTAGACATTATAATTAACATTTATTCTCTTTTTCCCTTGTCTTTTTTTTTTTGGCAGTACCGCACAGCTTGCGGGATCTTCGTTCCCCGAACCAGGGAAGGAAGCCTGTGCCCTCTGCAGTGGAAGCGCGTAGTCCTAACTGCTGGGCTGCCAGGGAATTCCCTCCCCTGGTCTTTTTATTAAAGGGATGACTCTGGTTGTATTGTCTCCCTTCCTTCCTTCTTTCCTTCCGTCCTCCCTTCCCTCCTTCCTTCCTTCCACTCACTCATTCATTCACTTCTTTAATGTATTTGTTACCACTTGATCCTGGGGCCAATTCCTAGGTTTACTTCCTACTAATTGTGCGCTCGTTGGTAAAATAGCTGATAAGAATAGTGGCTACTTTTTAAGCGATAATTATGTACAAGACAGTGAGGTAAATGCTAAGCTTGGTTTTTCGATCTTTCAGGCTGTGAGGATAAAATAAAGTGAGCTACATAAATGCTTAGCACAGAGCTTAGAACACGGGGAGTGTTTAATAAAAAAGCAGTTATCAAGTTTCACCAAAATCTGAGGGTCTGCTCTGTGCCCAGTACTGTACCCGTATCGCCACCAGGCAGAACTGTCAGTGGGTGTTTTTGATTAAGTTGGCCTGGATCTGGTTCATGGGATGGGAGAATTAATCCATCGCTGTCAGAGTACTACTGAAATCTTCTTCAGAAATGTGTTAAGAAGCTTCTTAGCACCAGGTAATTTCCCCAAGTTGTTGCCAGGGAGTTATAATTTTTCCCCTCTCTTTTTGAAATGAGAAATATACCTGAACTTAATATTCGGCTCTGACCATTAGACAGATTTCCAAGGTGTAGAGAACTTGGTCTGTCTATAAAACGATACTTTTGTCTCCTTGGGTAGGTTTATTCCTAGGTATTTTTTATTTTTAGTATTAGGTATTTGTATCTTTATTTATTTTTTAACATCTTTATTGGAGTATAATTGCTTTACAATGGTGTGTCAGTTTCTGCTGTATAACAAAGTGAATCAGCTATACATATTCATATATCCCCATATCCCCTCCCTCTTGCATTTCCCTCCCACCCTCCCTATCCCACCCCTCTAAGTGGTCACAAAGCACCGAGCTGATCTCCCTGTGCTATGTGGCTGCTTCCCACTAGCTATCTGTTTTACGTTTGGTAGTGTGTATATGTCCATGCCAATCTCTCACTTCATCCCAGCTTACCCTTCCCTGTCCCCGTTTCCTCAAGTCCATTCTCTATGTCTGCGTCTTTATTCCTGTCCTGCCCCTAGGTTCTTTAGAACCACTTTTTTTTTCTTTTTTAGATTCCATATATATGTGTTAGCATACGATATTTGTTTTTCTTTTTCTGACTTACTTCACTCTGTAAGACAGTCTCTAGGTCCATCCACCTCATTACAAATAACTCAATTTCATTTCTTTTTATGGCTGAGTAATATTCCATTGTATATATGTGCCACATCTTCTTTATCCATTCATTGGTCAATGGACAGTTAGGTTGCTTCCATGCCCTAGCTATTGTAAATAGAGCTGCAGTGAACATTGTGGTACATGACTCTTTTTGAATTATGGTTTTCTCAGGGTATATGCCCCGTAGTGGGATTGCTGGGTCATATGGTAGTTCTATTTTTAGTTTTTTAAGGAACCTCCATACTGTTCTCCACAGTGGCTGTATCAATATACATTCTCACCAGCAGTGCAGGAGGATTCCCTTTTCTTCACACCCTCTCCAGCATTTATTGTTTGTAGATTTTTTGATGATGGCCATTCTGACCGGTGTTAGGTGATACCTCATTGCAGTTTTGATTTTCATTTCTCTAATGATTAGTGATGTTGAGCATTCTTTCATGTGTTTGTTGGCCGTCTGTATAGCTTCTTTGGAGAAGTGTCTGTTTAGGTCTTCTGCTCATTTTTGGATTGGGTTGTTTGTTTTTTTGATATTGAGCTGCATGAGCTGCTTGAATATTTTGGAGATTAATCCTTTGTCAGTTGCTCTGTTTGCAAATATTTTCTCCCATTCTAAGGGTAGTCTTTTTATCTTGTTTATGGGTTCTTTCGCTGTGCAAAAGCTTTTAAGTTTCATTAGGTCCCATTTGTTTGTTTTTTATTTTATTTTCATTACTCTAGGAGGTGGGTCAAAAAGGATGTTGCTATGATTTATGTCATGGAGTGTGCTGCCTATGTTGTCCTCTAAGAGTGTTATAGTGTCTGGCCTTACATTTAGGTCTTTAATACATTTTGAGTTTATTTTTGTGTATGGTGTTAGGAAGTGTTCTAATTTCATTCTTTTACATGTAGCTGTCCAGTTTTCCCAGCACCACTTCTTGAAGAAGCTGTCTTTTCTCCATTGTATATTCTTGCCTCCTTTGTCAAAGATAAGGTGACCATATGTGCGTGGGTTTATCTCTGGGCTTTCTATCTTGTTCCACTGATCTATCTTTCTGTTTTTGTGCCAGTACCATACTGTCTTGATTACTGTGGCTTTGTAGTATAGTCTGAAGTCCGGGAGCCTGATTCCTCCAGCTCCGTTTTTCTTTCTCAAGATTGCTTTAGCTATTTGGGGTCTTTTGTGTTTCCATACAAATTGTGAAAATTTTTGTTCTATGAAAAATACCACTGGTAGCTTGATAGAGATTGCATTGAATCTGTAGATTGCTTTGGGTAGTATAGTCATTTTCACAATGTTGATTCTTCCATTCCAAGAACATGGTATATCTCTCCATCTGTTGGTATCATCTTTAATTTCTTTCATCAGTGTCTTATAGTTTTCTAGATACAGGTCTTTTGTCTCCTTAGGTAGGTTTATTCCTAGGTATTATATTCTTTTTGTTGCAGCGGTAAATGGGAGTGTTTCTTTAATTTCTCTTTCAGATTTTTCATCATTAGTGTATAGGAATGCAAAAGATTTCTGTGCATTAATTTTGCATCCTGCTGCTTTACCAAATTCATTGATTAGCTCTAGTAGTTTTCTGGTAGCATCTTTAGGATTCTCTATGTATAGTATCATGTCATCTGCAAACAGTGACAGTTTTACTTCTTCTTTTCTGATGTGGATTCCTTTTATTTCTTTTTCTTCTCTGACTGCTGTGGCTAAAACTTCCAAAACTTTGTTGAATAATAGTGGTGAGAGTGGGCACCCTTGTCTTACTCCTGATCTTAGAGGAAATTCTTTCAGTTTTTCACCATTGAGAATGATGTTGACTATTGGTTTGTCATATATGGCTTTTACTGTGTTGAGGTAGATTCCCTCTATGTCCACTTTCTGGAGATTTTTTATCATAAATGGTGTTGAATTTTATCAAAAGCTTTTTCTGCATTTATTGAGATTATCATATAGTTTTTATTCTTCAGTGTGTTAATATGGTGTATCACACTGATTGATTTGCATATACTGAAGAATACTTGCATTCCTGGGATAAACCCCACTTGATCATGGTGTATGATCCTTTCAATGTGCTGTTGGATTCTGTTTGCTACCATTTTGTTGAGGATTTTTGCATCTATGTTCATCAGTGATATTGGCCTGAAACTATAAGACACTGATGAAAGAAATCAAAGATGATACAAACAAATGGAAAGATATACCATGTTCTTGGATTGGAAGAATCCACCTTGTGAAAATGACTATACTACCCAAAGCAATCTACAGGTTAATTGCAATCCCTATCAAACTACCAATGGTATTTTTCCCAGAACTAGAATAAAAAATTGTGCAATTTGTATGGAAACACAAAAGACTCCGAATAGCCAAAGCAATCTTGAAAAAGAAAAATGGAGCTGGAGGAATCAGGCTCCCTGACTTCAGACTATACTACAAAGCTACAGTAATCAAGACAGTAGGGTGCTGGCACAAAAACAGAAATATTGATCAGTGGAACAGGATAGAAAGCCCAGAGATAAACCCACACACATATGGTCACCTTATCTTTGACAAAGGAGGCAAGAATATACAATGGAGAAAAGACAGCTTCTTCAATAGGCAGTGCTGGGAAAACTGGAACTACATGAAAAAGAATGAAATTAGAACACTTCCTAACACCATACATAAAAATAAACTCAGAATGGATCAAAGACTTAAATGTAAGGCCAGACACTATAAAACTCTTAGAGGACAACATAGGCAGAACACTCCATGACATAAATCACAGCAAGATCCTTTCTGACCCACCTCCTAGAGTAATGGAAATAAAATAAAAAATAAACAAATGGGACCTAATGAAACTTAAAAGCTTTTGCACAGCAAAGGAAACCATAAACAAGATAAAAAGACTACCCTCAGAATGGGAGAAAATATTTGCAAACGGAGCAACTGACAAAGGATTAATCTCCAAAATATACAAGCAGCTCATGCAGCTCAATATCAAAAAAAAACAAACAACCCAATCCGAAAATGGGCAGAAGACCTAAATAGACATTTCTCCAAAGTAGACATACAGATTGCCAACAAACACACGAAAAGATGCTCAACATCACTAATCATTAGAGAAATGCAAATCAAAACCACAATGAGGGATCACCTCACACCAGTCAGAATGGCCATCATCAAAATATCTACAAACAATAAATGCTGGAGAGGGTGTGGAGAAAACGGAACCTTCCTGCACTGTTGGTGGGAATGTAAATTGATACAGCCACTATGGAGAACAGTATGGAGGTTCCTTAAAGAACTAAAAATAGAGCTACCATACAACCCAGCAATCCCACTACAGGGCATATACCCTGAGAAAACCATAATTCAAAAGGAGTCATGTACCACAATGTTCATTGCAGCTCTATTTACAATAGCCAGGACATGGAAACAACCTAAATGTCCATGGACAGAAGAATGGATAAAGAAGATGTGGCACATATATAATGGAATATTACTCAGCCATAAAAAAAATGGAATTGAGTTATTTGTAACGAGGTGGATGGACCCAGAGTCTGTCATACAGAGTGAAGTAAGTCAGAAAGAGAAAAACAAATACCGGATGCTAACGCACATATATGGAATCTAAAAAACCGGTGCTGATGAACCTAGTGGCAGGACAGGAATAAAGACACAGGTGTAGAGAACAGACTTGAGGACATGGCAGGGGATGAGTGAGCTGGGACGAAGTGCGAGAGTGGCATGGACATATATACATTGCCAAATGTAAAATGGATGGCTAGTGAGAATCTGCTGCATAGCACAGGGAGATCAGCTCAGTGCTTTGTGAGGACATAGGGGGTGGGATAGAGGGGGTGGGAGGGAGGCTCAAGAGGGAGGGGATATGGGGATATATGTATACATATAGCTGATTCACTTTATTGTACTGCAGAAACTAACACAACATTGTAAAGCAATTATACTCCAATAAAGATACATAAAGATAAGAAACTACAAAAAAAAACCCCAAAATGATTCTTTCTTAATTTTATATGAGATGGAAGAAACATTTGAAATCCCTGAGTAAGTGCCGTTTTGAGCCAGTTGAAGGCAAATGCCCATACTTAATTCTCACGTTTAAGGTTTTCCTGATAGTAATCCTTGTTTTTCTAAATGCTTGTTACTAATGATTTCTTGTTGTGTGAAATCAGAGTTGGACCTTTCTCTGGTCCTTTTTCAAAATCACAATAAAAAATAAGTAAATAGGAGAGAAAATTCTAAGATGTCTGTGAAATAAAGGGCGACTAGCTCAGGGATACCCAGAATTTTTTTTTTTTATTTTTATCATCGTCATTATCTTCAAAACACCTGATTGCTTTGGTCTTTAGATTCCAAAAGGTCTGGCATGCTTCTGAGTCATGTGGCTGTATCGTGATCCTTCTGTAGACTCATGCGGTCTTAAGTCTGATTTATGTCAATCATCCATCCATGATTTGACTCCGCAGCAACAGTTCTGCCCAAGTGCCTCATAGCAGCAGAATGATTACGAACATGGCCACCGGAGCTGGACCGTCCAGGTGGCTTGCTAGCTGGGTGCCTTTAGGAAGTTTGCATGATCTCTATGTGTTTAATTTTTCTCATCTGTAAAATGGGGTCATAAAAGGGTCCTCACCTCGTATGGCTTTATAAAAATTAAGTACATTAATGTTTGTAAAGAACCAGGACAATGCTTGAGAAACACCATGTGCTGTGTCCAGCCTTCATCTGAACGTCTCCATCTGCAAACTCCTGCTCTCTTGAAAGGAAATCTTGGATGCTAGAAATTTCCCTTTGGTACTCAACAAAAGGGTCTTTGCTTTTATTTCTCCTCATTTGCCCTGGTTCTACTCTGTGAGGCCACAGATCAAATTTAGTTGGTCTTCTCCATGCCAACCTTTTTTTCATATAAAGATGAAACAGGTATGAAGATAGGAAGCTTCCCTTTAAGCACATGGATCACATTCTCAGGTGCCTTCAGTTTGTGCCCGTCGTAATGGGTGGTGCTGGTTGCAACATGGTCCTGGAGATGCAGTCTGATGGGGGTAGCACAGAATAGAGCCATCCCCACCCTCATCCTGCCCTCTGGCTTTCTTTAGGGTAGCTTTACAGCACATTAGTTTTGCAGCACTACAGTTTTTTTTTTTTTCTTCATCAGACTTTCCATTTATTCATTTTATCATAGGTCTCATGGGGTGCTCTTTTTCTAGAATGAGAAGCACAGTGAACAGTTAGAACAAAGCAAATATTTCACCATCATATATTTTAAAGATTATTTTTACCATCATCATCTGTGAGATGATTTCTTACGGAATCCCTGAGAATCATCACCATATTTTCCTTTTGTCCTCCATTTTCCAATCTCAAATATTACACACTGATAAAAACATCAAAATTAAAAAAATTGAATTATAGTTGATTTACAATATTGTGCTGGTTTTAGGTGTACAGCAGAGTGATTCATTTATATATATATATGTATGTATGCTTTTTCAGATTCTTTTCCATTATATGTATTATAAGATGTTGAGTATAGTTCCCTGCATTGTACAGTAGGTCCTTGTTGGTTATCTATTTTATATATAATAGTTTGTATCTGTTAATCCCATACTCCTAATTTATCCCTTCCCCCCTTCCCTTTTGATAAACATAAATTTGTTTTCTATGTCAAAAAAAAAAGAATTATGAGACAATAGTTTAAATTGCATGAGTTCACGTCTCTTAAATTCTTTACCAGTTATCTACCTATATATATATTTATAATTATGTGTGTATATATACAATTAACTACATCTATTAGTTATATACTTATTTCATAATTCTATGTTTACAACGATCACTGAAATAAAGCACAAATTATATTACTTACTTTGAGTTAAGGTTCAGTTCAGTCCTAAGTAGATTTGCAGAGTTGTGGATTATAAGGAGTTAAGACCCTGAGCTGAAAAGAATTTGCTTAAGGATGGGGACTGGGCAATGTGGTCTATCCACCTCGTCATCAAGGCCTGCCAGCCCTGGCTTTCTAGAATGTCGTGGATCCATTCCTCCGGTTCCATGTTACTGCTTTCATCCTAGTTAGGGTCCTCATTCCTTCCTTCTTAATAACTGTCAGCTCACATGCCACCTCTTTCATGCAACTGTCTCTTGTGGTCCAGATGGGATTAATCTCTCTTGGCTTTTTGTATTTCTTTAGTATTTTGTTTCTCTATTGTATTAGATTTCTTTTTCTGCTTTGTTATAGTTATTACCATCTGTTCGCCCCAGTTGGGTGGTAAGATTCTTGGAGATGGGAACAAAGTCCCCTTGTTCTTTCTGTGTCCCCTCCCGGCTCCTGGCACAATGACTGCTCAGTGAGGGAACAGTTGAAGGGACTCCAGGAGGCCCCAGGTCCAGCCCTGCCTTTGGGTATCAGGGGTGCGATTCATAGATGAGCCACCTGAGCCGCTCTGAGAAGCTGAGTGACCTGCCCGTTGCAGGGTTAACAAGCAGTAGGACCGTGGGCAAGTTTAGAGTAACCTCATTTATCTTCTATTTGCACATTTTAAGCTAATTTTCAATTATCAAGTCTCTGTGGCTCCCAGATGTTAGAGCTGCCGCCATGTAGACCTACTGCTTGTGCATCTGGTAAAAAAAAAAATGACGTGTACTTGGTGTTGGACTTCTCATCTATAATAACTCACTGGGACACAACAGCATAATCACCGTGGACCCAATGTGAATGACAGCAGCATTGGGAATGTTGTCGCCAGTGGTGGGTGAAGATACCTGTGGTCTTGTTGATTATTAACTTGTGTTTGACACACTTGAAAAATAAGAGCTCCCAGTTTGTACTCCCTTCAACCATCGAGGCTGTAATTCCATCATTTCAGGCCTCTTCTCGGCGAGGATATTCTTGGTACGTCACTCCTAGTCACTCAGACTCTCATTAGCGCATGACTGCCACCAGGCCTTCTGGGAGGACCCATTGCCTTGTCTGCCGTGCTCTTTTCTTTCTTCTGATGGCTTTGATCATGGCACATGTCACCTGTCCAGGAATGTGCAGACATTCTGATAGTTCAGACCATATCACGTACTGCTGGACAAGGGCCATGTAGACCCCAACGGCCCAGCTGTGTGCGTAGCTCTCTTTTCTGTGAGGAGCTTTCTGGGATGAGTGGTAGATCTGGAAATTGCAGTAATGACTCATTTTGGTGAAGTCCGTTCTGGCTCCAGCCCTCTTTGCTTTGGCCACGTTATCTGTAGCTTTAGAACTCCCACGAAAGGAGCAGAATTATCTAAATTTCCATTTGACATTTTCCTTTACAATTGTTTTGACATCTCCATTTATAAATTTCTTTTCTTGTTAAAGCTAGATTGGAAAAGCGGATTTCTAAACAAGTCTTGCCTGGCTCGAAGCCTGAGGGTGGGTGCTCAGCTCGTTTAATTGGGGAGCATCTAATCCAGTTATCATCCATCAGTAAGGACAACCCAATGTTTTCTGTATTCCAAAGGGCTCTCTCCCAGGCTCCAGAGTCCTTCTCTGCTGATTTCCCTGGGTAACCAGGTTAGGTCATACGCCTGAGTTCCACATGGTCCTAAACTCCCCTCTCCCCTCAAGAGTCAGGGAAAACTTCTGTTTGTGTGATGAGCACTCACTTACAGGCAGGTCAGAAACACCCACGTGTCTACATGGGGCACAAGGGGGGGCGCTCTGTTTACATACCAGGGACAGAAAAAAATCAATGCACTTCTGTCCAGGTCACAGAGACCTTGATTCCAATGACCAACTAGTAACAACTTTATCTCCCGGTTTAATTTTCTTCCAGTGAATCAATTACATTTAAGACTTGCTGATACCACCTGGGCGACTGGTTTACTCTTTGTATTGTGTAGCGTGGAGGCTGTTTTGCTTCATTTTAAGTGTGTTCTCCTCTGCTATGATAGGATAATTGTATTCTCCTAAAAAATTGTTCTTATAAAAATTTACATTACAGGAATAAATATTTCGGCTTACAGTGACAAAATTCTATTTCCTGCAGGAATTTTAACAATAAAATTGATTCCTATTGCTGTAAGTATATTTAGACAAAACAAAGGTAAAAAAGGGCTTATTTTTTTCAATCTTAACATGTGAAAGTCTCCCATTTTCCTCTATCAGCTTATAAATTTACTTGCAGCTAGCACGGTCTGGAGCCATTCCTTAATGATTCTTTAAAGCCCTGAATTACTCAGAAGAAACAATTGTGTGCTTTTGTGCTTCCAGAGGTTTTTGTTGGCTGCCTGCTGATCGTTTATCTTCAGGTAATAATACATTATATCCCTAATTAATAATATTGAGTCTGCCTGCTCCCTGACTTCAGACTATACTACAAAGGTACAGTAATCGAAACAGCATGGTACTGGCACCAAAACAGACACATAGATCAATGGAACAGAATAGAGAGCCCAGAAATAAACCCACTCACCTATGATTAATTAGTCTAACAAAGGAGGCAAGAATATAAAATAGGGAAAAGACAGTCTCTTCAATAAGTGGTGCTGGGAAAACTGGACAGCTACATGTAAAACAATGAGATTAGAACTTTCCCTCACACCATATACAAACAAACAGATGGATTAAACAAATGGATTAAAGACTTAAGTTTAAGATCTGTAAAACTCCTAGAAGAGAACATAGGCAGAACATCTTTGACATAAATTGTAGCAATATTTTATGGATCTGTCTCCAAAATAGGTAAAATAAATAAAAGCAAAAAATAAACAAATGAGACATAATTAAATTTGAAAGCTTTTGCACAGCAATGGAAACCACTAACAATAACAAAAAAGACAACCTACTGAGTGGGAGAACATACTTGCAAATGATATGACAGATAAGGGGTTAATAACCAAAATATATAAATAGCTGATACGACTCAACATCAAACAAAAACCCAAAAAACAAAGAAACAAACAACCCCCCCCCACACACAACCCAATCAAAAAAAATGGGCAGAAGACCTGAATAGACATTTTTCCAAACAAGACATACAGATGGCTAACAGGCATGTGAAAAGATGATCAACACTGCTTATTATTAGAGAATGCAAATCAAAATCACAATGAGATATCACCTCACACCTGTCAGAGTGGCTAATCAAAAAGTCTACAAGTAACAAATGTTGGAGAGAATGTGGAGAAAAGGGAAAGGGAACCCTTGCACACTGTTGTTGGAAATGTAAATTGGTGCAGCCACTGTGGAAAACCTCCATACGGAGGTTCCTTAAAAAACTTAAAATAGAACTATCATATGATCCAGCAATCCCACTGCTGGAAATATATCTGAAGAAAATGAAAGCACTAATTCAAAAAGATACATTCACCCCAATGTTCATAGCAGCTTTATTTACGATAGCCAAGATATGGAAGCAACCCAAGTGTCCAGCAAAAGATAAATGGATAAAGAAGATGTAGCACACACACGCACACACACACAGGAATATTGCTCAGCCATAAAAAAGAATGAAATTCTGCTATTTGCAACAATGTGGATGGGTCTAGACAGCATTATGCTTTGTGAAATAAATCAGAGAAAGAAATACTGTATGTTATCACTTATATATGGCACAACAACAAAAAAAAGAAATGAATGTATAATGAAACAGTAACAGACTCACAGATATAGGTAACAAACTAGCGGTTACCAGTTGGGAGAGGGGAGGGAGAAGGGGCAAAATAGGGGAAGGGGATGAAGAGATACAAACTACTATGTATAAAGTAGATAAGAAACAAGGATATATTGTACAGCACAGGGAAATATAGCCATTATTTCATAATAACTTTAAAGGGAGCATAACTGATAAAAATATTGAATCACTGTGTTGTACACCTGAAACTAATGTGATATTGTAAAACAACTGTATTTTGATAAAATAAAAAAAATAATATTGAGTCTTCCCCTAACGTGCAGTTGCTTCAATGGATTCTCTAATTTTCACAATAATTGTGTGTGGTAGGCGCTATGATTTTTTCTAATTTGACAGGTGAGGGAATTACTTAGAGTAACTGGTACCCCCAAGGACAGTGGCAGAGCCAGAACTCGAACCCTTTCCCCCAAGTCCCCAGTTACTAGGACACATGACACCAAGACCTGTGCCATGACCCTGACTCTTACCTGCTAATTACAGGAGTGCGCATGTTTGCTCTATGTTGTATATGTGTCTCTATATACATAATCATATGTGGTGTGGTAATCTTCCAAGAAGTATCTTGCTGGCTGACTTATCAACTGGTTTTAAAAGTTTCAAATGCTTTTTATTATTTTTGCGGTATGTGAGCCTCTCACTGTTGTGGCCTCCCCCGCGGCGGAGCACAGGCTCCGGACGCGCAGGCCTAGCGGCCATGGCTCATGGGCCCAGCCGCTCCGCGGCATGTGGGATCCTCCCGGACCGGGGCACGAACCTGCGTCCCCTGCATCGGCAGGTGGACTCCCAACCACTGCTCCCCCAGGGAAGGGAAGCCCTCAAATTCTTTTTAAAATCTCTAACATTATCCCTGGACTATTATAGGATAATTATTTTGAAAGCCAACCTGAATTTTTTCTTAATAGTTTTTAATTTAGTGGAAAATTCCAAATACATGTAAACAGAATAATACAATGGACTTTGACATAACCATCACCCACCTTCAATGATTATGAACTTTCTGCCATTCTTTTTTCACCCATACCTCTATTCACTCCCTAACCTTACTTTATTCTTTTCATTATTTACCGTTCTTCCCCGCCCCCAGCTTTAATGAGATATGATTGACATTTAACATTGTATAAGTTTAAGGTGTACAGTGTGATCATTTGATACATGTACATATTGTGAACTGTTTACCACAATAGGGTTATTAACACATCCTTCATCTCATCTAATTACCATTTTGTGGTTACAGCGAGAACATTTTTGATCTACTCTCACAGCAGCTTTTAAGTACACAGTACAGTATTGTTAACTATAGTCACCATGCTGTATACTATCCAACTTATAACTGAGTATTTGTACCCTTTGACCAACATCTCCACAGTTCCTCCCCCCACAGCCCCTGGTAACCATCAAATCTACTCTCCGTTTCCACGACTTCATCCTTTTTAGATTCTCTGTGGGAGGATGGAGGCTGGGGTCTCCTACCCCACCATCTTGGTGACCTCCAAATCTTATATTTCTTTTTTAAGTTGACATTTACACACATTGAAACACACACACAAACACTAACTGTACAATTTTGACAAAGGGATGCAGTCATGTAATTCACATCCCTGTCACCATAGAGAACATTTCAGTCCCCTCTCTTCCCAGTCAGTTCCTACTCTGCCACCATCCCACACTCCTGCCCAGAACACCACTCTTTTGACTTTTTCCATCTTATATTAGTTTTGTCTGTTCTAGAACTTCCTGTAAATGAAACCTCATGGTGTGAATTTCTTTGTGTCTGGCTCCTTTCACTCAGTGTGTCATCTGGGAGATTTATCCACGTGCAGGAGTCAGTAGCTCCTTTCTCTCTACTGCTGCCTAGTGTCCCATGTCACACATTGTTCATTCATGCTCCCAGTGATAGACAGTTGGGGGTTGAAGCTGCTATGAATATTCTTCTACACTTTTTGGGGACATATATTTTAATTTCTCTTAGACAAATACACAGCGTAGGTTTAACTTTAAATGAAACTGTTAAAACTTTTCCAAAGCGGTTGTAACATTTTATGTTTCATCCAGAGCTACATGAGAGTTCATGTTGCTCCATTTCCTTGCCAACATTTGGTTTTGTCGATCTTATTAATTTTCGCCATTCTAGGGTGTATAGTGATATCACATTGTGGTTTTAATTTGCGTTTCCTTGACAACAAGGGATGCTGAGTACTGGTTTGTGTGGTTATTGATCATGCATGCTGCTTCATTTGTGAAATGTCTGTTCAATTATTATTTTGCCCATATTTTAATTTAGTTGGGCTGTCTGTCTTTCTATTATTGAATTGTAGGAGTCACTGTATAATTTGAATATGTCCCTTGTCAGACAAATGTTTTGTAAATATTTGCGGTTTGCTTATTCATTTTAATGGTGTCTTTTGATGAGCATGGGTTTTCAATTTAGGTAAGTCTAATTCACCATTTTTTCGTCATGGTTATTGCTTTTTGGGTTCTGTCTAATAAGTCTTTGCCTGTAGGTTGCAACAATATTATCTTATATTTTCTTCTAAAAGCTTTATAGATCTGTGATTTATAAAGATATATAGATCTATGATTCCTTTTGAATTTTTTTTTTTGGTATGATGTGCAGAAGTATGGGGGTCCAAAATTACTTTTTTCCATGTGGATGTCAGTTGTTCCAGTAAAATTTGCTGAATTCAGTTTTCCTTTTGAATTGTTTGGTGTGTTTGTGAAAAGTTTATTGACCATATAAGTGTCAGTCTATCTCTGTATCCTATTCCCTCAATCTGTTTGTCTACTCTTGTGCCGGTACTACACTGTCAGGATTCCTGAAACTTCACAGTAAATCTAGAACTCAGATAGTGAAGCCCTGAGCTTGGTTTTGCTTTTTCAACGTTGTTTTGACTTTTCTAGGCCCTTTGCATTTCCATACACATTTTAGAATCAGCTTGTCAACTTCTATAAAAAAGACTAGGAGAACATGAATCGGATTGCATTGAATCTATAAATGAATTTGCAGAGAATATATGTCTTAATGATATCGATTCTTCTCATCCGTGACCATGATGTATTTTACTAATTATTTGGGTCTTTTAAAAATTCCTCACAGCAGAATTTTGTAGTTTTAAGTATGTCTTTTGTTAAACTTACTCCTAAATATTAAGTATTTTTGAGGTTATTGTAAATGGAATTATATTTTTAAGTTTCAGTTGCTAATTGTTCCTGCTAAAATGTAGAAATAGTTAATTGATTGAAAAACTTTATGGAGTTGTAAATGACATATATCATACTGCTTACATTGAAATTTGAAAACTTTTGACACACGTATACTGCTGTGAAGCCAGCACCTATCATAATCAAGATAACGAGCACACCCATCATTCCCAAGGGTTTCGTTGTGCACATTTGTAAGTCTTTCTTCCTCCTTGCTGCTCCTGGACTTACACATCCCTACCCCGTCTCAGGCAACGAGTGATCTGCTTTCTGTCACTATACCTTAGTAGGCATTTCCTAAAATTTTATATATATGGACTAATAGGTGCCTATACTTTTTTTGTGTGTTCTCTCACAGCATACTGATTTTGAGATTCATCCATATTGTTATGTATAGCAATGGTTTGTTCCTTTAAATTGCTGAGTAGTTCCCCACAGTACAGGTATCTCAGTGTTTCCTTATCTACTCACCTGTTGATAGACATCTGTGTTGTTTCCAATGTTTGGCTTTTACAAATATCGCTGTTATAAACCTTTATTCAGAAATCTTTCTGTGGACATACATTTGCATTTCTTTTGGGTCAACAATTATGAGTGGATTGACTGAGCCATATGGTAGGCGTATGCTTACTTTTTGAAGAAATGACAAACTCTTTTTCCATGCCGTACCATTTGACATTTCCACCAGCTGTGAGAGTCCAGTTGTTTCCAGAACTTTGCTAACATTTGAATGCTCGGTCATTTAACCGTTTTAGGGGGTGGGTAACAGTGTATCACCATAGTTTTAATTTATGTTTCCCTAATGCCAAACGATGTTGAACATCTTTTAATGTGTTTAATTGCGCCCTCTATATTTTCTTTGGTGAAATGTCTGTTAAAATCTTTTGTCCATTTTTTACTGGGTTGTTTGTTTTCTTATGATTGAGTTTTGAGAGTCCTTTATTTATTCTCGATATAGGTCCATCATTAGATATGTGATTTGAAAATGTTTTCTCCCAGCATGTGGCTTGGGTTATCACCATCTTAACAATGTCACTCACAGAACAAAATTTTTTCATATTTGAAGTCTGAGTTATCAATTTTTTTTTCTTCCAGGGATCTTGTTTTGGTGTTGCATATAAGAAATCTTTACCTAACCCAAGGCCACAAAGATTTTCTTCTATTTTTTTCCCGTTTTATAGTTTTAGGATTTCTTTTAGGTCTATGATCCATTTTGAGTTAATTTTTGTATATAATAAGAGATATAGATCAAAGTTTATTTTTTGATTCCGGGTAGCCAATTGTTTCAGCACCATTTTTTGGAAAGACTGTATTCTTCTTTTTCAAAGTTTCTTTGGCTATATTAAGGCCTTTACATTTCCATGTGAATTTTAAAATTGGCTTGTTAATTTCCACAGAAAAGCATTCTGGGGTTTGGATTGGGATTTGCTTTGAATCTAAAGATCCGTTTAGGAAGAATGGACATATTAACAATATTGAGGTTTCTAAACTAGGAACATGGTACACTTATCTGCTTATTTAGGTTAATTTTCTTTGTAAACGATTAGTAGTTCTTATTGTGCATGTCTTGTGTATCTTTTGTTAAAATTTTCACTAAGTATTTCATTTGTTCTTATACTATTGTTTTATACTTCTAATTTGCAATGGTTTGTCACTAATATATAGAGTAAGACTGATTTTCATATATTGATCTTATATACTGAAACTTTGTTAAATAAAATTATTAGTTCTAGTGTCTTTTTAAAATTGGTATATTTAATGAGGCCTTCTAAATAAACAATTATATCATGTATGATTAATATAGCTTTATTCTTACCTTTGTAATCTGCATGGGTTTAATTCTTTATTTCTGGTCTGATTTCACTGGTTAGAAAATCCTACAAAACATTGAATAGAATCGATTAGAATGAACATTCTTGTGTCATTTCTGATCTTAGCAGGAAAACATTCAGTTTTTCATCAGTAAGTATGATGTAAGGTTTATGTTTTTCATAGATGTCTTTTTTCAATTGAGAAAGTTTTCTTCTATTCCTTGTTGCCAAAAGTTTTAATCACAAATATAAGGTGGATTTTGTCAAATGTTTTTCTGCATCCTTGAGATGATTATAATTTTTATTTTAGTCTGTTATAGTTAATTACATTTTAATATCGATTTCTAAATGTTAAACCAACCTTCCCTTTCTGGGATAAACTCCATTAGGTCATAATACAGTATTCATTTATGTAATATTATATTCGACTTGCTAAAATTTTAAGAACTTCTCCTATTTATTAATGAGGGATATTGGCTCATAATTTACTTTGTGATGTCTTTGTCTCATTTTCTTTTTAGGGAGTTTTATTAATATGAATTCAATTTCTTTGATTGAAACAGATGCTTCAGAATTTCTGTTTCATTTAGTGTCAGTTTAAGTATTGGCAAAAAAGTTGTTTATACCATTTCCTTATTATTCCTTTAATGTCTGCAGAATTTTTATCATGTTGCTTCTTTTTATTACTGATAAGGCTAAGCAGTTTTCTCTTTTTTCTTTCCTTGATCAATCTTGTGATGGGTTTATAAATATTACTAACCTTTTCAAAGAATCAACTTTTGTTAGTTCTCTTCGTTGTTTTTTCTGTTTTCCATTTTATTGATTTTTGCTCTTTTGATTTTTTTTCTTTTAACTTATTTAATTTCAGGTTACTCAACTTTTGGTAGTTTTTTAACATAGAAACTTGATTTAAATCCTATTTAAATTTTTTCTAATATCAGCATTTAAAGCTAGAAATGGGTTTCTTATTTCTGCCGTGGCTATAAACAACAAATTTGATATGTTGCATTTTCATTATCATTTAGTTCGAAATATGTTCTAATTTTCTCTTTGATTTCTTCCTTTCTCCTTTCTGTCTTCCTTTTGTAAAACCTGTTACACAGGTTTTGTAAAAGTATACTGTTCAATTTCCAAATATTTGAGGCTTTGAAGAGATGTATTACTGTTATACTTTTTGAATGTAATTCCACTGTGTTTAAACAATATACTATATGTGGTTTCTGTCTTTTCATATGTGTCAAGACTTGTTTGTACCCTAGTATGTGGTCTCTCTTGATGAGCACTCTATATGCAGTTGAAAAACTTACTGTTCATAGATGTCATTCTATAGTCTAAGCTTGTGACATCTATTATTCACTGACATTTTGTTTAGCTGTTCTGTGGATCACTGATAGGAGGTTGTTGATATCTTCAATGGCGATTGTTGACTTGCCTATTTTTCTCTTTTTTCTGTCAGTTTTTGTTTAATGTATTTTAAAGTGCTGTCATTGGGAGCATACAAATTTTTTTTCTTTTCTTTTTTTGCGGTACGCGGGGCCTCTCACTGTTGTGGCCTCTCCCGTTGCGGAGCACAGGCTCTGGACACGCAGGCTCAGCGGCCATGGCTCACGGGCCCAGTGGCTCCGCTGCATGTGGGATCTTCCCGGACTGGGGCACGAACCCGTGTCCCCTGCATCGGCAGGCGGACTCTCAACCACTGCGCCACCAGGGAAGCCTGGGAGCATACAAATTTATAATTGTTATGTCTTCCTGATATACTGACACTTTTATCATTATAAAATATTCTCCTGGGCTTCCCTGGTGGTGCAGTGGTTAAGAATCTGCCTGCCAATGGAGGGGACACGGGTTTGAGCCCTGGTCTGGGAAGATCCCACATGCCGCGGGGCAACTAAACCCGTGCGCCACAGCTACTGAGCCTGTGCTCTAGAGCCCACAAGCCACAACTACTGAGCCCGTATGCCACAACTACTGAAGCTTGTGTGCCTAGAGCCCATGCTCCGCAACAAGAGAAGCCACCACAATGAGAAGCCCGCACATGCTGCAACCAGAGAAAGCCTGCGTGCAGCAACAAAGACCCAAGGCAGCCAAAAAAAAAAAAAAAAAAGTTCTCCTTAGTCTCTGGTAATATTACTTTTCTTAAAGTCTATTTGCTGATGTTACTAAGTAACATATAGTAAAAGATATTTTGTCTTATATAGTTGGTTCATCTTTTTTATGTTTACCATCGTATGGTTTATGTTTTCCTATTTTTTCTTTTAGTTACTTGTATCTTTATATTTATAGCACATCTATTCTAGACATAATATAGTTGAGTCTTGGTGCTTTTTAATCCCCAGTCTTTTTTTTTTAATTAATCAATTAATTAATTTATGGCTGCATTGGGTCTTTGTTGCTGCGCACGGGCTTTTTTTCTAGTTGTGGCGAGTGGGGGCTCCTCTTCGTTGCGGTGCGTGGGCTTCTCATTCCAGCGGCTTCTCTTGTTGCAGACCATAGGCTCTAGGCATGCGGGCTTCAGCAGTTGTGGCACGCGGACTCAGTAGTTGTGGCTCGTGGACTGTAGAGTGCATGCTCGGTATTTGTGGCACATGGTCTCAATTGCTCCATGGCATGTGGGATCTTCCTGGACCAGGGAATGAACCTGTGTCCCCTGCATTGACAGGCGGATTCCTAACCACTGTGCAACCAGGGAAGTCCCCATCCCCAGTCTTACAGTATCTGCTTTTTAGTTGGAGTTTTCAGTCCATTTACATTTATTGTAACTATTATGTGGTTGGATTTAGGTCTGCCATTATGCTGTTTTTTTTCCTGTTTGTTCTATTTGTTTTGAGGAACAGGTGGGTGCAAATGTTTACTGGATTATAAGAGTGGTTGTGGGAAGGTGACAGAGTTGGTTTTGGCCCCTGTATTCTCCATGAAGCATGTGGTAAGGTCATCAGGGGAGGGAGACAGTGGAGGAAAAAAATGTCAGAAGCTTGAAGAGAGAAAATAAGGTATGAAATTTATTGTGATGAGTGAGAAAGTGAGCCTTCTAGAGGACAAAGTAGGTTGTGGGATATATTTATTGTCCATTCATTTATTCTTTTGTCATGCATTAATTCAATAAATATTTGCGTGTCTCCTTTGTGGGGAAAAATGGGCATGACCATACTCCCGTGAGACTTTTGGTGTCAATACATATTGGTGAAATAATTTCAGTAATATATGGAATAAGATTGTAAGCTAAAAACAAGTGCAGTGAGATAATAGAAATGATTGATTCTACAGGACGGTATAGCAGAAGAACTTGACCTTGAGTAGGTGTAAGGAATAGTTTGTTAGAGCCAGTGGCCCTTGAGTTGAGATCTAAAGTCAGTGTAGGTTAAACCAGGCAGGGGCTGGGGGGGCGTGATCAGGCGAAGAAGCAGTGCTGGCTGGTCCTCTGTCAGGGGAGAGAGGATGAGTGTTGGAGGAGCTGACTGTGCTGGCATGGCTAGAGTGTAGAGAGCAGGGTAGGGCATGGAGGTGGGGGGAGAGAGGGGCAGCTCGGGGCCACACGTGCCAAGGCCCTACATGTTGTGATTAAGGTGCCGTCTAACAGGAATGACTTGGAAATGATACCAGTCAGCTCGTTCTGTGATGTGTTTCTCCTTAAATCATCAAAACTTTATTTGATATAAGTTAAATAGAACTGATGAGATTGGGCTAAAATGAATTATCAGAGCAATATACAAAATGAGTCATTGCCAAGTTTCCTTACACTCCATTTTATTCCTATTTGAGGGGGAAAAAGTTAATTACAGAACATCAGGCATTGCTTCCAGGTTCCAAAGTGGCTTCCATCCAGCCATGGGAAGGCTCACAGCAGAAAACCAGATGTTGAAATAAAGACCTAAGTGGACAAATATGGACCATGTGCATTACACAAATACATGATGGAAATCTTTCATGGTGTTTAGGCTTCAAAGTATTTGTATGAGTCCCTCCATTCTTCCAGAAGCACTGAAGGGAGGAGTTTGAATGCATTTGTTAGGCCTGTTTGTACCTTCCTACCTAATGTTAGCCAATGCATGTGGAAAATTAGAATAATGGGATTATTGACTCAAGACATTTGCTGAGTGCCTTCCAGGGGTACCCATTGTACTTGGTACCACAGACTTGGCAGTGAGGGATGTGGAGATGAAGCCAACAAAGAAGCTCCCCTCTGTGCAGGAAGGTCAGACTTCATAACAGGCAATATTGATGCTGGTGAGAAGGTGTGGGAGCCAGCAGGGACGTTCAGGTAGACTGTGGGCAACAGAGAGAGAAAAGTGCTTCTTAGGGGCTGGAGATTTCTATTTCCTCTCTTTTCTTTCCATAATTAAAATTTCTTTTTAAAATGTGTTTGTGTTTTTCTTATGAACAAGAAAATTCGATTAATTCTAAAAGGCAAGCACACAACAGAAGACTTACCCTCTTCACAAATTTTTTAGTATACGATATCATGTTATCTCCAAATAACATTAAATACCTACAGCTTTTTTACGTCAATCATACCTCAGTAAAGCAGTGAAAAAAATGGCAAGCACAACTTGTTATCTCTGGCTCTTATATGTTTTTGGTTCAACAAATATTTTTTGAACTTCTATTATGTGCAGTGTCCTGTCCTACAGGATGGCGCTCACTCCTGTTAACGGGAAGGAACAGGTCATGGAGATTTGGGGGAAAGAAAATTGTACCCATCGCAGTTGTTTCCGTTGTTTTGAATCATCTCAGAGAAAAACCTGAGTGCAGTGCCCTTGGACACACGATCCACTTCTTTACTCAGAGACTGCCACAGAAACACGGCTATCTCCCAGAGCCCGTTCTGTTTGGATTTCTTTGTTAAGAGTTAAAACTTGGAGAAGCAGTCCATGCCTGGGAAACTCTGCAGATGAATTCTTAAGTTGGAAATGCATATTACTGAATTCTTTAATACAAAACCATAATGCTTTAAGTTGTACTTTGGACATGATGTCCACTTTTTTGGCTCAACAAACAAACCCGAAATTGTTTTTAGCTTTCTGCTCTGGCATTCACAAAGTTTTGCCTAAAACCCTTGGAGATTTGCTGAAAAAAGATTTATTTATGTGCGTTCTGAGGAGCGTGCCAAAATTCTGCTGCTTCGTGTTTTTCAAGATTCTTCTAAATTAAAAAGTGAGTGCGTGCATGAGGGTAAAACACGGGTTTAGTTAGTGTGCTAAGTAAACGGGTTTCTTCCAGGAGGAGGGGAGAGGTGCTGTGACAAGGTGTGTGCTCATCTGTGAGATCTGCTCTGCACGGTGGAGACGTTCATTTGACTTCGTGTAAAGTCACTGTCTTTATTTAATGAAAGACCATACAAACATAACAAGCCGTCAGTTTGGGTGCTGCCTTTAACTGATTTTTGCACTAAATCCTATCAGTTGATTAAAAATAGCCCAAACCACCTAACTCACCCACAAGTGAAACACTGAAATCACACACACACACACACACACACACACACACACACACACACACACACACACACACAAGAGACGTCTTATTCATGAAGGAACTTCCAGATATTTTGCAGTGCAGCTGAATACTCAGGATCAAAAGAGTGAATGTTTGCTCAGAAACATTAAAAAACACACTAAAAGCCTTAAGTGCTGTTTTTTTTTTTCAGAAGAAACATGTTCATTAAAATAAAATTTACACAGACATACAACACAATATATACACCTTTATGCATTGTTTATGGATTGAAATACTATTTATACTGTGATGCAGATTAGCATTAAATACCTATACTGCATTTGGGTCTAGAAAAAACTTGTATAAATAATTTTCTAAAGTGCGGACAAAAGGAAAAAAATAATAACTTTTGTTTAGTTTCATTGTAATCCCAGCGACAGATCCTTGGACTGTTTTGCATCCACATTTGCTTCCAGCAAAGTTGAAATCCCTCGTACCCTCCCCAGAGCCCTGAGCTGATGCCCCACCACCATGACTCATATAAGTCCCTTTGGTAACAAAATTTCCCTCGTGTTTATCCGATATAACCACTCGCCTCATCACAGCACTTTATTTATTTATTTACATGTGCTTATGAATATATATCACAGCTGAATGAAATGGGTGGAAGAAAAAGAAGTTTTCAGAGTGTGGAGAAACCAACAACTGCTTGTTTTCCTTCTTTGTTTTGATCTTTGCCCTGTGGCAGGCGAATAGGAGCCCGTGGGCTAAGGATCAGTGGCAGGACCAGAGGCAGTGCCGGAAGCATGGGATGTTTTCCTTGAGTTACTGTATCAACTGAGGTAGTGCATTTAAAGGCTTCTTACAAAGTGTGATGCAAACAACGTAGTAAACCAGAACAGGCTGGCTCAGTGGTAAAATGACTCTGAATATTTAAAGTGGCCAAAGAGTTGAGAACAGGTGAAAATTACTCTCTGAAAAACCTTCTCTGCGGCTGTTACATATCCCTGACCCCATAATAAGAGCATTAATACGCATCCTTCCCATCCAAGGCTCTGGGTCAAATCTTTTCTACTTTCTCAGTAAAAGCACATACTTAATCCCTCCTTTTTGTTTCTTCAACCCTCTCTACTAGATCCTTCCCATCAACACTCAAACACACTCTATTTCCTCCCATTTAAAAGACTGCCTCTCCCATCCATACATCCACGTATTAAAACAAAACAAAATAACCCTCCTTGAACCCTGCATCCTTTTCCTGCCCTCTTTGCAGCCAGTCTTGGGACCTCTCACACATTCCAATCTTTTTTTCCCTTTTCTTTAAACCATTTTTAAAAATGGAAGTATATTTGATTTACAATGTTGTGTTAGTTTCAGGAGTACAGCAAAGTGATTTAGTTATCTATCTATCATCCACCTATCTATCTATCTATGTATCTATCTATCTCTCTATCTAATCTAACTATCAGCTATCTATTCTTTTCAGATTCTTTTCCATGATAGGTTATTACAACATATTGAGTAGAGTTCCCTGTGCTGTACAGTAGGTCCTTGTGGTTTATCTATTTTATATATAGTAGTGTGTATATGTTAATCCCAAACTCCTAATATAACTCTCCCCCTCCACCTCCCGCCTCCCCCCATCCCTTTTGGTAACCATAAGTTTGTTTCCTATGTCTGTGAGTCAGTTTTGTAAATAAGTTCATTTATATCATTTTTTTAGATGCCACATATAAGTGATATCATATGGTATTTGTCTTTCTCTATCTGACTTACTTCACTTAGTATGATCATCTCTAGGTCCATCCATGTTGCTGCACATGGCATTATTTTGTTCTTTTTTATGGCTGAGTAGTATTCCACGGCTGGTACGTGTATGTACGTAGCACGTCTTCTTTATTTATCTACTTGTCTGTTGAAGGACATGTAGGTTGCTTCCACGTCTTCACACATTCCAATCTGATTCCCACCTCCACCCCTCCCCGGCTGTCCCTCCCGGGGAGTCCTCAGTCTCTCTTGCTGACTCAAGTGGACAGCCAGTGGACATCCTCAGCTCCACTCTTCTCCAACACTCTGCCTCTGAGCCTCTTTCCTGGACCTTCCCTAACTCTCTCAGTCTCTTTACTAGATCACTGAAGGTGCTCAGGCCTGTTTCCTCTTTTCTCTCTACAAATGTTCCCAAGTGACCTCACCCAAGCCCAGGGCTTCAGTTGTCTACAAGGCTTAGCCCCCACTTCAGCGTCCAAGACTCAGACTGGCATGTCAGCATCCCACCCGCCTTGCCTGGCGATGCCTCACAGATGCTTGAAGATGTCAGGACAGAACTCATGACCTTCCCCAGCCAACTTGGTTTCTCCTGATTCCCTCGTCTCAGCTCAGGTTCACCCTCTTCCTGGGAATCACACTTGCCACATTCTGCTGCCTCCCCAGGCAGTGAGAGGCTGAAAGGCTGAACGCCTCCACCCCCAGCATGTTTCCAGGCGTCTGCATTTTGCCTGCCCCGTTGCCGTCACGCTCACCCGGGCCACCAGCACCTGTCACCTCCTGACTGCCGCCCACGTGAGCTGTCCTTGTGACAGCTTGGCCACACTCCTGTCTTCTCAAAATGCCTCTTATGCCCTGACATGGTTCCCATCTGTACTGGTAACTGTACCGGTAGCTCCTTTTATCTTGAATGCCTTTCTCACTTGCCCTTAGTTCCAGGTTCATTTCTACCCACTCTTTATATATCTGACCCTCCTCCCCACAAAAAAGGAGGTGACGCTTCCCATCACACAACTTCCGGTGTTTTTCCTTGTAGAGCCGATCACATGTATCACTTAATAATTTATTTAAATCAGATTTACCTTTTAGACTTACTTTTTTCCTTTAGGAAAAAAGGGACCCTGTCCATCTCCAAGATGACAGAGAATTCTGCTGTAATATAGTAAATACTTGTTGAATGAATGGACAAACCCATTCGTTAAGCAAACCATGTTTTAATTGAAGGTGGGCCGTGAGAAAGCATAGGAAACAATTTGAAATGAAGAATCAGCAAAGTTAAGAACAAAAATTCAAGTCTGGTGTATAAAGAGCAGCCTAACAAAAGTCACGTTATAAAATTGCAAATCTGTGTAAGTGCAAATCTGTGTAAGTGCAAAAAAAGTGCAGCGGAGAATCAGAGTTGGTGGATAACGGCATTTTGTGTTACTAGGATTCTCTTTTATGGGTAAGGCAACTTGACTGAGAGTCATTAGAAAGGGCATTTGTTGGCTTGAATGAGGAGGTCCCACTCATCATGTGGATGCCCGTGCGGGTGGGTGCAGGTCCCCACTAGAACCATCAGACCGTCCATGAGAAGTGGGGCAGGGGTGGGCTGCTGACGTGACGGAAGAAAAAATATCTACTATGAGTTTCTCGGTTAGGCAATCTAATAGACATTTAACTCTTGGTGGCATGCCCTATCTATGGTAGCCTTTTAATTTATTATCCACACCAGACATTTGGAGAGTGAGAGAGGCTCTATTTGTAACAATACTGGAATACTGGGTAAAAAGCAAGAGTGCCTTTCGCAAATCAGGGCATAGGGTCACCCTAGCTGGGAGGAAGATAGAGAGGGGGATTTCTGTCCAGGGAGGAGCAACAGGGCTGGATTATGACCTGAAAGGAGCAAGGGGTCATGACTACGATGAGAAGAGGGAAGAGGTCCATGGAAAGGGACCCAGGCTCCTTTTCCCAAGCCAACCATTGTGGGCGACCGCGATATTAATTTAAAGGGTCGTTGTAAGGAAATGGAAGGCAGTTCCCTATGGACCCAGTTATATCTTTAGAGATTGCTCTTGTCCAAAAATAACGATTTCCTTCTTTGTGAATTACATACCACCAAGAGGTTCTGCCTTCTCGACTTCCTCAGAAAAATTTCCAAATCGCCTTACAATAATTCTCAAATAACACATCCTGGTCGCCCCAAACAAGAGATTGAATGGTACAAGGGGAAAGAGCCCTGGAGCAGGGGTTGGTATCCTTGCTGCCACTAACTGAGTATCTTTGGTTTAGCTCTGCTTCCTTTATAAAATGGGCTTAATGCAAAAAATTGGCATGGTCCCTCCTCCGAGCTCTGACATGACTGGGTTCTGATGCTAAGTGTGAGACCCCATCTTTGCAAGCCAAGAGACCATAGGCTACTTGGGGAAATATGGCAAAGACACGAAGTAACAACACAAACAGCAAATATGATAGAGGGCTGTGCTTTGTGTGTGGACAACAAACCCAGAAGAGGCTCAGGGAGTCCAGTGTCTGGGACCTCTGGGGAGGGCTGTGGACACTGCCCGCGGACTTTCCTGTGCAGGTGACGTCAGTGACATCCCCTCCTCTCCTGAGTCCTCTGGAGCTCTGCTCTGTGCATTTCCACCCAGGTGTCAGGCTGTCACTTCAGATTCAGCACATCGCACCCAACCCCTCATCTCCTTCCAGGCAAGCCAGCCCCCTGGGTCCCCTCAGAGGCGCCATCGTTTATTTCCAAGTCACCTGTGTTGGAATCTTGGGCCACTTCCCCTGCTGGCCTCCTCCATCCCCCGTCAGCCTGGCCTCGTGGTGCTGCGTTCTGCGTGCACACCTTGCACACCTGCCTCTCCTTCCTGTCCAGTGACTGCCGCGGCCGAGTTTAGGTCTCAGTCACCTGTTGCTGAAATTCTTAGAAGGTTGTCACAGTCGGTTTCCTCTCCCCAAACTTCCTTCTCATTCACTTCATCTCACACATCATTGTCAGATTCATAGTGCTAAAACGTTGCTTAAAAATGTTAAATTTCCCTTTTTAAAACAATTCCTGATTAACTACAAGATCAAATAAAAACTCGAGCCTACAATTCATGGCTTTTCACAATGTGGCCCAATCTATGGGCACTTACATTCTTTATGACCCATTTTGCTCCACTTGGACGAGGCTGTGCTCTTACCTGCAGAGGCCCAGCACCTTCTTGCCTGGAGGTTCCCCCTGCAGCTCCCGTTACCTGCAGCGCGGGCACCTTCCCTGCGGGCACCTTCTCCGCTTGCTTTCTCTGAACAACAGTCATCAGAGTTCGGGTCAGCCAGCAAGGGCTTCTCCGCTCATCCAGGCCATAGGGATTTCTCCTTCGGAGGAACGCTTCTAGGCTTTCCCTTCATCACTTAGTCCTATTCGTTTCCCTTCATCACTTAGTCCTATTCGTTGTCGTGTTTTGTTAGTTTCCATTTTAAGAGCATTTTGTTTTCCCTATTAGATTGTAAATATTTTGCAGATAGGCGTTCTGTCTTAATTCTTTAACCACAATGCCTATTGTAATTCTAAGGAAAGCATTTCTCTGACTCCTTCAAGGCCAGCAGTTGTGCTTGGGATAACAACAAAAAATGCATTGTCATTTCCATGGACGTAGAGATTTATAAAATAGAGGGCTGTATAAAATGGTTGTAGGTCATAGGTTATTAGCACTTAAATGTATGGATAACATGGGGCTATTGAAGGATTTGTAAAACATTCTCATGGAAAGTTCTGGAAAACAGATTTGTTTTATAAAATTCTTGACTTTCAATATGTATGTTCATTTATCTCCAGGCATATAAAGCTTTCCATGTTCCAGAAAGAACACATCACTTGGATGGGATAACATGTGCGAGTGTTTTGAAATCTTAAAGCACTATAAAGAGATGTAGGTTTATTTTTATTAATGACAAAATTTCCTTAAGTAATAACCTAGGAAAGAAGGATAGAGTGAACAGTTTTATAATGTCATTCAAACAGCAAGAGCTCATCTCTCCTGGCTGGAGAATACTGTGATCTCTCTTTTCTTCCTAATTCTCCTCCCTTCTGGCAAAGGTGAATCTTGCCAAAAATCATGATTTGTGTGAGAGCAGTGAATTAGTTATCACGGCCCCGTTGCATGTCTATGGGAGACTGGAATGCATTTCCATCGCTGTTGGCAGCCCTCTCTTTAATTGTTATGTTTTGGGAAGTTAGTTGTATATTGCATTAAACTGACAAAATAAATTGTTGGGGCCTCTCTATATTTTATTCATTGTTGAAAAAGTTGAAGTTAGTTGTTCACTTAATACTCCAAGCTGATGGGGCATTTCATTATCTTACCACTAATACACTCTAGAAAATGGAATCATTAGAGAACAGAAACCATTGAAGTGTAAACATGTGAATAATTTACACTTTCAACCAGTGTTAAATAAAAGGTTTTCATCCAGATAGAGATCTGAGAATAAATATTCATTTCTAATTTCCGATGAGTAAACTTTATCTCATTTTAAAAGTCTTTCCATTTGATTTTTTTTCCCCCTGGAAGATAATGGCAAATTTGACATGGACACATTTGGGAATAAAATTTCCCTCTGGTCAACACAACCATGAAGAGTTATTATGAAAATCAAAATTTGAAATAATTGCAAACATTGTAATGAGTAGCCATCTTAGGATACTTGCCCCCTCTTACCCTCAGAGGGTTACCTTCCTGGTGTCGTTTTCCTGGGGGATGGGAAAAGGAAGCAGAGGAGAGAAATTGCCTCTCAATGTGGACAGTTTGTTGGATGCTTGCCAGCCTGGGTAGAGGCCTGGCTCACAGACAGAAGTCAGCTTCTATCTCACCAGCCAGCCAGTGTCTCCATAGGCCTTGACGTAGAGGAAGAGCGTGTGGCTTAAGAAATGTTTGGGAGATGCCAAGCCACCACTGAATCAGGGGACCTGCTGGTACTACTCAGGTCGGGACGGGTCCAGGACCATCCCCAGTGGAATCCTCGGCTGTCACACCCAGCTCCCCAACCTGCCTTTCTTGTTTGCCCTTCTGGAAGCATTGTAGAGTTAGGCCTAGCTGCTGTTTTTTCTTTTCCTTTTTAAAAGGGATTTCTTGAGACATAACTTACATGCTATAAAACTGACTCATTTTAAGCACCCAATTCAATTATTTGTTAGTGGTGCCGCCATCACCATCGTCTAAGTTTAGAACATTTCCGTCTCCCCAGAAAGAAACCTTGTGCCCATTTGCAGCCCCTCCCAGATTTCTGTTTACTCTACCCCCATTGGCTCGCATACCGCCTAGGTTGTTGTTTGCACTCAGTATGTAATTGTCGGGTGAATGCATTTGACCACGTGGACTCGCGTTATGGGTTTCAGAGCCTTATGGAATGTCTGAGTGGAAATGAGCTATTTTTTGTAAATTAGGCAGTGTACCTCAAAATATATAGTTACTGGTAACTGTTTTTTATTGGAGTATAATTGCTTTACGATGCTGTATTAGTCTCTGCTATACAGCGAAGTGAACCAGCTCTGTGTATACCTATATCCCCTTCCTCTCGGACCTCCCTCCCACCCCACCCCCATCCCACCCATCTAGGTCACCACAGAGCACCGAGCTGAGCTCCCTGTGTCATACAGCAGGTTCCCACTAGCTATCTGTTTTACACGTGGTAGTGTATGTATATCAGTCCTAATCTCCCATTCCTCCCACCCTCCCCTTCCCCGCCTGTGTCCACATGTCCGTTCTCTACGTCTGTCTCTATTCCTGCCCCGGAAATAGGTTCATCTGTACCATTTTTCTACATTCCACATATGTGCGTTAATCTACGATATTTGAAATGAGGTAGGAAAGCTCATGTAGTCTAAACTTTTCATTTTATAGTCGAGGAAGCTAGCTAACCGTCCACTCCATGGTTAATGAGGGTCAGTGAGGGTCTGGGATTCAAGGTTAGGTGACTGTGGTCTTAGCCTAAGAGGAGGCACACGCGCCAGCAGAGACCTTTCGAGCTGCTCTGGAGTCAAGATGATCTGTGAGAGCCAGACCCGCCGGTGGTTTACTGTATTGTCTGTACGGCCTTAGTCACTCCGTACGGCCTAATGTCCCCACGGAGGCAGAGGGGGGCTGTGGCTGGCTGAGGTGTCCCTGCCTGACTGGTCTCGCAGCTGACTTTATATACAAAGTTGGGACCCACTGTTGCTTTGTTTTTGTCTCCTCCCTGGTCCTCTCTCTTTTCTCTTGAAAACCCCTTGTTTTTTCCTTCCACCCCAGAATCAGCTGTCTCTCTGCCTGGGAACTGGCCCTTCTCAGGCCTCCCGTACTTCCCCGATGACAAGCCTGCACTGTAAGCAGCATCCGTGATCCCTGGACTGTTCTTGGAAAATAGGAGAAAGAGAGGTACGTGCATCTTCTCTGGGTCTTTTCTATTTAAGCAGATGGAGGTTGCTCAGATGGTCCAAAGTGTGTTTTTTTCTTTTTTTTTTTTTTTTTTTGCGGTATGCCGTCCTCTCACTGTTGTGGCCTCTCCCGTCGCGGAGCACAGGCTCTGGACGCGCAGGCCCGGCAGCCATGGCTCACGGGCCCAGCCGCTCCGCGGCATGTGGGATCTTCCCGGACCGGGGCACGAACCCGCGTCCCCTGCATCGGCAGGCGGACTCTCAACCACTGCGCCACCAGGGAAGCCCTCTGTTTTCATTATTTGATTCACAGAATTTTTATAATCAAAACTATGCAGAGTGAGTTTTCCAAAGAATTTCTTTTTCTAATATGCAAACTTCTGTTCAAATTCCAAAACCAGATTATAAACAGATACAATTTATCAGAACATCTCCAAAGGGGCCATTTACAAGAGCTTGCTCAAAGAACAATGCATTAGTACAAAGAATTATGTCATTTTCAAAGATATTTCAGACCAGTGGATCAAATTCTCGAATATCTCTCCTGATTAAATTCTACTGATTAAATCAATTGTGATTTATCTGATGATTATGACCATAAACCATAAAATGAAAAAGATCTTTTGATTTGAAAATTGGTCATTAAAATAATATTCTCTAAATTCCCTGTTGATATTTCATTTCAACAAATAAACATGTTTGATCTTTATATTTGTGCTAAAAATCTAGTTTATCTTTTATCTAGGAAATATAAAAGGAAATATAAATGTATGTTTTTCCTGAAAATATATAGAAATCAATAGCAATCTTACATATGATCTGTAAGCAGTTAGCACATTAGTGGAAAACATAATTAGTGTTCCTATTCACAAAAGCATCCTAGAATAAAATACTGACCTAGGAAAAAATATTAAGAAGATGACTATTGAAACAAAAGAAGAAAACTACAAGATTTTGCCAAGAAATATAAAAATAAGGTTTGAATGAATAAAAGGACATACTAGGTTCTGGATGTAAAGACTCAATACGGTTATTATGATATGTAAGTTTTCGGTATTTTCTTAGGTAAACTATGAAATATTAAAAGACTTTTTAGACCATAATTCATTCTATCAACATTAAAAAAAAATCTATTAGACTGTGGCATTGGAGTCATAGCCTCAGTGTGGTTTTGAATCTCCCCAAGATGCTTTCTGCAACCCAAGGAAACAAAATAGGGTAGTGAAGGACGTAAGATTGCAGACTACAAAAACTAGGTGACAAAGAAACTCCAGCTGAACCCCAGAATACGGAAGGGGCTGGCCAAACCACCCCCAGCCAAGGCAGCGAGGCATCAATTGTGTGCTGCCGATGGGCTGAGAGCGTGCCTCTGTCGTCAGTCAAGCATCTCACACTGAATGTGCAAACGTAGTCACAGTTGGCCAGGCTGGGAGACGTTCTCAGATCATGTTGCAGGGAGAGCAGAAATGGTTGTACAGGTAGGCTCTGGGCCACAAAGCTGCTTCAACAGCCTAGCCCTTGGGCCTCTCAGTGAGCAGGAGATGTGCTGAGAGGAACAGAGCCTCACTCTGAGGGAGAACGCGGGATCAGAAGCCAAGCTGAGCAGGGCAGGCACAGTGGGGTCCGGAGGGCAGAGAGGCGCAGGCAGTGAGCAGGGAGGCCTAGAGGGAGCCTCCCGGTGAACGTTCCAACAACCAAACCCAAAACCAACAGGTGACAAGACTGTCCTGAGGGTAAGACCTGCCGTAGGAAACCCAGAACCAGACTGAGACACATTCCAGTACCAGACTCGACCTGGAGACAGAGCAGTGGCCGCACAGAGTCCACGTTTTCAGCCATTCATGGCTTCCTGAGATAGAGTTCGACTTTAGTCTACATACTGAAAAGGGTGTTGCATACGTGAGCAAATTGACCCAGGATGGAAGAGCCCTAGATGTGTCCCAGGAAAGCTATTGGGCTTTGAAAAATAAGGAAAACGTTCTTTGAGAATCCAGGCAACATGTCAAAATAACGTGTAAGAGAAAGAAAATGAGAGTGGTGTCAACCTTCTCAACAGAAACACTTTATGCAAGAAAGCAACGTTTTAAAGATTGTCAAGAAAAGAAAGTGTGATAGGAGGATTTCACAAGCCACGCGGCTTTCCTTCAAGTGCAAAGGCCACAGAGAAACTGCAGCGGGCATTCAAGAACTCAAGGACAGCGTTCCTGTGCGTCCTTCCTGGGAAGAGTCTATGCGAGAGAGGGTGTCAGGCAACCACAAAGTAATTAGGAAAGACTCGGCATAAAGCGTTTCAGAAGGTGTTGAAGATACTTAACTGCAGGACTAAGGCTGAAAGATGCAAATAAGGATGTCAAGTTAGTCCTGTGCTGTGTGCTCTGACGATGCTGAAACGATGTAAGAAAAAACACGAGGAGAAAGAGGAGAGTAGACAGACTCGCTGCTCGGTTACCCGGTAGGTATTAGCTAAGAGTAAAATGTCAGTTGCAACTGATAAATCAAGTAGTAACATCTTACGTATATTAGGAGTATGAAGATTAACACTGCTGCTAGCTTCTAACAATTTGGTGGTTGGGGGAAGAGGAACAGAAAAGGGACAGAATTACTAGTTACCAGTTAAAGTCTGTTGCCATAATTGAGAACGATTTTTAATCAGGATTCTGGGAGAAATTCAGCCATATGGAAAATGATTTGATTTTCTCCCTTCTCCCATGATGGAACTAACTATGCATCATTTTAGGTGCTTAAGAGATCTTTTTTTAAAAATCTAAAATAGATGCCTTCGAGTCTAATTCTCTTGCAAAATCGGATATTCAGCTTTGTTTATACCTGGCTATATTGAGATTGTCTGATTAATCTAGAGAGGAGACGGGGGCTATCATGCAAAGTTATTAGTAACAAGAGAAACACTAGAAGAGAAGCCTTCATAAATACCAAGTCTGGTAAATAATACCAGAATAGTAGAGAACAGGACCGTATAATGACAGGATTTGAATATGCATCTGTGTGAATCATGATATACATAATATACCTACACATACATACGTACATATAAACGTGTATATATTACATGAGACTACGTGAAAGAACCAAACTCAACATATTGTTATATCAGTAAACGTAACTCACGCATTTAAAGAATTATCAGATTGGCTCACAAAGCAGCAACTCAAAGCTGTATCCAGGAGATGTGCCTAATACAAAGGAATTGAGCAAAATAAATAAAATGCTGGTAAGGATGCAAATACTAATTGAAAAAAAGCAGGTGTTGCAATTTGATAATAGACAAGGTAGAATTCAGCCCCATAAGACTTAAATGTAAAAAAAAGGATATATTATAATGCTAAAAGCCACACTTCACAATGAAGATATAAATATTATTCGTATATATGCATTAGATTACACAGATGCGACCCTCATATAACAGAAACCACAGGAAAGGAAAGAAGAAATGAACAGGGGTTCACTGGCGTAGGAGCTATAGACAGGCATATACAGTAGGGCAATTTACCCTTTCAGTCCTAGACAGATCAAGATGGCAAAAAAAATCAGTGTGGATAATACTCACCTACCTTATTCATTATGTAGAAGACCAAACAACACAGAAAATAAGGTAGACTTTGTGGATATACTTCAAATTTTGTACCCCCATCATAGAGAGCATACCTGCTTTCCAAGTATACATTCACCAAAAAAATTACCATATATTAGGCCATAAAGAAAACCTCAGTAAATTCCAAAAAATATAAATAATACACACCACCCTCACTGACTAAATGCAATAAAACCAGGAATTAATAAGAAAATAAAAAACAAAAGTCACTTTCACCTGGAAAAACAAAACCATCTATTAACAACTCTTGGGTCAAAGGGGAAATAAACAAACTTGCAGAATTTCTAAAACTGTTCTAAGGAAAACTTAGTGTATCAGGATCTATGGGATACAGCTAAACAAAACTCACAGGAAGATCTATCACCAAAAATGGAAACAAACGAGTTATATTAGAACTCAAAAGGCTGGAAAAGAACAAACAATTCCAAGAGGAATTTGTAAAAATACATGTATCAGACATATACCTCCTCTGTCCAAGGGGCAACTTAAATAGTGCAGGAAATCTCTGTACCTGGGAGATTAGGTCCTGTGGGGGAGGTGGGGTACATGTGTGGTTACTTTTTGATTTCTTTTGTAGATATTGGTGTATTCTCGTTTTCTACATTTCTTTAGTCAATTGTGGAGCACTCAGAATTTTGTAAAACACTGTCCATTTAATCAACATTTAAAATTTATTGGTCCAAAGTTATGCATTGTAGTATATTAAGAATTGGTACCATGAATGTAGGTGTGTACATTTATGATTCTAAGATTCTCTGTCTCCTGAGCTTGGGTTACCTCTCTGAGATCTCTTTCCGTAGATTTTGGGCTGGTATTTCCTTACAATATTGATGTGGGTTTTTTTGTTTGTCCATTGCAGGATGCAAAAGATCTCTTTGTTTTATTTTTTATAACTGCATGTGTATCTACATATTTTATTTTTAGTTATTTTTTGCACTAAGGTTAAATTTTTTAATTTTACTTAAAATAAATTGAGGTATAGTTGATTTACAATATTATATAAGTTTAAGGTGTACAACATAGTGATTCACAGTTTTTACAGTTTATGCTCCATTTATATTATTGTAAAATATTGGTTATATTCCCTGTGCTGTACAATATATCCTTGTAACTTCTTTTATACATAGCACTTTGTAACTTTTAATCCCCATTCCTATTTTGCCCCTCCCCACTGCTAACCACTTATTTGTTCTCTGTATCTGTGAATCAGTTTCTTTTTTGTTGTACTCGCTAGTTTGTTTTATTTCTTTTGGATTCCACATATAAGTGATATCATACAGTATTTGTCTCTCTCAGTCTGACCTATTTCACTAAGCATAATACCCTCTAAGTCCATCCATGCCATTACAAAAGGCAGAATTTCATTATCTTTTATGGCTGAGTAATATTCCATTATATAAAATATATATATATATATATACACGCCACATCTTCTTTATCCATTCTTCTGTTGATGGACACTTAGATTGCTTCCATATTTTCACAATTGTAAATGATGCCGCCATGAACATTGGGGTGCATGTATCTTTTAAAATTAGTGTTTTTGTTTTCTTCAGATATATACCCAGGAGTGGGATTGCTGGGTCATATGGTAGTTCTATTTTTAGTTTTTTGAGGGCCCTCCATATTGTTTTCCTCAGTGGCTGCACCAATTTAAATTCCACCAACAGTGTGTAGGGTTCCCTTTACTCCACATCCTTGCCAACACTTTCTATTTGTCGTCTTTTTGATATTAGCCATTGTGACAGGTTTGAGGTAATATCGCATTGTGGTTTTGATTTACATTTCTCTGATGCTTAGTGTTGTAGAGCATCTTTTCACGTGCCCATTGACCATCTGTCTTACAATACCGACAAGTTTTTCAGGCATTTAAGGAGTACTAAAATTACTCACTGTTTTTAGCTGTTTTCAATGGAAGTATGTGACACTAGAAATGGGCAGTTCTGTTTTTTGTCAGTAATTATTTCCTCATATTTACTTGAGTGTTGTGGTTTTTTTAAAATTATTTTTCTAACTCCTTGAATTGAATGCTTAGCTAATTTATTTTTAGTCTTTCTTATTTTCTGAAAATCCATTAAAGCTCTATATTTTCCTCTGAGGACTGCTTTGCCTGTGCTCTTGGGTTTCAACATGGAATACTCTCATTAAACAGTTTTAATTTCAGTTTTTATTTTCCCTTGCATTCACAAGTTACTCAGAGGTTCTGGTCCACGTTTTTGTGTAGTGATGTTTTAGGGCCTTTCTTTGGTTATTGCTTTCTAGTTTTATTGCTTTGGATTCAGAGAATATGGTCCCTGTGATTTCTACTTTTGTGGAATCTACTGAATTTTCTTTAAGCACTAAAACTACGGCAAAATTTTAAAATAAATATTCCACAAGTGTTTGAAAAATGTATGGATTCTCTATTCGTTGTGGGCAAAGCTCTCTTTATGCCTTTTCGAGCATGCTTTTAAGTTGATATTTTAATCTCCTGTCTATTCATTTTTCACTTTGTAATTTTTAAGAGGTACCTTAAAATCTCCCTCTGTTTCTGTGAACAAGCCAGTTTTTTCTGTTTTTTTTATATATTTCATATATTCTGTTATAGATATATATACTGTTTTCTACATTCTGTGTTATATGTGTGTGTATACACACACACACGTGTATATTATATACATATATACTGTTTTCTACATTCTGTGTTATATATATTTGTATATACACACACACATATTATATACATATATACTGTTTTCTATATTCTGTGTTATATATATGTGTATATACACACACACATATTATATACATATATACTGTTATCTACATTCTGTGTTATATATATGTGTGTGTACCCACACACGTATATGTTATATACATATATACTCTTCTGTGTATTCTGATGTTACATTCAATGTGTGGGAGTTTATACTATTAACCAAAAGGACTGTGATTTTATATAAAATATAATTTCTTGTCTTAAATATCCTTTCTGTCTTGATCGTTTGGGTCTAGTATTAAATTTCAACTTCCTCAAATATGACTAGACACTCTTTTATGATCTCGATTCCTCCACCTCCTATACTTTGTTGCTGTAATTTAGAATTTTAGGTTCATATTAATTGTTATTAGCATTTTGCTTTTACTTTTTCAAAACCATACCATCTATGGCTATATTATTAAAATAATTCTTTTCTAAAGTTGTAACATTTTGGTTATTTTTCTCACTGTTATATCTTATATCCAGTATCTTCATCTTTATTAGATTCATTTTTCAAAGTTTGCAGCGTAAATGTTCAAGTAACTCTTCTAAAAAGTTGGGAAAGTGTCCCAGTTGCCTAACGTAAGTATCTCTATTTTGCCTTACACATGACTGACATTTAGGCTAGGTATGAAATGCTAGGTACAAAATTCTTATTCCTTGTCCTTGAAACATTGCTTTGTTACCTTCTCAGGCCTTTATTGAAAATGAGACAGCTGATGCCAACTTGATTTTTTGCTTCTTGTGGATAACCTGCTCTTTTCTTTCTGGACACTTTTAGGGTAAATCTAGGAATGGGTCATTTTTCATTCTTTTTGTACAGTTCTTGGTAAATGCTCTCAATAAGGCAAAACAAAAGAAAAAATCCCCCAAACTCAAGACACTTTTCAACACAGGGGGAATTACTTTATTAACATTTTGCTTATTTTTTCCCTTCCAACATCTTTGTTTTCCCTTGAAAACCCTATTAGACAGACAGTGGAGCTTCTGAGTCAGTCCTGGCCCTCTTTTAAATTTCCTCTCGTATGTTTCCCCTCTGTCCTTTTGGACTGAGTTTTGAGATACCCTCTTAACCTTCCACTTTCCTAATCTGATATTCAGCTTTGCCTAATTATTCTTTTTTTTGAGTTTTTCATCCTGGAAATCATATTTTTAATATCCACAAATTTTATTAGATCCTATTTTATATTAATAGGTATTCTTTCATATTCTTTTAAGCTCATTCATTTGACATATTTTAACTTTTTCTTCTGCTTTCATTCTTATTCTTTTCTCACTCCTCTGTGAGTGGAACTGTTCTTTCACGCTGCTTCCCCAATGTGTGATGGTACTTAATTATTCATTTCCTATATGAGGTTGTAAGCCAAAGGGTATTGATGGCTGTGCTGTGTTACCCGTGTCACCTTGGCAGTGAATGCAAATTCTGATCTTAGAAGCCCTGGCTCTGGGCAGCTTAGGAAGTCCAAAAGGTGCACATTTCAAAAGGGAAGAAACAGACGCAGCCAGTTCTCTTAAAGGCTAGACTCAGATCTTGTGCCCTGTCCTCCCCAACCCCCATCCTACCATTTAATGCAAGTCACAGGCCACCCAGATTGGATGAGGGAGGTGCCCGCACAAGGACGTGAACACTGGGAGGTGTGGCTCATCGCAGTACTTTGGGGACTAGCCTTTAAATAATTTCTAGGCTGAACCGTCCATGGCCTGATCTTTTTACTCCTCTGATCTTGGGGTGTTATGGGGGTTCTCCTGGAAAGCTTACTTTCATGAAGGCCCTCTTTTTTGTCTGTTTGGAATTGTTGGCGCTCTAACTTATTGGAATTTGCCATTGATCAATTTCCATGTGCTCTGTAACCTCCAGAATTTCTTCTCTGTTTTGATCTATTGAGGGGTACAGTTCTAGTACTATAATGGATTAAAAAATATTCTTTTAGTGATTTAAACTGGGTTTGAATAGGGATGAGAGAATAATATGTCTTCAGTCAGCCATAGTAATCGGAATCCTGTTTTCTAACTTTTAAATTAAGAGCATCTATTCTGCTAGTAAATCAGAAATACAGAACAAGTTCTAAGACATATTTTCCCCCTTATACTTTGTGCCATTACATTATTTTATCTTTTTAAAGGAGAACAATTGAGTTTTTAATCCATTTCTTTGTATATTTTTCCCTAAAATTTGCCTGTAAATTAGTCAATTTAATTTTTTATTGTCGCCTGTCTCCCTTCCATCATTAATTTTCATTAACTCTTGAGTGGCTTTATCTTCCTTCTAGATGCTTGGAGACAAAGGTTATGAACACCCATGAACAGAGTATCCGGTTTTGAGAAGTCAGATTGCGTGTTTGGCTTCCTGTATAATGTGTGTGTGCGCATGTGTGTTTGGAAGCTTTTGCAACGGAAGAGTTTTTCTTAATTTTCCTAAACCACAAAAATTGATGATTGAATAGATTTTTATCATCCTTGCAGAGTAATGTTTTATGTACGTGTAAGATAAATTGACTAATTCTCACAGAAAAATGAAACTTTTCTATTTTATTTTTGTGAGCCAAGTTAGCACGAAATTCTAACTTTTCTTTTTGGTAACGATTTTATCAAACCTCAGCCTAGCAAAAAGTGACTGGAAGTGTATCTCTATCTAGGAATCTTGGTAAAGCAACACCATCCCTAGATAATGATGATGTCAAAGTATTGAAAGTGTATTTAGATCGATGCTTCTGTGTCTGGGCTGCCCAAATGAAGGCTAGTGTAAATTTATGTCACCAACCACAGCAGGCCCTCAGAGCCGCAGGACAGTCACAGTGTGGGTCTCTCCTGATGCTCCCAAACCACAATTTGAAATGTTCTCCACTTTTCTCAACTTGTCTTTTTCTTATTGACTAATAAAATCTCTCTATATTAAGAACTTGATCATGTTATTTGCAATCTTTTCCCAGATTTATTTGCCTTCTATTTTAAAAAGGTGTTTTAAATTATCACAGCAATCCATATTTTCTTTGTGTTTTTCCCCCACTGTTTTCGTGTTTTCTCATTTATTCATTTATTTGGAAAGGCAGACGTGATTCTCCCTTCATGGAATTTACAGCATATATATATATTTTTTTATAGTGTTACTTAAATTTTTTTGCATTTTTTTAGTATTTTCTTAGTGAGTTAATTTAAACCCATCTGGAATTTATTTTGTTATATCATATGAGGTGTGCCTATAACTTACGTCAATTTTTTTTACACATGTGGGCATTTTTTCTGACCCTATTTATTAAATGTCCCTTTCCCATGGTTTTTAATTTTCCCTTTTAAATGAAAAAGTCATTAGTTAAATGAGTCTTTCTGACAGGGAGAATTTCCCCACATTGTTCTTCTTCTCCCCCCGTAATTTCTTACCGCTTCTTATTTATTTTTGATATAAGTTTTAGAATGATTCTGTCGGGAGCCGTAACAATATTCACTGGGATTACGACTGCATTTGTCCTCTTTTAAATTAATTGGGGAAAATATCCATCTTTACTGTTTTCAGTCTTCCCATCAATGACCATGATCTATTTCTATAAAATGTTTTAATGTCTCTCAGGAAATACTTGTGGTTTTCCTGTTGCAAATTCTGTACAATTCTTGTTGGGATTTGTCCTTGAATTTTATATTTTTGTTTGCTATTAGGAAATTAATTTTCTTCCATTCTGTTTTCTAATAACTTAGGGATTAATTCTTCTATATTTAACTTGTTTCTGGCTACTTTACTTAAAACTTGAATTAATTCTAAGGGTTTCTATGTATGTGGTATATTTCTTGCAAAGAATTTTGTCATTTCATTTATAATAGTTCATTTTTTTAATATTTCACATGTCACTGCATTGGGAAAATCTATCAGAACAATGTTAAAAAACCATAGTGATAATAGACATCTTTGCTCTATTTCCAGTTTTAACAGGAATAACATCAATATTTTTGCATAGCTTCAGTTTTATCATCTAAAATGACGATGATAATGTCTACCTTTGTTCACATGGTTAAGAAGCAGAAATAAGGAAATGACTGTCAAACAATATATAAATATAAGGTGGTAATGTGATTTATTTCTAAGATAGACTAGATTAATAGTCTTAACAGTGTGAGACTCAGAAGGCATTCGTTTCTCTAGAAACCACCCATTTCCTGTTTTCACAGATAAACTAAAGACTAACACCGACTTCCCAGATAGAGTTCTTTCCTTCCCTGTTAACTGTTTACAAGTGGTGGAGTCCTTCTTAGATGGGCACAGAAAACCAGCATAAGAGCTTATTAAAACATCCACTGGTCTTGTCCAAATTCAAGTTCACCTTAGATTCCAAGCCCAATCATCTTTGGGATGCCTGTTCTACTTGGTGGTAACAACAAAAGGAGTGACTTCAGATCTTATCCCGTGTTCAGTTTCTGCAGAGCGGTTTCTGTCTTTGAAATTGACAGTTGGGAAATTGGGGTTGCACAGGAGTGAATCCGCTGTCTCCACCCTATTTCATGCGGGGGGAGATCCTGGAAGGAGATGCTGTGTGGCTGTAACTGACCTTCCCTGTTTATTTCATCTGCACAGGCACCACGCCCAGGGTGGAGGCTACCCTGCTCTACCAAGTGAACCATCACAGTGGAGGTGGGTGGGCAGTGCGTCCTCCTGGGACCCACTCACACCTAGAATCCATCCATGGGCAACTGAACTGTTCGCCGGAATTGCCTGCAACTTCCCCTGTGATTAGGCTTCTAAGCCACTAGTTAGATTGCTGTGCTCTTCTTAATGTGGTTTTTCAGCAACTCAACATATTTGTTCTTAAGCAATTTAGACACCAGTCGGTGTTTGTAAAGACAATATTTCCAGGAAAAGTCTCTGGAGAGGCATGTAGTGTGCGACCATTTCATGATAAAGTGGGGATGGTGGCCATCAAGAGCTCATGCATTTGCTTCCCTGCCACCATTGCAATGTCGTCGGATGCCACTTTCCACATTGGTAAGTGGGTTGCTCTCTGCTTAAAAATGATGACCTGGCTCCCCTACTTCTTAGTGGAGCCAGTAAAGCTGGTGACAGTAAAAAGAAACAATGCATAATGTTCATGATACTGCTGTGTGGGAGTCTGCTTAAGACTTGGGCCCTAAATGGTTTTTAATCCCAGGATGCACTGATTGTGACAATGTGAGAGAGGCCAACCGGCTGTTATAAAATCATTGCCGATATGAGCAGAATAAAAAATGGTTAAAGGGATCTTGTTACAGCTTCTGTTTATTCCATAAGGGCTTGAGGAAAGCAAAGAGGCAATGATTCTGTTTGGGTCTTGTTCTTGAAAGATTACCTTTTACGTAGGTAAGTCAAAAGTTTAAAGAAGTAAACAGTTTAAATACAGCCAGTTTTAGTAATGTTTCCATTGTTTGACTTAACTGCTTCATAACGTGATACAAAAACAACCTGCGGTACCTAACCAAGGACAAAGAATCCTTAAGATAAAAAAGCTGTAAAACCTTCTGAGGGCTCGTCTATAAAATATCATTTTGATTTTGGGTCTAGAGAAGGGCTCTACATCTCAAATTACAATAAATCTCTAAAAGTCCGATAGTGATTTATGCCAGCTTGTGCTATAATGGACAACATTGCACCATCCCACGAAGTTATGATTAAGGAATTGGGGGAAAAGAGTGAGTGTTATTCTGGACTTTATTTTGGCACCTTGCAGAGCTCAGTGTTACCACAATTATTGGTTTTCTGAAATATGTCCCTATGCATTATTCTGATCAGATTACTTGCATTGCACAATCCTCTGGTGAATAACAGGACAATAGCGCAAAATAAATCTCTCTCTGAAATTTAATCTCCGTGTCTGTACACTGTTAGGAGGAACATCTACAGTCCTCCGATAAGGAGCTGTATATCTCCCCTAACTGAACTGGGGTTTGTTCTTCAATTATCTGCAATGGAAATTCACAAACAGGCAAATGACCGCATGGCTGATGTTTATGTTACGAACACGGTGTTGAAACACAGCTGATGTTCTCACAAGCCCCGTGTGATGAAATTCTAATTTCTTTTGTAAAAATGCCACAGCAGATCGGGTTGGATGGTTGTCCCCAGTGCGTTGCCCTTTCACCTCCAAGAAGTTTCTGGGCTAATTCTTTGAAAATCTTCCTCCCCAGGGAGGGGTGGCTGTGTAGGTGGGACCATCCCTTAAAATTTTGCACCTTTTCCTTTGAAGCTCTGTGAGGCTCCCCTCATTTAAAGGGGAGAAACTGTTTTGTCTTTAGTTGTAGAATTCCTCCCAGGGAGCGGAGAGTGCGCCAATCGGGAAAGCACAGGATACTTGTGCCCTGTGACCCTGCCTCTTGTTTCTTGAGCTGGGGGGCATGTTCTTGTTGAAATGAGTGATGGGAGTGGGAGAGGTCTCGCACACACCCTGTAAAAATAGGACCTGTGCTCCCCGCTGAAGCCCTGGGAGCAGTCTGCTTCCTATGCACCGCTGTATCACAGCCAGAACCAATGCCGTGGGCCTGCGCCAATAGCAAGGCAGGAGCACAGCTCTCGTTGCCCCTTGTTGATGAGGAAACATCACATCTTGAAGTCATTTTTTCCTCTCTTTCTAGAAATCCTATTGTCAGAATGTTACCAGACCTGATTTGGGTGTGGACCTCTTGGAACAGACTCATATCCTGGGGAAGTATCCAGGAAATGTTTATTCTTTATTTCAAAATTAGTTTTTGAAAAAAAATTATAAAAGAAAGACATGTTCACTATAAAAGGAAGCAAAGAGTACAAAATAGGCTAAATTAAAAGTTCGCCCCCTGCCCCCTGCCACCAGCCCACTTCCCATGTGTCTGGGTCCTCTCCCCCGAGGGTGTGTGACAAGGACTTTCTTCTATCCTGTCACAAGCGTGTGCAGGGCACGTACACAAGAGGAGCTGCATTTTACGTACCCTGTGCCTTCTTGTTCTCACCTGATATATCCCGGACATTTTTTTTTTTTCATATCTACACATACCTTCAAGCTGATGGAAATGAATCCTGCTTAGTATTCCAGAAACAACTGTAATTTGTCCTCTACTCATAGATGTTGAAGCTGTTTCCAGTCTTCCTCCTTTACAGACAAAAGGAAAGCAAGAAAAAGGATAGTGCTTTAGAGCAAGTTTGGTATAAAAAAGACTCAGTTCAAATCCTAACTATCACCCTCCGGCCATGCCACCCATATCCTGTAAGCCAGTCTCCTCATCTGTAAAATTGGAGTAAAAGACACCCATGTCACGTAGTTGTTGTGAGAATTAAAATAACTCATGTAGAGAGCAAAGACCAGGGCATTGAGTACAGAAAGCTTTCTCTGTATCTCATCTGGAATAAACACGCCTCTGTGTGTGTGTGTGTGTGTGTGTGTGTGTGTGTGTGTGTGTGTGTGTGTGAGAGAGAGAGAGAGAGAGAGAGAGAGAGAGAGAGAGAGAGAGAGGCAGAGAGAATCTTTGTGAGATTCAATGAAGTGAGTGCATGGTAAGATTCAGTCTCCCTTGTGGAATTGCTGGGTCAAAGCCCAGGTGCGTTTTAAATTTGGGGGACTGTTGCCACATCGCCCTTCTCAAAGGAGCACCAAGTCCAGCTATTACTAGGAAGTACCAGTGCCTCTTTCCCATACTACTGCCAGAACTGGATGATTCACAGGCTGGTAAGCCTTTGCAAATCTGTAAGTAAAAATGGTACTTTTTGCTATGATGTGCATTTCTTGACTTATGGTTGTTTCATACTTTTGTGGTGTTTCTTCTCTCGACAGCCCATCCATATTTGTGGACATTTTCCTTTTGGGTTGATGAAATTTAAACAAACAAACAAGATGTGTTTGTTCTTCTTACATTCTGGAAAACCCCCTTTCACCCATCATAGGTGTTGTGTGCATTTCCCCCAGATTTTCATTTCTTTACTTAGTATATGGAAATTTACTTAGTATATGGAAATTTTGCTTCAATGAATTTGACAAATTTTATTTAGGCGTCACTATCAGTCTTCTTTATTTTATCTGGGTTTGGGGGCACAGTTATAACCACTTAGCTATTTCTAGCTTATTAGGAAAATCCATGCTTCTTTTAGAACTATCATGCTTCCATTGAGAAAGTTAAGTATTGTAGGTCTCTGGAACATATTCATTCTATTCATGTTCATCCTAACTGAAACTTTACCCCCACTGAATATCTCCCCGTTTCCACTCTCCTCCCAGGCCCTGACAACCACCATTCTATTCTCTAGTTAACAAATCAGTATTGTCCACCTATAAATTGGTTAACAGGGTGAATCTCATGTTGTGTTCTTACTACATATAGCCCCTGTAGTCAAACCAAACCAAACCAACAATAACAAAACCCAAAGGGGCAAGAGGAAGCTTTTGCAGGTGGTGGATATGTTTAGTGCTCTAATCGTGGTGATGGTTTCACAGGTGTACGCGTATGTTCAAGCTCATCAAATTGAATACATTAAGTATGTCCAAGTTTTTGTGTATAGCAATTATATCTCAATAAAGCTCGCACACACATGAGTATTTGGCCCAAGTGAAGTTAATTTTGGTGTAAAGTGTTGAAGTAGGGATTCATTTTCCCTTTCCTGAAATTGCTAGTCAGTCGTCCTGACACAATTTGTTGACCTGTCCATCCTTCTCCACTGTTTGAATGGTAGCATTAGAACATGAACATTTCCATATGTTTTATTCATTTTTGGAGACTCTATTCTGTTGCCTGGATTTACATAACCATTTTTATTTCTGTATCATATTGCCTTTTTTTTTAAAGTTAATCATTCAGGAAAATTGATTTTTTTTCTTTTAGTTCTAGTAGCTTCTTTTTCATTTTTCTTTTTAGTTCTATTTATTTTCTTTTAGTTCTACAGGTCTATGAATTTTAGCACACGGTGTATGTATTAAGCTGCTTTAACTAACGTAGCTTTATCATATGTTTGTTAATGCAATTACTCTTCTCGTACGAAAGTTGTTGGCTCTTTCCATATGACCATTTTAGATTTTGGCCAATTAAAAAAAAATTCCTGATTTTTAAAATCTGTGAATTTTAGGAGAATTGATGTCTTTTCACTCTGGAGGTATGCCCTTCTACTTACTTAAGGCTTTTTTTATGTCCCTTCATTTAGTTAAATGTGTTTCCAGTGTGCTTCTGTTTGCTTCTTACGTTTATACCTAAGACTCTCGTCTGATTTCTTGCTCTTGTGAATGAGAAATCCCCTTCCAGTACATTTTGAAATCTATTTATTATAAAGAAAAGTTATTGATTTTTCAATAACAATTTCATGACCAACAATATGAGTAATATTTTATTATTTCTGGTAGTTTTTTGGTATCTTGACTTTTTTTTCTGGAGATACACTATATTCTCTGCTTTCCTAATTTGTGTTATCTTTGCACGCTCTTCCTCCCACCTGTGTCTGGTTCATTCTCTTCTTATCCAAGTTCTTGAGTTGGAGATTTAGATTATTTTTCTTCAGCTTTTTAATACGCGGTCAAGGCTTTCTTTTTTTCTCCCAATACTGCTGTAGCTATATCCCCAATGATTTTATGTGTTGTTTCTTATTGGTCAGTTTTAAATATTTTTATTTTTATAGTTTATAATAAACAATATACTAAGTAGTAATAAGTAAGTAAAAATTTATAATTACAATTTCTTTTGACTTTTTCTTTCTCATTCTTTGCCTTCTGTTTGGTTTTTTAAGTTTTTTCCTCTGCTCTCTTGGTTTGTAAACATTCTGTTATTTTGATGACTACTTCACTTTTTAACCTGTATATTTCTGTCCTCCTCTAGAAAAATACAAGGACTTAAGAAGACGTTAGTCATTTCTTATATTGAATGAATAACACTGGCCTCCAAAATGTCACCGTTAAGTATTATGTTGCCTTTTGGGTGTGTGTGTGTGTGTGGACATGTGCATGTGTGTGTGTGTGCACATTTGCACCATTTAAGGATGAATCTAACCTATTAAGTCTTTTTTTAAATCAGAAAAGAACTTTCAATTTTATAAACTTTCTTTATGAATCTGTTTCTCACATTCTTGTCTTTGATCTACTGATCAAAGATGAACAGATTTTCTTGTGTCAAATCATCTAAATGGTAATTGAAATCACATCTATTCTTTATTCATTTTTGCAGAAAATACTTCCTGGCCATCACTCATGTGCTGTTCTAGGCAACAAGGATGAGGAAGGAAGACCATCACCCTCTCCCAGCTTGCTTTTGTACATGTCACAGACAAGAAGCCACAACTAAGCAAGACGTTTGACAATTCACCGAGGTCAATAGCACTTTGAAGGAAGTGAAGAGGGGAACGTGACGGAGACTCAGGCATTGCTGAGAGCATCTTGAGGCTGTGAGTGTTCAGCGCGAGGTGAAGGCTTTCAGGCGTCTTGCTTTGAAAGCTGCTTTACTCATCATGAATATTCTTTTTGTTTGCACACTTTTACTTCCAATCTTTCTGTTTCTTAACAGCATATATTTGAATTTTAATTTAATATACTTTTTAGGTGGTGAATTTATCCAGTTTACATCTATTGTGACAGATGTATTTTTAGAAGGTGTTATGCATGATTTTATGTTATTGTTTCCATTTTTTATGCTTCCTTTGTATTCTTTTTTTTGCTCACACAATGTGAGTGTGTGAGAGAGCCACAGAGGGAAAATTGGACTGGAGAGTGAGTCTCTCTAGTAAATATTTGGGAAGATTAGGTTTCATTTTAGTTTTTTTTAGGGGTTACTTTTTTTTTTTTTTTTTTTACGGTACGCGGGCCTCTCACTGTTGTGGCCTCTCCCGTTGCGGAGCACAGGCTCCGGACGCGCAGGCTCAGCGGCCACGGCTCGCGGGCCCAGCTGCTCCGCGGCATGTGGGATCTTCCCGGACCAGGGCACGAACCCACGTCCCCTGCATCGGCAGGCGGACTCTCAACAACTGCGCCACCAGGGAAGCCCAGGGGTTACTTTTATAATGTTAAAAAATTGCTTATACTTCTATTTCTTGATTGATCAACTTCAAATAATACCGATTTGTCCCAACCCATGAAAGATGGGGAAATATGTGGCTTTATATCCTCTTTTTTCCTCCCCATCTCTGGATTATTGTTAGTTTGTTACAATTTTAGTATTTTTGATTAAAATAAAACAGTATTGACTTTCTGCTTTATCCCCATAATTCTTACAATCTCTTTATCTTGATTCCATATTTAAATACATGCAGTGCTCACCACCAGTTCATATTCTCATTCCTAATTTCCTTATTTATTTTCCTAGATTGCATCTAGCCTTTTTTCCACGAAGGGCTCATGGATGCTATAACTGAGAAAAAGTTTTCTATTCAGTGTGGACACAAACAAATTGGCTGGGTGTGAAACCCTGGAGTCATACTTCTTCCCCCCAATCTTTGGAGAATAGTGTTTCTCAAAGTGTGGTTTTCTGGGACCCCAGCAACCTCAGAATTATCAGAGATTATCATACGGACCAGCAATTCCATTCTAGTGAGTCAGAGGTTCTGAATGTGGGTTTGGGAATACTGCTCTTTAAAGCGGCACCAGAGGCCCCCCCATCCGCAGCTGAGGTTCAAGCATCAGTGCAGCCTGAATTGTTCTGTGGGCCCCTGGCTCTGAACCGTGTGCACAAAATCTCGGGTCATCCAGGAATTTATCTTTGTTAGTTGATTTCCTTGTTCTGGTTCCTGTCCTTAAAGGTTTTCTAAAAAAAATATTTGAAATTCAGTCACTTCCTCCGGATATATCTTAGTGTTTATAGTCTTGTATCATTTTTTTCCACTGGATTTGGGGATCAGGTCTTTCCTTAGTTTAGGAAAGTTCCTTCCATGATATCTGGGAAGGATTTTATGTTCTGCACCATGTCCGCTCCCTTTGGGGACCCCTCCTCCCAGCCCCTCTCTCTATCCTTACTCTGATTAGTTTTCTTCATAGCAGTTGGCCGTATCTGAACTTGGTTCATTTCCTTGCTTCTTCCCCGTCTTTATGATAAAGTCAGCTTTAGGGAGCTGGCGGCTTCCTCACTGCTTATGTCTGGGGTCCTGGAACAGCACCTGCACGTCATCAGAACTCAATTATTCAAGAATTTTAGAAGGAACAAATGAATGACTGCGTGGAGAATGAATGAAGTAGCTGCATCTGTGTTAGAACTGACTGAGTCTAAATTGGAACCTGATGTCTTTCTCTCATGTGTAACCCTTCATCTTTCCGTATCATTCTGTGAAGTTTCCATAGGCTTGGCATTGTCTGTTCAGATTCCTGCTGCTTTAATTGAGGTTTTCGTTTGTGTAACAGTTTTGTTATCTTAAATTTTATCCCCTTCTGCTATTCTTCATTTTTATCTCTATTTTGTGATGTTCTCTGTTTTGTCTCTTATAGTTCTTCTCTCAGGTATTTCTTCCATATTCCATTTTCTCTTAAATTTATCTGAGAATATAAAGAAGCATTTGCCTGGAAGATATTTTCCCCTGTCTTTGAAACAATTCTTCGAAAGCGTGTCCTTTGTCAGCCTTTTTCCTGACTGTTCTATTTTCACTTGGGTCATGTCTTTGTCAGACCTTTCCTGAGGAGCACCGCTCATCTTCCAGTGGGAACGATCTTAATGGGCCCTGCTAGTTACTCAAGGGTAGTCTGAGCCACAGCACGGCGAGGGGGTGAGCTAGTGAAATAGTCACCTTGGTTTCTCATCTGTTCTGCATCATCGTCTAACTTAGGAGCAGGTTTTCCTCATTTTCCTGTTTTTCACTTTGGCATGCCCTTGGAATGCATCCCAGTAAACTCATATTTTTAGTGGGTATTTTGTTGTTGTTGTTGTTTAATTAGGGTTAAATGGTAAATAGTTACAAAACTGCCTGTCATTTTTCCTTCTCTCCTGTTTTTCTCCAGGTTGGAATTCAAAAGCCGAGAGTGTTTCCACAGAGGACCCATCTTCAGCAATGCCTTCCTTCCCATTCTGCTTCCTCCCAGTTTCTTCAAGACCCTCTCATTTTCAGTGACATCAGTTTGCTGTCCTGGCTCTGCAGAGAGATGCAGGGTCCACCCTAGATGCTGGTTCTGTGTCGCTGTCAACCATCACGTGTTACTTGAGGTTGCCATCATTTACTACCTTCACTGAAGCGGGAGCTCATTTTCCATCATTTTTGCTTTCACTGGTGGGTTTTAGAAAAGAAAGCCTGACTTTACCCACTTTTTACTGGAGCAACTTTGAAAAAGTGGAGTGAAGTCCAGCTGGCTTTGGGTGGGGTCCTGTGATGAAACGGCTCCCAGCTCAGCTGTCCCTATTGCTTGATCCAAATGTCCCCGTGCGGTTCTTATATGGTTTTGCTAAAACTGGAAAGAAGTTACAGCCAGCACGAGTATAGTGTTTATAACGATTGGTTTTGAGTAACTCGTTGGTATTTCAGGATTCAGCAAATGCTGATAATTTGTGAGTAACTGCTGGAGCAGAGAAAACTAACATTTAATGGCTACCTACTAGGTGATGATGCTTTACATCTGTTATCCTTCAATTTAACCTGCACAACAGCCCTACCGGCTGGGTATTATTACCTCCATTTTGTGCGCCGGGAGACTTGCTGGAGGTCGCCTTCCTACTGGGATCTGATTCTGAAGCAGGTGCGCGTTCTCTTGAGCCCTGAGGTCCTCTGTGTGGAGGTGTCTGCATTACTGTTTCTTGTCCTTCTTGACAACATTTGGCCTAAGTGAATAAAAGTTTTGTCATCGTGTTCGTCTTTATGAGTGTCAACGCAGAGGGTACCCAGTGATCTTACCCGTGGGTTAAGGCTGTGAAGTCGAAAGGATGAAGACAGCAGTTAAAAACAGGTAGTGTATCCCCAGCTGCCTGCTACATAGTAGTTACAGCTGCTGGGCTACAAGGGCGCTGAGGAGGAATACAGGCGGCTTTTGTCTCTTGGAGCCCCTAGTCCACATTCATGTCTCCCCACAGGCTGCTTCGTGAATGACTGTCCTCTTACCTGACTCTCTCACCTCCTTGGCACACGTAGTGTCTGCGCCAGGTTGTAGGTGCTCAGTAAACATTGGATGGATGGATGCATGATGGGGAAGTCAGTGCAGGCTCCGAACTCATAGCACTCACCCCTGAAGGCCCACTTATACTCCCAAGACTCTCCCATCCTTAACCCTACAGTTGGAGATTCATTCTTTCTGCTTAACACTTGGTTCCAGGTGTCCATCGTAAATGTGTTGCTATGTCTCTCTGTGAAGAACAGATACTCCGAGGAGGGAATCAAACCTGCTTTGCCAGGTGTTTCTTAGGTGTCAGACTTTCTCCCTGAGAAGAGCTCTTACTTGAGGAGGCATTATGGGGGGAGGAAGAATTGAAGGAGGTGGGTAAATTCTAGGAGGTGGTGTCATGGCCCCAAAGATGGACCCCGGGAATACGCCATGTCACATGGTGAAGGGGAATTAAAGTTGCAGATGGAATTAAGGTTGCTAGTCAGCTGACCTTAAGATAGGGATGTTATCTTGGCTTATCCAGGTGGACCCAAATAAGCACAGGGTCTTTAAAATTGGAAGAGAGAGGCAGAAGAGATGGTCAGAGTGATGCAGCAGGACAAGGACTCCATCCACATTTGCCGGCCCTGAAGACGGAGGGAGGGGCCATGAGCTAAGGAATGCGAGCAGCTTCTAGAAGCTGGAAAAGACAAAGGAAATGGTTTCTTCCCCCAGAGCTTCCAGAAGGAGCTCAGCCCTGCAGGCATCCTGATTGTAGCTCAGCAAGACCCGTGTGAGACTTCTGAGCTGCAGAACTATAAAATAATACATTTGTGTTGTTTTAAGCCATTATGTTTGTGTAATTTATTACAGCAGCAGCGGGAGACCAATATGTAAGAGAACACAGTTTGAAAAAGCTGGGATCGCAGTTGAATCGCCCACCTCCACTTGCCATCTGGAACAAAGATTGGCCTGAACTGTGAGTGAATTATTTGGACCTGCGTCTGGGTTTAGGAGGCTGCCTAGTGGTCTCATTGGTGACCCCATCTGCTGGAGACTTGGTGGGAGAGTCACCAGGCCTCCTTGAGAAGATGGGGAAGAAAACACGGTTCAGCTCATTTCTGCCGATTTAGTCTCCAATGAAATCACCCAAGAACTGTTTGGGTGAGTTTGACAAAGCGGCAGTGGGATAAGGATTCAGAAAACACCTCCCTTGGTCCTCCGTTTGAGAGATTTCAGGCATTTTAAAGTCTTCTCTGAAAGGGGAACACATTTTATTCAAATTCCTGGCACAGCTGCTGAAGTGTATTAGCATTTTTGTTTTGGTTTCAAAGTTTCTTCTTGATTGATAATGGTAGCAGCTCAGCTGGAGAAAAATGCACACATGCACACACATGCACACCCTCATACACATGTGCATACACATGCATACACGCACACATGCACACACACACACGTGCATACACAGAGTTCTAACAGCTCCCAACGTTCTGTTCAGCAGAAAATGAATTGGATGGGTGTCCATATATGTAGGTTTGCCTATGCTCAGTATTTTAGGGGACTGAGAGTGGCCTGTTATAAATATTAAAACAAAATTCAAACATTTTTTAGTTCTTATATGCTAGGTGAAGTGCTAATCAGGTTACATGTGTATCTTATTTAATCCATAAAATTGTGTAAAATAGATAACGTTCCTATGCCCATTTTATAGATGAGAAAGGAGGTTATAGTCTAAATGAGGTCGTGCAGCTTCTGTGCTGCAGACCTGGCCCTCCACCCTGGTCTGTGTGACTCCAGATATGAGCTCGTGGTGCTTACATGCTCATAATGGCCAGGTCGCTGAGTTTGCACCCTGGCTCTGTGTTCACCAACTTTGTGACTGAGGGCAAGTTGCCTAATATTGTTGTCTTAATCCTTCATGGAAAATAGATGCAATAATAATACCTACCTCAAAGGGTTGTTTGTGGACTAAATGGGTCAGTAGTAGTTAAGCACTTTGAACATTGCGTGACACCTAGGATGTCCTCATATAATGATAGCTATTGTTGTCACCTCAGGGCTGATTTTTTTCTGTAAATTGTCATGTCGCCAGTGGATTAAGTGTGCTAGTGAATCGTTTGTGAACGATGGACAGAGCCTATAGTTCACATCAGCCAAAGTTTAAATAAAACAAAACAAGAAAGGAAATTAAGCCAATGGATAAATGTATATCTTAGTAATCCCTTTCTTTTTATTAATATCATTCTTATAATAACCTCAAATGTTCAGTGGGGCAGTAATTATTGTATTTTTTTTTGTTAAAATTGGGGAAACTGAAGCTCAGAGAGCAAAAATGACTTGACCAATGTTATACGACGATCAAACAGGAGAGGCCGATCTGCTTCCAGATATAGTGATGATTCTGCATCATCTCCCTCCCTCCCTCCCTCCCTCCCTTCCTTTCTTCCATCCTTCCATTCATTCATCATCCACCTAACCATCGATCCATCCATTGACCCATCCATCCTTCTTTCCTTCCTTCTATCCATCCATCTATCATTTATTACTCAGAGTGTGCAAAGGAATGCAGTGACCAAATCCATTACAAATAAATGTGGAAATGGACATATTTCTTGAATCTTGGCTCAGTGGATTCTTTCTAATAAGACTGTAATGGCTTCATTAGGTTTTCTTCTCCTGGGGTCATCTTTATCTCTGTCTGTGACCTGGCTACTCCTGAATATTTTTCTTGCACTTATTCGGGAAGCATGAATATTTTAATGAGATACTGTGAGGGCTTGATGCTCACCACTGATGGTATGAAATGGATTTTAGCATGTGAAGAACTCAGAAGATATGTTAATAGTCCTATGTATTGTAATGAATTTAGAAAAAAACGTGTAATGAGCATATTTCAGGGATGGTGTTTTGGTGATTTCCACTTGGGATGAGGCTCCTGTAGGGAGTCCCCCTTAGATGCCGGGTGCAGGTCTCAGCCCTCTCCCTGACACACAGATGCAGAACGGGTGCTCTGGGTGTGACACCTCCTCCCTGAAGCCCACGGGGAAACCCCCGACAGGAGCCGGGACTGGAGAGAAGAGTGCAGCAAAGCAATTGAACTGTCAGTCATGGTAAGAGGAGGCCACCGGAGAGATGGCACTGACTACAGACAACTCCTCTTTAGCACCAAGGCTTCTTGGCCTTAGCTTGGAAAAGTCTTCGCTCTATTTGTGTTTCAAGAGCTTTCTGGATGAAACCTCCCAATTGCGAGACCGTATGCACGATTACAGCTGGCTTTGCAAATTAGCAAATCTTGCAGACATATTAGCTCATTTGAACAATGTACGCTCATCCCTAGAAGGCAGCTTAAGCCGCCGTCAGTACTCCACGCGCAGGACAGGAGAAGGTGGTGACCGTGGCTGGCAGGAGAGTCGCTTCCTGGTTCAGATGACCTGGCGGGGAGCTCATCTGAAGAACCCACTAAAAATATTTCGAACATGATGAAGACACACTTGAAAGACTTGCTGAAAGGTATTCAGGGGTGTTTTCCCCATCTCGACAGGAGTGGTGAGTGGACAGAGAACAAATTCTCATCACCTCTAGGATGTGGCGAATTATTTATTCAGAAGAGCAGACTCTGGAGATTGCCTAAACCCAAAGTTCCTTATACCATTTGGGTTAAGGATTAATTCTCGGTGTCCAACATGACCAAGGTGAGATGGTTGCCTATTTCTGAGAATGTAAAAATGGGAATTGGTTTTCTTGGTACTAACTTATATTCGGTCTGAAACCTGGAATCATCTAGAAGACAGAAGTGCCTAAAGCAGAGATTCTCAAAGTGCGGTCCCCAGACCAGCGGCCGCCACCCCACCTGAGAATCTTTTAAAAGGGCAGCTTCGCAAACCTTGCCTCAGGCCTACAGGATCAGAAACGCTGGCAGGGGTAGCACCAGCCCTGCGCCTGTTTTCGCAGGTCCTCTGGGGGTGCTGCTGAACCCTCCACTTTGAGAACCGACTGGAAGCCGAATAGCCCATCACTCACGACTGATGGTGGAGAAGTCCATCCTTCTCACTGAGGAGGTAACTTGCCAGTACGTGTTTTAGGGGAATTATTTAGATTTATCATGACCTGTATTTCTTTTAAAAAATCTAATCTTTTAAAATATAGTTAAACTGTTTTACTTAAGTCATGTTCATTTTACGGATACCTTCTATTTGTGATGAGCGATATTTAGTGTTCCATTAATGGTAGTAATAAGAACTTCATTCAAGAAAAAAATGAGTATATTGAAAAAGAAAATCATAGGTTAGGTTAGTTAGCAATGGTACAGTTGGTATTATCTGTATCTTCTTTTAATATTTCTATAGTGAGTGTGTGTTACCTTTGTCATCAGAAAACAATACGTGTTCTAAATACAAGTAAATCAGTAGGTTTTAAAATGTGCTGTCGGTGGGGGGCGGGGGCGCGGGTGGTAAAGATGGGGTAGGATGCTGATGGGAAGTGGATGTACTTACTGTTTTTTTCCGTTTTTGCAGTTAGCGTTTGACTGACTTACTAACGGCGTTTTAACATAAAACGGGCAATGTGTGCCTACAGAGTTCTGTGATTGCCCTTCAAAGCCTTGCTGGAAATGAGCGTCCTGGAAGTTCTGCCCCCAGAGAGGATTTTTAAACATGTCACTTATTTCCCTTTAAACTTACATACGGTAAACTTCTTTCTTGTGGTGGACAGTTCTGACGTTTCCTGGAGTCATGTGACTACCGCGATTAAGACACAGGTCTGTTCCATCGGCCCCCAAAATCCCTTGTGCTGCATCTCTGGAGTAAATCGCTTCTTCTATTCCATCCCCTGACAACCACTGTTCTGTTCTCTGTCTCCATAGCTCTGCCTTTTCCAGAATGTCGTATAAATGGAATCTTACGGGATACGGCCGTTGGGCCCAGTTTCTTTCACTGGCATTTGAGATGCATCCGTGGATGTTTTGTTTGTTTGTTTTAATATGGAGGGATTGCAGTTTGTTTTCCAGTTGCGCAATTATAAATGGCTCTAAGCAATCAGGGTACAGATTTTTTGTGTGAACATAGTTTTCACTTTTCTTGGGCAAAACCCTAGAACTGGGGCTGTTGGGTCACATGGTAAGTGCGTGTTTAGGTTTACGAGGAACCGTGAACCTGTTCTCCAAAGTGGCTGCCAATTTGCATCCCTACCGACAACGTATCAGACTTCCAGCTGATCCACATGCCTGCCCATCCGTGGTATTGCCAGTATTTTTTTCCCGGCCATTCTAAGCGCTATACGGTAGTTTTAATTTGTCTTTCCCTGGTGGCTAATGATGTTGAATGTCTATTCATGTGTTTGCTGCCGTTTTTATATCGTCTTTGGTGAAGCGTCTGTTCACGTTTTTTGTCCATTTTTTATTGTTGTTTGTTTACTTACATTTGAGTTTTGAGAGTTCTTCATGTATTCTGGATATAAGGACTTCATCGGATATGTAATTTACAAATATGTTCTCCGAGTCGGTGAGTTGTCTTCTCACCCTCTTAAGATAGAGAGTAGTTAAAGTGAATTATTTGAGGTCCTTGCATGTACTTTTTGGAAGTAAATGAAGACCACCCAAAAGAGAACAAATAGACGCTCTTTGTTCAGCGGTGGCTCTAGCAAGGGGCTCAGCCACCGTCCCTGTGTTTGGCAGAGCCGCAAAGGAGGCAGAGGAGTGGGCGAGCTTTACGGTGGAGAAAGGCGGGGGGCTCCAGGTGAGCCCCGACTGGAGGCTGTCGGCCCGGGGAAGCCAGAGGCCGCTCCCTGGAAGCTGAGCATCGCGTGGGATGTGTCTGCGGAGCGTATTTGACTTTCTCTGGCTGGTCCTGCACTGGAAGCGGGAGCAACGATGAGAGAAGTTGGCCGTTACGGACCCGTCTTGGCCTTTCTGGGCTGATTATGGCAGAGGCTGTGGTTTGGCTTCCTGGGCTGGTCACTGCTGGGGTCGTGGGTCAGAATTCCACTGTCATCTGTCATCTGGCCATGGTCTGTTTGTATGTTCAGTCTCTCACTTTATTTATGGCAACCAATATATATTCTGTGGCTGGGCCTTGAATAAGCAGGCTACGCCTGGGCCGGTAAGAGCCAGGGAGCTGGTCCGAGAACCACTGCAGGAGGCGGTGGGCTGGGCTGCGCTGAACCTGCCTTCTCCGGGGAGTATTTGGGACTGATTGAGAGTGGCAGGACCCAGAGGGCTTCGGGGAGGAGGGAGACCAGCCCATCAGTACGTCAGCGGCCAGAGCATCTGCTGCTGGCCTTGGGGGAGCCGTGAGAGCCGGCCCTGTGGATCGTCCCACTGGCCCAGCACACTGCACCCCTGGGCTGGCCTTCCCTTCTGAGCAGCTTGGCAGGTGGGCTGCAGGAGCGGAGTGCCTTGTCTTCCCCGAGCCCACGAGGTGGGGGTGAGGTCCCCCACCTGATCTTGCTTTTGTGCCGTCGCTACAGCGTCTGCCTGAGAGCCCAGGGTGAGCTCAGCTTTGTCCAGCCCAGGAGGGGAGCGGATCCTGGGGAGGGGTCCGCAGGGAGCCCCGAGCCCGGTGACTGTGGAAGGGAGGCAGCAGTGTCAGCAGGGCTGTGACGTGGCTGCAATCACCCTGCTCCTCGTGGGCACTGGGCCCTTGCTGCTGTCCAGACAGGCGTCCTGTGTGTAGCCAGATGCCCTGTCACCTTTGTCCACTGGGCTGTGGCCGCCTGTGACAGCAGTCACTCAGTGTTTGGCCGAGGGAAGCGGCCGCTGGCAGCTGGCAATCAATATTGCTGAAGTGACTGCCTTTTTGCATTTGAAATGGCATCTTTCAGTTGCAGGGACTTGCGGTGTCAGTGCAGGTCCGCAAGATCGAAGGCTGCTAGGCCACCAGCAGGAGGGCTGGCGGGAGAGCGAGGCTTTCAGAGGGGGCCCTGGGGCAGAGCACGAGGCCCTGTCCAGTGCCTTTTTCCTTCTTCTCTCTCCGCCAGGGTCATTCCGGCCTCCTCTGTGTCTCTTCTGTGTATCACTTCTTCAGGGAGTATTGGGAACCTTTGGGCTGATTATAGGTGAAATGAAGGAAAGTCTGACTCTTCCCCTGATTTTTAGGGACATACGTCTTTAGCTTAAAACTTTGCTGCCCTCCAAAAGGTAATGCATTTGGGAAGATATAAGCTATTTACATCATAGTATGAATGAGCTCTGGAACTTTTCCATGCGCCAGGAGGTGGGTCAGGCAAGGCCTACGTGTCACCGAATCAGCCCCCAACCCGGCCTGGTTCCTGGGCCCTGAGATCGGGAAGGTGGGGTCGGGTGGCCTTCTCCCAGTGGATCAGGGCGCGGGGCACAGGCCACAGGGGGAAACAGAGTCCATAGACAGCAACTTTCTCTCCAGCCCAAGCCTGAACCTGCAGGGGCCCCAGTGTTTGTGGACAGCGGGTCTGTCTGTTCATGTGATGGAGGGAAAGTGTTGACCGCTTCAATCCTGATCTCTATTTCACTCTGGGCTGGGCAGGCCGACCAGCCACTTCGGAGCCAACTGGTCCAAATGGAGTTTCTTTCTCAAGAACTCAGTGCCCTCTCCCCGCACTGCCTGCCCCGTTCGCTCTGAACAGCTGCTAAGTTGCTTGGACCACAAGGAACTGTTATTTCACAGAGAACAGATCCCTCACAAACCCTGCTCTCTACAGATCTCTGTGTCTCTCCATCTCTGTATCTCCTGCTCTAGGAATCTCAGTAATCTACTCACATGGAGTCAAGGTTGCTTCGGGATAAAGCCCAGATCTCCGACAGGGGCGTCTCCGTAGGGCTTGCTCTTCTGAACTCCTCCCTGAGAGCTGCCTACCTTTGCCCCTTGACTCCCTCTGTCCTTCTGCAAAATAGGGGTGATGGTGGAGAGAGGCAGGCCAACTGTAAGAGGCAGGACATGTCATCCTGAGCTGTCTGCAGGTGTGAGGTGTGTCATTCGTGGTGGTGGCAGTGCTACCACTGTTCTCAGGACGCTGGGACTGTGTGTGCGCCATGCACTTTTTAACTTTTTTTTTAAACATGAACTTTTTTTTTTGCTGTACGCGGGCCTCTCACTGTTGTGGTCTCTCCCTTTGCGGAGCACAGGCTCCGGACGCGCAGGCTCAGCGTCCATGGCTCACGGGCCCAGCCGCTCCACGGCATGTGGGATCTTCCCGGACCGGGGCACGAACCCGTGTCCCCTGCATTGGCAGGTGGACTCTCAACCACTGCGCCACCAGGGAAGCCCACCATGCACTTTAAAGAGGATCTTTATGGAGTTTATTTGAGGGGAAGGAAAAGATTGGTCAAGTGAAGAAACCCTGGCCCTAAGAGACAGACCCTCGGAAGTACCATCCTCTGTCAGCTTCTGACTTGCGTCTCCCGTTGGTAAACGGGGGGGACTGTCTTTCCCCCACACAGTGGCCACTGCGGTCATCGTGTTAAATATAATTAAAATAAATTCCGTCTGAGGAAGTATCCCTGCTGTTCTGGAATGTCTGGCTCTGGACAGCACCACCTGATTTCATATGGAAACTGTTGGGACAGTGTAGAAATGCTGCTCGGAAGTACCATTTGGGGAGAAGTCTGCTAGGGGGCGTCTAATGCGGCTTCTGCTCGTCGCCAGGCTGGCCAACACGGGGCATCTGGAGAGGACTGGGGTCCTGGGGGGTAAGCAGCTCTCAAGGGGCTGTCCTTCCCCATCGTGACGCCGAGCTGCGAGGCATGGCAGGCCCTGGGCAGTGGGGTCCCTGGCAGCACACGGCCGGCTCCCCCGCAGGCCTTCAGCTGCCCCTGTCCCGTTGCCCCTCCGTGTCCCAGTCTGAGCCCTTGGCCCGACACCAGCTCCACGGCCCGGGGCCCCGGCTGTCTTGTGCCCTGAGTCCCTTGCTTGGAATATGTGTGCATTTGGACTGCGAGCCTTCCTTCTTTCCATCCCCCAACGTTCCCATCCCTGCCTCTGTGTGAACCCCCTGCCCGCTGGAAGGTTGGGTGGCACCAGGGTGGCGTGGAAAGAGACGTTACTGCCGACGGGAGCGTCCCTTAGAGGGCCTGGGCCGGGAGTCACACAGCTGGGCCCACCTCACCCCTGGCCAGGGACCCCCCCACTCACAATTTTAGAAAAACGAAGCCTCTAGGAGCTCAGGGCTGGTGGTCCATTTCTGACCCTTCGCTCTTCCCCTGGCGTCCTGGCAGGAGGGAACGCCCTGGATTCACAGCTTGGTCACAGGGCGGCTGTGAGTGTAAAGGCCTCGTGTCTTCCCCTTTCCTACAGGGGATGGCCTATGTGTTGTTGTTCGTTTGTTATTGTTGTTCTTAGTTGTTTGCATGCGAGGTCTCTATTTGGGGCCGACCTGTCCCAGAGCCAACCTTGGGGCACCATGTGTCTCAGAGGCCAGAACGCCTGCTGCTTGATGGTACCCAGAGCTGGGAGAGCTCGGCACGGCAAAACAGAGAGCGGGCCCACAGCGCATCAGACCCAGATGCTAACGGCTTTATTCTGACTCTCTGCGCTTATGCACATGCATCTCTTTTCCCTGGAGATCTTCGAGTTGGCTGGATGGCTACTTTGACTGCCAGATTCAAAAAGAAAAGGCCCATAAAATTCACAAATGCACAGTCACATGTGTAGTTTTTGCTCAGCTGCGTCTCTGAGTGACCTAAATGTGGGCACTGGGGCCCGTCTTCGCTGTTTGACTGTTTAAGGCTCAGAAGTGCCCAGATTTCCAGTGCACAGAATCATCCCAATTCCATGGATAGAGCAAAGGGGCTGGAGTTTGGGTTAAAGAAAGTAATGCATCCCAATTTAATTTATAAAACGTTATGTTTTCTTTCAGCAAGGACACTTCCTAGGTACACATCAGTGAGGGCAGTGGTATTAACAAAGATACCTGATATGTAGCAAAGAGAGCTAAGCCTTCAGTAGTTGAACCTTCAGACAGTTTCTTTTCTCAGCCTTTTACATTCTGAGTCAGAAAATCTTAACCTACAATTTCTTTTGTTGGGAATGAGTTGTGCATTGCTCCCGGCTGGGATTCCAAGTGTAACATGAACCGATGATGTCAAGAGCTTCCATGACCTTGATCACAGGTCTGCTCATCCCGTGGAGTGTGGATCCGACCAACCCTTGGAGAGAGGTGACTGTTTTCTCACTGAGGACTCCTGGGTTCCCTAGGCGCTGGGTCCCTGAGCCTGCATCACTCTTAAGTCCAGCCATACCTCGTTTTATTGCGCTTCACGTTTTTGCACTTTGCAGATACTGTGTTTTTTACAAATTGAAGATTGTAGCAGCCCTGCATTGATCAAGTCCACTGACACCATTTTCCCAACAGCATTATTTTAAAATGAAAGTATGTCCACTGTTATTTTAGACATAAGGCTATTGCGTATTTAATACACTACAGTACAGTAGTGGGAAACCAAAAAATCTGTGTGAGAGTTGTCTTATGGCAATATTTGCTTTATTGTGCTGGTCTGGAACCAAACCCGCAGTGCCTCTGAGTTATTCTTGCAGAAGATTGAATGCTCCAGTTTGGGGAAAATAGTGGTGAAACCGAGAATTTGGTTGCTTTTGGATCTGAAAAATATTTTGTCATGCTGTTTCTATATTTACATGTGGTTTTCAAATATGCCTCCTAAAATATAGCATTAATTTCTTTTGTTCATAGTGCAAAAAAGCATCAAGTGTTTGGAAAGACTCAAACTTCTGACAAATAAGCTGTTTACTCTTCAGTTTGGTCTTACTGAGAAATTTTAACCTTTTTTTTTTCAGTATGAACATGTGGAATTTTAGTCCTAAAGTGATAAGCTTGAGCTAGCTGTTCAAAATACTCAGTATATCCCTCTGTTAGGTCATTTCAGTAAGCCTTTTAAAAGCAGACAGTGTTTTTTTAATGGCATTTTAGTATCACAAAGAAAAATTTTTTTATTTCATCTTTTATTTCAAAAACTCACATGAAGAACGTACTGTCTCATAGTGTGGGAAAACAGAAGACTGTTGTTCTTTTCTTTGCATGACACACATAGTTTGCCTCTGTGACTTGATAATATGCACGATTTTTATTATATTCTTCAAGCTGGAGTCAAGACCAGAGGCCCTCAATTCCCCAAGAGCGAACAGTGTGTATAAATCAGGCTTCAGATGCGACCTCTCGTCTGCCCCAGCAGAGCGGGCTTCCACACTCCTCCTCTGGTCTATATCACTGCTCAGCAGGTAATTATGGAATAAATGTAAAATCTCTTCTCTTGCAGCATGAGTTCTCATGATGTCCCTGCTGACTCTGAGTTGTCCATTGTGTGTTCTGGGGGCAGCGTGCTGTCCAGTGTGCCTCTCACACGAATGCAGAGTTGGTTTGAGCTCTGCATTCGAGGGGGCTTTGCTCAACCGTGCAGCAAGACGCCTGTGAGAGCACACAGGTGAGGATAACCGCCATTAATATCAGTGACATCCCAGAGTGACGTCACTGAGGAATTTCGCCCATTGCTTCTTCTCATTTCCTGACCATAAGATCTAACTAGTGGCCAGATTTACACACTTCTCAATAAGTGTGACTTGACCTATTTCTGCAGGGAAAGCTCTGCTCTTGAGCGCCGTTTCTGCAGTTTTGGTCTCTTTTCCCCCCTGATGCCTTCATGCCACTAATTGCGATTGTTTTATCAAAGACACTGGATCTAGCGATGCACAGATTGGCAGGTCAATAATAGTCAATTTTCAGTTAATCCTCATCTTACTTCCTAATAGCTCTTGACAATTTTGGATGCTTGATAGAAATCCTCTGTTGCAGATTCACTTTTTATGACGTATGCTTGTGTTGAAGTCTGTTCATTATTTACATTCACTGTGCTGGAATAGCTAGGTTATTAGTTTCGTTTGAAAAGTTTAAACAGTGATAAATATTAAAACTACTCTTTATTTTAAAAATATAATAAATTTACTTTATATTTAGTAAATATTAACACAATTATTAACTATTAAAATTATTTAAAAATTTGAACTTTGATGTCATTGATACATTTTGGGTATTGGGGAGACAACACAGCATAATTGCAGCAATAAATATCCATGTGATGAATGTAACCAACACACAAATAGTTTGAAAACGTTCTAGGCAAGGTGTTGGCACCGTTTCCTGAATATTACCTGAGAACTGACCAGTGAGATTCTTCCAGGGCACGCACTTTAAGAAAACACCAGTTAGTAAGGACTTAAGGAGATTTCTGAGTCAATCATAATAGAAATTGTAAATTTGTGAGGTGGTGTGTATGAAACAGTCTCATCACTTTTCCTATTCAACCACGAAACCGTCAGCAGATCACCTGATAGCTGGGAAGCATGACCACGTACTTCACATTTGTTAGATCATGTTAACCCTCATGGCAGGCTGCGAAAGCCGACGTTATCACTGTTTATAGATAAGAACCACTAGGCCTCCTGGTGACCACAGAGCAGGGAAAAGCTGAGGCTCGCCTGCCCTGGGCACGCTGGCAGACTTCGGACTCTGGAGGGGAAGACACAGGGAGGAAGGTTGGATCTTAGGAGAGAAGTTGTGAGGCGTCCCTGGGCACGTCCTTCTCTGTGGCCTGAAGGGGGGAACAGGAAAGTAGGCTGGATCGCACTGCTCAAATGCAAACAGAAATACGCTCCAGGTGTGAGCTGAACCGTGGCTGTCCATCCAGCCCAAAGAGCAAACACCCTCTGAAAGCCTGTGTTTCCTCTTAAAAGTTCATGCAATTTTGTTTTCTAGTGCATAATTTATCCTCCTGGTATTAATGTTAAGATATTTTAAATTACAATAGATTGAAATGGGAGCTTTTAGACTATGCCTGGTGCTCAGACCCGCCCAGTACATGCCTGTTACTTCCAGGATAAAGGTGTCCAGCTCTAGCTCGATTAGCCCCGAATATGTAATTCGGTGATTCTGCAGTAGGGTTTGAAAAGGTTAAAAAAAAAAAAAAGAAATCAATCCGACTTTCTCATTGATGTAATGGAGTGGTGTAGGCAGCTGACCAACTCGATCTGGGTGGCCTGGGACTTTCTGGTTTTAGCATGAATGTCTGAAGTCCTCGAGACGCCTCAGTCCAGAAAACCAGGATGGCAGGTGAGCCTAGCAGAGGGTGTGGGGAGAACCTCTCCTGCACAAGTAGCTTTAATTCTGCCGTGTGACGCTTCCTCCCGAGCTCAGCTCGGGGAGCGGGTAGTGGTCTTGTCTTCATTTTCCCAGGGCAGATGTGCCGGGAGGTTATTTTGAAAGGCAGGCAGTCCATGAAAGACACACAGACCCATGTGATGATAAGGTTTCGGCCTAATACAATGAATAAATTGCTCATTTTTGAATTATATAAATATAGTTCATTCCAGGCAAAGCTGCCTCTCTCTCTCATGCTGTCGGGGCCTATTAAAATTTGGATTATCACTTGTCTGTGGCAGCTTTAACTTTTCCAGTTACTTCTTTCTAATATTTTAATGTGTAACATTCATAAATCCACAGCTCGTGTCTACTCATCATGGCTCCTGTCTTTCTTGAATTCCCTGCCGCCCTATTTAGATTATTTTAGCAACTCTTCACACTTCTGCCCCCTCTGTCTGTCCCTGCACGGATGGAGGAGAAACTTGGATGTCAGAAGTCACCAGATGTTATGCCACCAGCAGGACCACATCCTTGGGCAGAAGTGTGGGGATTACACTCAACCCGCCAAGAGGTTTGAATGTCCCCACCCTCAGTCTCTTTCTGTCTCCATCTCATTTCCTCCCAAGAAATTAAACCTAGTTTTAGTTAAGAACTTGGAAGGGGTTAAAGTTCTTTTTTTCCCCAGAGTTGCCCCTATTTTTAAAATTTGGATCCAGCCATGGATTCAAGCAGTTAGCCAAGCTCTACTGTCTTTGCCGCCTCTCCAACTTCACAGGTGAAAACGTGAGGCTGTACTCAGAGGCGGGAGACCATTTGGTGATCTTTTCGGTAAATACAGCCACAAGAGGGGAAGAAAAGAACAATACCCAACAGATCCAACCCCTGAGTCCAAGCAGACAGTTTAACCCTTGGGTCATCGCGTTTGTATTCCACTTACTGGATTGTTAATAGATTTTCTTCATTTGTGTGAGACGTTGCAAATGATGTGTGGAGGCCGGCCGGTTCCTCCAGCGCTGGGACCAGAGGTCCACCTGTAAGGAGACGGCGTTAAAAGCTGCTGCAGTTGTTGTCTCCTGACAACATCCCAGCTGTAGACTAGCAATCGCAATCCTCGGGTGGCAGTTTTAATTATCGGCACCGGCGATACCATCAGCAAGTGTGTAATTACGTGTCAGTGTCCTGGCTGTTGGGTATGAAAAGTGGAACCAGTGAAATGATGATTGTGGAAGCGGTAGACTCATATTTAAACAATTCAAAATGTGTATCTGGCAGTGTCATTAAACAGAGACAGTCTGACCCCAGCTGTCACTTACTTTTCCTTATGCAGATTTGTTCGTGCTGTCTGTCAAAAGAGCTCCATGGGCTGAAATGGGACAGAAGAGGTGACATAATTCTCAGAGCAAAGAGGGCTGCTCTCCTTAACTCCGCAGAGGCGTTCTTTTAGCCTAAACAAATATGACGGCGAAACTGTAAATAAACCAAGACCATTACAGGAAACTCTATAGACTTTTGCTGATGAATACACAAAAGCAGAGTATCAACAGACGTCCCGGCCTTAAAAACTGTGAGTCAAGCCTGCCCGATTACCAGGCACTTAAAGAACAAGCACTGTGATAATTAGAAGGGTTTATTTTTGAAGAAGAAAATGAGATGACCCTTTTAGTTGTAGACTAAAATTTTGAGTCCAAGATGAAAAAATAAATGTGCAGCTCATTTTGGAAAATGCTTGGTATCAACAAAGAGAAATGTGATTGGGTGAAATTACGACACAGATTTCAACTTCAGTCTGGCTTAGGTTATAAGCTGTTATGGCCTCAGATGCCTTGAATCCAGTTTAGAAAACTGAAATACGTACGCTAAATAAATGAAGGTTAAAAATAGACCTGAGTGGCTTTCTAAGAATGGTGTGTTAAAAGTAAGGAATAATCAAATTTCTGCCAACGTAATTACATAGTTGTGTAGCCCACCAACTTACACACTTCCGGGAGATGGGAGAAATGCACGTTTGCTCTCAAAAGCCTTCATTTACTGGTACTCGAAAAAAGAGCTGGGTAACCAAGGGTTAAGTCTGCATGCATGCAAAAACAAATGAAAGGAGAGTTTATAAACTGAACTGTGGAGGTTAAGTGCCAGGGTTAAACTAACACAATGAACTGTGAACGCAAAGAAAAATGTTTCTTTAATTTTTAAAATGTTTGCATTTCTCATAATAAACTGAACTTGCAGTTGCATACAAACAACATTATTTCATACCCTGAAGACACTACAATTTAGAGCTTTTGGAACTCAAACTGATTCTGGAAGCAATGCTACCACTACAGAGGGGCTGTGGCAATTGTGATCTTCTGAAGGGCATCCAGTCACACTTCTAGTAGCACGTTTGCAAGCAAACGCGGGCTCCTGCACACACACAGGTAGGAGGCGTTTCAAACAGGGTCAACTTTGCATTTATTTCTAGTTTCAAAGGTAAAGTTACTGATTTCCTCACAGGCTAACGGAAGCCATATTAATTGCCATGGTACGTTCAGATTTGAAAGTAGTACATAGGCACATGTTAAACCCTCTAAGGATTAATTTGTATTTTATCAGCTGTGAAAAGGGTAATTTTTTACATATCTTGACTTAAGAGGTAGCCTTATTAGGCGTTCACTGGAAAACAAATTCTGCATATATTTTGTAGCAAGGTTTTAAACAAAATCATTTTTTTTCCTCCTCAAAAGTAGTAGAGTGCGACTAGGGAAGCAATTAGTATTTGTATCTTAGACAAACGCGGTTTTGGAGTTTTCTTGCTTATAAATATTTGTACGGCTGGTTAAAGGAAAGAATGATAGAAAATGACGTCCTGTTATATATTTTATCATAGTGGACACGGGGGCTTAAGGGGTTTCAGACCATGTTGTGTGCCTATTGTGTGAATTGTCAAGCTACAGTGACAATTCTGTGTTATTTTTTGGGAGAGAGCATCCCGGGTTGCTAACATTCTTGCTGGGGTGGCTGTGGAGCTGCAGGTGGAAGGCACGGTGTGTGGGATCCCACTGCTGGATCCCTTGGTTGCTGGTGGAGAAGCCTGTGGCCTCGGCCAGCGTTGGTGAATTCCTTCCTCTGCCTTCTGTGGGCATGGCTGGTGGGCTCGGGTTCTCATTATCTCAGGGAAGTGGGGTCATCTGAGAAGAGCCCGCTTTTCTTATGTGGAAGCAAGGGATAGAAACCGAAAAGTGTATCAACAAACCCATGTTTCTGATGACGTTTTCCTCTGGAAAGAGGACTGGTTTCAATGGTGCTTATCGTATTTTCACCCCCAAAATATTAAGTGGCCCAGTTAAATCAAGGAACATAGTGAAAAAAAAAATTATTCTCTGCAACATGCTTCGTCGAATGGCTTGTCCTGTTTTATTTGAAAGGTCCCCAGAGAGATCACTCCCACAACTTCTTTTGGAAGTCTGTTCTGCAATCTAATAGATCGTATTGTCAAATGCTTTGTTAAACTTTTACCAGAAGATGTGTATTGCTCTCAGCATTGGCGGTTCTTGAAATTCTATCAGGGAAGTGCAATCAAATTGGTCTCCCATGACTTGTTCCTTGGTTGACGTGGAATGGGTTCCCCTCTGCTTCTGGCATTTTCCAGGGAGGGGAGCCTCCCCTTCCTTTAAGCCTCCTATGGGCACCGTGTTCATCATCGGGAAGAGGTTGTCTCAGGGAGCATGGCCCGTGATTTCCTTTCAATTTTGACAAATCGTGCCCCATGAATTTAAACTTCCAGAGATGGAATGCGCCTACCCCTTCGTGCTAGAAATCCCTAACTTGGGAAATTGTACACATTCACTGGGGTTCAGCTTCCGTGCCGGGTGGTTTGGCCCACTTTTCCCTTTCAGATGACTTTGTGTGACTGAGCTGTTTTAAATGATTCTCCCCTGCCTCTAGTTTGCTTCTGAACTGAAAAAGTTTTTATCTGCAAATAAATAGCTGATCCATCCCAGGAGTTTGCTGTGTCCTACATGCTCCCTTCCTCTGGAAGCTCCAGTGGACTTTTGACTAATGAGGTGACCTTAAGAGGAGTCCTTGCCTGGATGTCCAGTGTGGCCGGCCGTGGTGATGACAAGTGTGAATTGCACACAAGGAAATGGCCTCACACAGTTGCTTCTGATGTCAGTGCTTGGCCAGTAAGCCTGTCCTGCTCAGGCTCAGGCCCCAAATAACCTCCATCACCATATATTAACGGGATTCAGGCCAAGTGTTAAGTGCCCATTATCACGTGTCACCACGCCATTAAGAGTTACGCAGTACTGATGATTTTAGGCATTGGTACTTGACTGTCCTCTGTCAGGAGAAGATAGGTTTAAGATGAATGAATTTCAATTCTGCCTCTGAGGCAAATTCTTACCAATCTACAGAAAAGGGCATGTGACATATTTGACCCATGGGTTCCCTAGAATATTATTTTTCAATGAAAGCTTTAAAGGAGAAACAAATGAAAAAGAAAAGGAAAAAACCCAAAGAGTTCTTCTGTAAGCACTAGGCTTTCTCAAGAATCCAGGAGCTTCTAGACTCTTCATCCTCAAAGTGTGGCCAGACCACCCAGCTTCCTCCTTCTCTCTCATTTCTACTTCCCGGTGTCCCCGGCCTCCACCTGTGCCCCCAGCTCCTCTGGGGCTCCGGTCCTGGCATCCTCGGGAACGTGGCTCTCCCTGAATGTGGCGCGCCAGGCTGGGGCAGGAGCCGGAAGGGTGTCCAGGAGCCCATCTGATGGGGTTCTGGAGGGACTCTGCCTTACCCGCTGCCGCTGGAGGCCGTGTCCGAGGGAGACTGTTCAGGCGCCTCGTCAGCAGTTGTACCACCTTAAGTATTTTCCTCAGACTGGAAAGTTGCCATAATTATAATGTTTTGTTCATTTCATTTCAGTCATTACTATTCTGTGGGAATGATAGTGAACCCCACTGGAGCATATTGAGGTTGTCATGATGAACTCTCCAGACTAGATGTCTTCATGGGGTCTGTTGACTTACCCCATGAATATTATGAGGATTGCTAAGACCACTGCATCAGACGATGTCACCAGAATGTCATTGGGGATCTGAAATAATATTTCACCTGTGCCGACCGATCAAAGCTCTCTGAGGCCCGTCAGCCAGGAGGGCGGCAATCTTGTCTCAGCAGCATTCTACCAGCCACAGACCTCCAGGGCTGAGAAAAGACATGCTTTTAACTGCTGAAATACTCCATCGCCTTTTCCGATGAAAGCATGTCACTGCAAGGCACAGTTGTGTACAGGACAGCATGCGTTTCGAGTTACATATTCTCTTTTATTTCTGTATCAAACAAGATATCTAGTATCCAGTCTATTTAATTGATGGGATGAAGCTGGATTCATTTTGGGATGTCATCCTTCTTCATTACGCCTCGGGTTTTCCTCATCATGAGCTTCCTCAGAGGACAGAGACAAATACCTGGTTTTCACAAGGACGAGGTGTCAGTTGAATGCATTTTAAACACTACCCTCAGCGATTGCAGTCAACATTTTAAATATGGAACAATTACACACTAAAACGACATGAGAAACATGCTTTCTAGAGAGATCGCTATTGCATCTCCATGGCAAGTGCAATATGTAGAGAGAAATGTTCTTTCCCTAGACTTTACCCATTTGTAAGCAAATAAAATAACTGTTAACCTAGAAATCACATCCTGGGTGTGTATCATCACCTAAGTATTGCTGGAAGTTTTCTTCCAAGTTGTGTGAGTCTTAGCTTCCTTAGTATTTTATAATTAATGACAGATTTGCAGTTTATTTTTTTTTCTGCTTACAAAGAAAACTCGGGCTTCTTCCAGAAAATTCTCAAAGTACAGAAAAGTAAGAAGCAGCAGCCCATGCCCTCAATTCTACCCGTTGAAGGCTGTCAAGTGAAGGGCTGTATTTTTGGCTAATGTGATAAGCTTTTAAAGTTTCAAAAACAATGTCTCGAACTAGTACGGTTTTTATTCTCTCATCTTAAGATATTTGTGACTTCATTTTAAAAGCTTTCCATATGATCGATGAAGTGCCCAGGATTGCTGGGAATACCTTAACTCATTCATCTTCAACATTTCCTGAAAAGCCTGAATTTAAGCTCTGTGCGAGTGCTGACACCATTTTTTATTTCATCAGGAATCTGTCTTTATTTAGCTTGCATCTGGGGCTGACATGACATATCGGGACCAGATGAAGTGGAGTGGAGGAGCCTGGGCCCAACCAGTGGAGCAAAGGTACCGAGCTACGGCTGGGTGGCATCGAGGTTGACAGCCCGGGGCCTCTATGATTGGTGTCTGGGCCACACAGAGGGAGCCGTACACAGATTTTCACGCCAAAACGGGCCATGGTCACAGTCACCTAAGAGGTCGCTGTGTCTGCTTGAGGACCCCACACCTAAACCCTCTTGGATAGGGTTTACCACTTAATTGTGTGCATATTGGTTTCCAGGAAATTTGGAAGGAATTGTGGCTGGCTCCGTTCAAAGGCATTGGTTTGTTTCTCAAGGATGTTTGCAGAAGTAACTTGGATGAAAAGGACTCCTTTAAAACTCCTTTGAAACCTCTCTTATCAGCCAACAGAAGTCCTTCTCATCAATTTTGGGGTTTTTACTAAATCTCAGAAGCTATCACCTGACACAAAAAAATCAAGTGCAGATGCAGGCTGTGCGTGAAGACGTCACACGTCCAGGAGAAAAGTCGGAGGGGTCTCTGGGGCCCCCTGGGAGGTTTCTTCTGGGGGGTGAGTCACGGCCGTGGGAGTGACTGTGGGCTGCATGTCATTGCCTCCCAAGCACAAGCGTGTTCAATAACATCTGAGGTGTGCACACTTGGACTCAGGGTGATGCGTGGAGGAGAGACCAGTTCTGAGGCACCATTTTCAGGGAGGTCAGGGACAGAGAGAAAGACCCAGAGCAGGAAATGTGGACCTTTTCTCATTTCAGGGGCAGGATTCTGCCCCATCTAGGGTCTCTAGCGTGGAGAGTGAGGTCAGGGATGCCAACCCCTGGTCACTGTAGTGGCTGTCCACGCTTTAGAGGGGCCACGGTGTGGCTGGAATCTGAGCGCAAGCTGCCAACTGTCAGTAAACCTGGGGGTAGGGAAGCAGGAACTGTCCCCACGCAGCTGCAGAGCACCCAGCAGGCCCTGACGTGGCACCACGTTTAGACCAGGGCATCAGGGAATGCAGGAGGGACAGGCTCGGAGCAGCAGGTGGAGGGGCTGCCACGACACTGAGGACGCAGTTGGACAGCGGGGCCCAGAGAAGGCGAAAGCCACTGGGGTTATGTAACCGGAAGAAAAGAAAGCTGGAAGCAAATGAAGAAGCAGCCCGGGTGCAAACAGAAGGTGTGTATGCGTGCATGTGTGTGTGTGTGTATGTGCTTGTATATGCATGCATGCATGTGTGTGTGTGTTAAGGGATTTTTTTTCATAGAAATAGGAACGATTTATTCAGAAAAGTTAAAAATAAACAACAAGGGGCTTCCCTGGTGGCGCAGTGGTTGAGGGTCTGCCTGCCGATGCAGGGGACACGGGTTCGTGCCCTGGTCCGGGAAGATCCCACATGCCGCGGAGCAACTAAGCCTGTGTGCCATGGCCGCCGAGCCTGCACGTCTGGAGCCTGCGCGTCTGGAGCCTGTGCTCCGCAACGGGAGAGGCCACAACAGTGAGAGGCCCGCGTACCGCAAAAAAAAAAAAAAAATAAAATAAAATAAACAACAAGGTCCTACCGTATAGCACAGGGAAGTACATTCAATATTTTGGGATAAACCATAATGGAAAAGAATATTAAAAAGAATGTATATATACGTATAACTGAGTCACTTTGCTGTACAGCAGAAATTAACACAACATTGTAAATCAACTATACTTCAATAAAAAAATTTTAAAAAGTTAAATGCTGCTCTCACAATTTCTTCACACCCACGAAGGATATAAAGTTCTTCTAAAATAAGTGCGTAGTCGAAAGATGTCTACTGAAAATAACTCATGCGTTTTCCCCCCCTCAGCCTCGCGTTCTCCTTCCTCAGACCCTGACTCCCAGGTCCAAGCTCCTGATGCACAGCCGTGTTCATGACACGTGTCACACACTCGTACACTTTCCTCAGACCTTCTGGTCTGCTTCTCTGTGGTTCCCCACTTTAATTTTCTCAGAAGGGAAAATCAGTTCCACCGGGTGGAAACGAACCTCGCGTGGACCTCTAACGGCCTCAGTCAGAAGTCCCGTTCGGCACAAGTGATTTAGTCACTAACACGAGTTTCATTGTAAAGCTCTTGCCTGGTTCCAGTCTCTTGCCCAGCACTTCGATCAATAAGGTGTTATTTGCTTCTGCAACCTCGGCCAGCTGTTTTCTGGTTTTGAATTAGCTGTTGAATCAAACATTGGGTTGGCAGGCATCCACTTCTCTGTCTACCTTTGACTGGTGAGTGCTGAGTAGCCAGCAGCTCTGGGGGAATCTCTGTGTGTTTGGGGGAAGGTTTAGGATAAACCTCACTGATCTGTGTTCTTCATCTGATGCCCAAACTCTGATTCTTTTCACTTTCCCTCCCCTGTATCTTTCCTTCTCTGCGATGTCCCTCCTACGGCAGCTGCAGAAGGACAAACCGTAACACAGGGTCTTCCGTCTTCAGTTGGGATGACCTCTGACAGCTCCCTCATGTCGCACTCTTCGCTTCACTGCGGCTGCTTACCGTGCTGCTTGGAGCATAGTTCTGGGAATATAATGTGCTCCAAGTTCTGCCATCTGGGGCAAGTTCTGCCATCAATATCCTGCCAGTTCCCCCAAATTTGGACCCTCTGGTTCAACTGTGTCCCCATCACCAGAGAGCAAATGCTGGCCTCCTAACACAGCCTCTTGAAATTCAATTTTGCACAAGATCTCGGCTTAAATCAGCCTCAACTCATAGTTAGTGCTTGTTCTGCTAAGACGTAGTTTACTTTTCAATTTTTCAAGAACATAAATTTGATAACTGTCATGAAAGCCAACACCCTTTGTTATTTACAGTGAAGCTCTCCCCTACTTTGCTTAAGAAAGAAGTATACTTGTGTTTCTTGGTGGTTATTGCTGTAAATTGAGCTGGGGATTAAAAAAAGCAGGTGCATTAACTATTGGGGTCACTGAAGTTTGTGGAATTGCAAAAGAAGCTGAAGTGAGAGACAGACCACTCACAAAGGACAGCATTTGGCCAAGATCCTTTTGGTTGCAAGTGACCGAATCCCATGTTGCAACTCCCTACAGGAAAGTAGGAACTCAACAGGATCGGTCAAGTAATTTGGCTGGATCAGAGTTGAGCCTGTGTCCTTGGAGATCTACCTTGTCTGTCTTTTTCATTTCTGGGTTCTGTGTTCTTCTGTTTGGCTTCATTCCCCCCACCCCCCAAGTTAACAGAAAATATGGCCATTCACACCATGGTCAAGGACTAGTAGTTTTGGAGAGGAGAGAGCTAACATCTTAGAGACAGCTCTGACCGGCGTGGCTTGGGTACCACGACTAATCATAGGAACAGTTACAAGGGCGGGGGCATGGTGCTCTGATGCCCTGGGCTGCCAGGGGCCGCGCCTGTGCTGGTGGGGAAGGGTTAGCCCTGCTGGTACCCCATGGAATAGATCCTGCAAGAATGAGGAATTCTGTTCTCAAAAGAAGGAATCCCTTCTGGGTGACGGGGAAACTCCCTGGGCAATCAACTCTCCAGGCATCCAGGATTAGGAGAGATGCAGCCTTTTACCTCTGAAGATGTTGAGATGTGAGTAACACAGGGATTTCAAGTCTACCTGTTTCTTGTATTAAGTGGATATACTTAATAGCCCTCTATTTGAATATCATCTGTACCTTGGGACTTGGGTTAACACCTTTATTTACCTAAATTCTGAAGACACCTGTTTGCATCGTACCACCTTTCACCTTGGCTAATGCCATCTATTCATTAGCCCCTCATTTGATCTAGTCAATGAATAATAAGATATGTTACATCACTCCTGAGAAAAGCATGGTTTTTTTTCATTAAATATTAGGGCATGAAATTGTTACATCAGCCATTATAGGTTGAACATAATCCCAAGTAAACCCAACAGGTAAATCTCTCTGCCTTCTCAGGTTCACCCAATATTAACTCAATACCAAATCAAAGCATTACTTAGCAACGTTTGTGAGTATTTGGGGTTCATGACTATTCCCAGGACCCACTGCTTTCTGGGACCCACGCCTGTACGTGTGGACACATAAACACATGTACCTGCGCATCCATGTCCTGGTGAACTGCTAAATAGGTTTGACAATATTTATGTCTTCCTAACATTTTTTATTTCAAAACTCTGCCATGCTATGATCTTTTTCTTCCTTTTTTACGGAAGAGAAGGGTTCCCTTTCCCCTGCCCGTGAGCTGGATTAATAGTTAATGAAGCCTGGGGAGGAGGGACAGAGTCTGTGGGGTGTGATCAGAGATGAGTCTTTTAAAACACAGCTAAACATGTGTCCTGGCTTAGCTGCCCGCCGGCTTCCTGCTGGGCCTCCTGCAGAGACCATGGTGTTAGAGCCCAGACTCCACTCCCACCCTGGGCTGCAGAGCTGAGCTGCTGCCTGGAGGGGGCGCCTCCCCAAGCTGGAGCCCTCTGCTGCTCAGATGGTGGTCCGGGCTCTGATCCTCAGGGCTTCACTCTCCTTCCATGAGAAGGAAGACTTGGGCTCACTGAAGGAGGCGGGTCGGAACGCGAAGCCATGAGAACAACTTCCTGGTGGCAAAGTCCCGGGAGGATCCTGGGCGGAGGGACCACTGGCGGTTAGAGGAGAATATTGATCTTCCAGGCAAGGAAACCCCATATCCTGCTAGTAAAGGGCATAGCGGCAGAAGCAGCGGGAAGGGGCCTTGAACCTGCAGTCTGAAATAGACTCAGTGTGGCTGTAGGACTTGGGGGGCTCCCAGCAGCTGTTGGGAGGGAGGTTTGGGGACTTGGTGCTCCCTCATTAGTGGATGCCTTGAGACATGGGCTCTGCAGAGGACGTGGGTCAGGTTTTAGGCAGCAGAGCCGGGAGAAGCAGGAGGTCTCCATTCCCTGTGTGAAGTTCAGACACAAAGGATGCCAGGCTGCCATCCTGCCACGAAGCTTACGGTGGAGAAAGATGCCAGGGCAGCCACAGAGGGTACGGCTTCTTTGGCTGAAAGTGAGCAAAACAGCTCTGGTCCCTGAAAGCGAAAAGGGAATTTCCTGGCAGGATCTGGAGGCCCCAGGGAACTGGTGGGAAGGCTGGAAGATGAGCCAGTCTCCTCCAAAACCTAGAAAACAAGAAGCCCAGGGCGTTCTCCCAGCAGGGGCGTCCGACATGATGGAGACACCTCTGTTCTCAGGAGAAAACTCCAGAGCCCCTATTTTCAGGTTTCTGGGAGGGAGGAAGCAATGCTTCTAAAGGAAATCTGGGTGCTGCTGGGAAGGGCGTGGATGGTGGGCAGCCCCAAGCCCCGTGTCCACCCAGCGCCCCTGTGAAGTGATTTTCCTGCAGGTCCCTCTGGAAGGATTACTTTCCTTGGAATCCTTTGTTATCGTATTTTTTCCCTTGCATTTGGCTTTGGACTTACAGTCGGGCGCCCTTAGATCCAGAGGCCCCGACTCCTCATGTGTTGCCCGGAACAAAGCCATCCCCCGTACAGAGCATGATGCTTCCAGCGTTTCCCAGGAGCTGCTTAGAGGCTCAGGGCAGCCCGTGATCTGCTGAGAGAGCACTGGTACAGTGCTCTGGTGCACTGGTACCAGTGCATGGCAGTAGCCATGACCCCAGAAGCCAGAGCAGTCAGCGTCAGCCTCTGGGTGGACTGACTTTCCAGTATCAATCCTACAGGCGGGACCTGTCTCTGGGGGTCGACTGCTACCCCTGGCCAGTTGGCATCATCATTTAGCATTGTGCAAAGGGCAAAGCATGCCACGAGGAGCTGTGGGACTTTGGGAGAGCTTTTGCCTCTCTCTGTTTCTTCCTCAATAGCATGAACAGTCTCACAGGGGAAGAGCAGGTGCTGCGCTCTACCTGCTCATTTCCCACCAGCGCTGTGGATGGATGGATGGATTGGAGGAAGCAGAAGCCTAAGGACTTATCATGCAACCTAGTCCCCCTGCAGAAGAAGAAATGAGAGACTTTGTTTACGAGCAAAACCAAACTCCGACCAGTGATGCAGCCATAGGACAATCAAAGGACATGTCTTGGGATCCAGATGAAAACACACAGGTACGATCTATCACGTCAACATTTCACATAAAATACGTATGAAAGGATTTTGTGCCAACGCAGGATGGAACAAGACAGACCTTAAATCACCGGCCTCTGTTTGAACCTGCAAATCTTTTTAATTTTAAAAGTATTTAAACTCGTAACGTTCATAAACGAAGTTATGACAGTTTGACAGAAGAGAGAAGTCGCCGAGCAGGACAAATACTTTCCTAATGGTCTTGCTTTTTTCATTCTTTTAAATATCAAGTAATAATATTTTTTAATGTTTTTGTAAACATGAGATGTTTCAATGCTTGAAAAATTGTATCTCATAAATAAGCTTTATTGTCTGTCAAAAAGGATGAAAATATAACTTTACATTTCTGTTTTAAAGTAATTTTAGTGCCTATTAGCTATAAAGTAACAGTTTTATATAATTTAGTGTATGTAGTCACTCGAAACAACTTGACATTTTCACACAAACAGAGAACTATAATAATAGTCTTGGGATTTCATTGGAAGTACGCACCACCACGGGATATTAAAATAACTTATGGTGCACTGTAATTCTTGTTTTGTATTTGTCCAAGTAGTTGTGAAGCAGGCTATAAAGTAGTAAAATGAAAACCCATGCTCCAACTCCAGCTCTGATGCGTTCTGAAGGTTAGGGTCGTCTTTTCTAAGCGTGATTAACCTCATTGACATTTCTGGGTGTCATCTTTGACTTTTTCTTTCTTAATATTTTCTGTTTCAATGGCCAATCCTATTTATCTTAGCTTATGATTTGAGACACGGTAATGACTTCTTTAAGATAAAAATGCTGATAGTGTGTAGTAGCGATTCTGCTTATAATTGACCGAGAGTCAATTACTTGTTGCTTTTAAGAAGGTGCAGACATAGAAATTTTTGCTCTGAACAAAACAAACAAACCAAAGCAGAACTCTTAATAGTGGTCTTGCCTATTGTTTTCATTTGAGTATATAAATAAGGTTCAGTAGATCAGCACGGGGCTGAAAATGTTTAGCAAGCCGAAATGCAGTCATGGGGTATGCCCATAACTGAAATAAGAGAACATTAAATCTTACTCTGCTAGTTTAAAGGACAGATAATTTGGATACAATCCATTTTAAAGTGTATCTCTGAGGAATCTGTGAGAGGAGTATTTTGTGACTATTGTAAACCAGCTGTAAGGACAATATTTAACCTACTTAAGAGAAGAAGCCATTTCCTGCATCATTTATAGAGCTGACATATAATTATGCCTGCCTCATTAAAGCATGCCCAACATTATCCTCTTTCTGGCAACGCACATCACCGTCTGCCCTTGAATAGAATGAAAAGGCATTTCTTTAAAATACTCCTTAATTGTACTTTTGCATTAATTTTCATTGGCCTTTTGCCCACTGCTAGGTCTCAGTATCATTTGGAGCTGAAACACAATAAATGAAAATTCTTCCACAATAACTAACCCTTTGCTTCAATATTATTCCTGAGAGAGAGGCCAAGGAAAGAAATCATTTTTGTGTGGTTAAAGATGGGCGCCATTTATAATCTACATATTGCAATTAAAACCACTCAAGGATTTGACTTCCGTTAATTTTAATTGAAGTGGTATGTGGGCAGGGATTAGGTGAATGTGCAGATGTGCACAAAAATTAATATGAACCTGGAGAAATGTCTTTTTTCCATAAAAGGACTGACCGAATGTTCACAGATGGAATTTGAGAGGACCCTTATTGAATAAACCAGTAGGGCTCACTTGGGCCATTTCTGTAGCAATTCCATATACTTTATGTTGGAAAAGACATGCCCCTTTCTTTTTCTTTATAAATTATTCTCATGCCTGATTAGTTAATGTCTTTAATTTGCATTAGTGCACCTAAATGAAAGTAAAAACAAATTAGTCCTATAAATGTACTTTATAGACGATGGTCTAAGGAGGTTGGCTAACAGATACCAATTAAGCATATTAACCACGGAAGTCTCTGGTGTCAACTGAGATCTTGGGGATACACGTAAAACAGAAAAGAGAGAAGAGGAAACCGCTTTTGGAGTTGCATAGAACTTTTCAAATGTAAGAAATTATGAAGAGTTTGGGACTGTGAGGTAAAAAAAACTCTGAAAAAATACATGTATTTCTTTCTGGTATTTCTGAAAATTAGTGCAGTGGCCGTCTCAGAACAGGTGTGCAATAAAACATTCTGAATAAACAAAGAAAGATGAATTTATATATTACATTTTTAATTTTAACTCAAATGTTTCAATACTTCTAAATAAATAATAAAGCAATGATACCCAAGCTCAAAAGTACACCGCCTTAAATTTCAACAATAACTTATAATTCTCAAGCATGATATCTGATTCTCCGCAGCATTCCACGTAAAGAAAAGGAAAAAACGGAAAATTAAAATAAAATCCCACAATAGTCAATGTGAAAGGATCTTAATTCTTAAAGTGGGTCTGATAAAAATTTTGAAGATAGGGAAATACAACATCAAATAGAAGCTTAATAAAGATTATTATTAATAGCTTTCTATAGGGAGATGCACTTTGATATCTGCCCTTCCTTACTGCCTGTAATTCATTCATAAAGCAGATGAAACGTTCACTGCAGAGGGGAGCCCTTTGTCTGGGTAAATCCCTGGGCTCAGCACTTGGAAGTGTACCAGGCTCTGGATGGAGGCTTTAAGATCTGCCCTTTCCTGCTGTCAGAAGAGCCTCCTGCCTTTGCCACTTGAAGAATCCATCAGCCTGGAAGCAGCTAGCTTTACCTTGAAGAGAGAATCTGCCTAGTACCTATAATTCTTCAAAAGGTGTTTTCTTGGAAGGCGTCCCCTGGTCCCCGAGTCACTGTCGCGGGCCTGGGAGGGGGAGATGGCTGTGGTCACATTTCAGTAACTTAAGACTTTGGGAGGAGAAACTAGGCTAAACTTTCTGGTTCCCTGGTCAATGCTCAGGCTACTGGACTAATTAACTTATCTGTTAAAGATGACATTTTCTCACCCCCAAATACAGGTGGTTCTGATAAATCTAGATATACTTGGCATAATTATGAAGAGTTTCAAATATCTCTTTTATGAATTTCACAACTCTCCCAAATTCTCCAGTTGAAATATTATTAACTTAGGCACAGGGGTCTGAGTTGGTAGATTTGACGTTGGCAAAGATGATGAATTGAATTCCGAAGGGATCGCGGAAGTCAGCAAAATCCAAAAACGGTTCATTTCTACCCATATATTTTACTAATTGGATGAATGTTTTAATTTGATTTTTTTCCCTGAAATTCTATCATGTAAAAGTGAGGATCTGATGGAGATTCTCTTGATTTTCCTGCCGTCTGCGTCGTTCTCGCTTCATAACGCCAGGAAATGAGCAAACCAAATTCTTCCAGGCAAATAAGTGGGCTCCGGTTCTGGGTCAGGGAACCTGGGAGATTGACAGTAAACTCTGGGCATTACTACATCCAACTCAGTCATCTCATAGGAGCTGTGGTCCTTGGCGCTTTCCTCTGCAGGGGCGCACCTGGTCAATGATGTCACGTCGTGTGTTCACAGCTCTGGAGCTGGGACATTATCCCTCCCTCTCTCTCTCTCTCTCTCTCTCTCTCTCTCTCTCTCTCTCTCTCTCTCGATAACCTCAATTCTGAATGAGAGTAATAAGAGTGATAACTTTTAATCCGCTTCTGTTCATATAAATAATCACAGCATTTGCAAACTTCAGCTGTTGTATTGATGACAACTTATGTGCAATCCCTCTCCTTATCCACTGCAACAGGCTACTGTGGCCTCAGGTAGGTCATAGAGACAGGTCATCGGGGGTCAACGAAGGCCAATCAGAGATCCGGAAAAGTCCCCCACCTCGTTTCTAGTTCTCACCCCAATTCTGCAAGGGAGGTAGTGTCGCTACTTCTCAATTAGAATATCGAAGGGCAGAAAAGTCCCGTTTCTGTGACTAATTTAATATGTTCCCCATTGTGTCCTATTTAAAAATCCAGACGAAGCAGTTCTGAGATTTAGCCCCAGCTCGTAATGCACTTGTGCATTTTCTTCTCTCAGGAAAGAGGAGGATCAGACAGGCATGTACCATTCTACTCTCCTCCTCGGTGGCTGAAACCTTAGAGTTAAATTTATTGCTCTGTGACAGCATGATAGTTACAGTAAGCTAGGTAACAAAGAGCCCCCAGATCTCAGAGGCTTAAAACAACTAAGGTGTATTTCTTGCTCATGTTATATGCCTCTGGAAGGCTGGCCGGGACCGCCGCTGACACACAGCTCTGATCTGGGACACGGCCGGCCCTCCGCTTGTGGGAGAGGGAAAGAGAGAGCTTGGTGGAACAGGTACTCACTCTTAAAGCTTTTGTTGGAAGTGACACGTCACTTCTGCTACTATTTCATTGGCAAAGCAAGTCATGTGGCCACACATAATGTCAAGGGGAGGAGACCGTGTGTCTGGAAGGGGAACCAGCAGGAGTGTTTGTGAGCAGAGTGATGTCTGTGACAGGTAGGGAGCTTCTGACTCCACCTCCTGGGTATAAGGAGCTTTCCCTCTCACTAAGCTTCTGACGTCTACTTTGAATATTTAATTTAAATGTTCTATTTCATTTGGGGTCTGATTTTACAGTTTTCTTTCAATATTCTGAAACTCTATGCTATATAAATTATTAAATATTAGTAATTATGATAATTAGATTAAACCTTTTACTCATTCACTCATTCATTCATTCATTCCAGTCTCATCTCAGGATATCCCTTCCCTCATTTCTCTAAGTGATTGTCCCCTAATTTTTGTATCTTACTCACAATTTTATCTCCTAAGGCTGTTAGGGTTTTATTTTGGTTTTCTGGGCTTGGTAGGGTGGAGGGTCTTCTGGTCACATAGTTACCGACCAAGGGAAAAGAGGGAGGGATGTCCAGGCTGGGGCACAACACCTGGGCTGGGAAAGTGAGGGGTGGAGAGCTGGGAAAGGCGTGCAAAGGGCAAGGATCCAGAGGTGCAGCGGAGGGCAGCTCCACGCAGGGGGCGAATGTGTGCTCCGCAAACAGCCAACTCTTAGACTTGTAGCATTCTGTGAGGTCTTGCAAAACTCTGCGACCCCGTTCAGGAGATTGGAGCAGGAGAAGACAGTGGCAGCTGGGTAGCTAACTGTAGCACTTCGTTTTCTCTTTAGAGCATTCTTCCAGTAACGCACCCCAGTGCTTTGTAATAATGCAGTCTATACTGGAAAAACTGTTTGCATTTTTTCTCTCTCCCTCTTTGTTTCCTTCTCCGAGTAGGTTATAGGCAACTTGAGGGCAGACACCTCACCCTACTGCTATCCTAGTGGCAGCCAACTGGCAGTCTGTCCTGCGACTGGCACCCCAAACCTGTTGAATAAATACCATTTTTCCTTGATTCTGTATGTTTACTTTTTTTTTTTTCCTGGTTCGCGGGCCTCTCACTGTTGTGGCCTCTCCCGTTGCAGAGCACAGGCTCCGGACGCGCAGGCTCAGCGGCTGTGGCTCACGGGCCCAGCCGCTCCGCGGCATGTGGGATCTTCCCGGACCGGGGCACGAACCCATGTCCCCTGCATCGTCAGGCGGACTGTCAACCACTGCGCCACCAGGGAAACCTGTTTACTTTTATCTCAATGCAAATGTGCCAAGCTTACTTGTCAGAGTTATGACACCACTTATTACAGACGTGCACCATCCATGAGCAATATATCCATCACCTGAGTCCTGGCTAAGTGGGCGCTTCGCTGCCCTGCAGGGAAGCTCAGGGACGAAACACTGCTTTGCCAAAAACTCAGAGTCCTCCCCTGTCTTTTCTTTGAAAGGCTGCCAACTTGTTTATGTTTCCCAGGACTCTGTTTAGGTTAGGAATATTTGGAAACTTGATAACAAAAAATGGTCACAAAAATGAGATTTTTTGTTTTCTATATATAAAAGTACACCATGTTCGTTGTAAAACTTCTGCAAGTCAAAGGGAAGACATGGCCCCCTATGTTTATAGTCTCTCTTCAATGCACGGGTGGTCATTACTTTACCAACTTGGAATTCTGTTCTTTGTTTTGTTTTGTTACCTATGATTCACAGTTGACAATAGATTGTGACTATTTCCCATGTGAACAAATTTTCTTAACATAAGTCTAAAAGAGAGAATAGATGCTAGTCTATCAGAGAGAAGAGACAAAATTCATTTAACCAGCCCCAGTTGGACATTTAGGTCATTTAAAATTTTTACCATTATAAATATCATCGTGATGAACGACAAGGCACAAAATTATTTGCAATTGCCTTTGCATGTTCCCTTAGGAAGAGTTCTTAGAAGTGGAATCCCCTGGTCAAAGGTTGTGCCCAATTTAAAACATTTTATAAAATTGCATTTCAGAAAGATTGCATATAAAATAACACTCATAGGTCATGCATGAAAGTACCCATTTCCCCAAATTCTCACCCACACTGGGCATTTTGTGTTCTTTAATTTTTGTAGATTTGATGCCATAGAACTGATGCTTTGTTGTTCTTTTAATTTGCATTTCTCTGATTACAAGAGGTAGAACTTTTTATTACCACACACTACTGGCTCTCAGGTGTTCTTCTCTTGTGAATTGTTTGATTCTGGCCTTGGTCTATTTACCTAATGGGGTGTTTATTTTTTTTCTTATTAATTTGTAAAAGTCTTTTATAGATTAATGATATACTCTTATCATATATCTTTTGAGTGGTTTCAAGTGGTTTATCATTCAGTTTTTTGCTTGTATATAAAATTGGTGTGTTTAAAACTATCACTGTTTTATAGCATTCTTTTGCTTATGTGTTCATTTACACTATCGTTCCTCCCCTAAGTTGAAGTATTTTCTACATTTTCATCTTCTTTTGTGGTTTATTTTGGTATTTTACTTTAAAAAATCCATCAGGAATTAATTTTAATGTTTTCTGAGATGGAGGATTTGACTTAAAATTTTTTCTACTTAGTCATTTAAACTTAAGTCATTTATTAAGACTTTAACCTCTGCTTTGAAGTGCACCTTCATCGTGATAAATTCCTATACACGTGTGGGTAAATTTTATTTTTTGCCCTTTCATCAGTCTATTCTCTTGTCAGTGCCTCACTCTTTTAACTATTGTAGCTTTGGAGTTCATTTTATCAAGTCCCTTTCATTCTATCCCAAACATTTTCTGATTGTTCTTCTTTATTTATTTCCTAGATAAATTTTAGAATCATCTTATGAGGGGAAAAAATCCCATTTGGAGTACAAATGGAATTAAATTAAATTTATAAGTTAGTTTGGGAAGACTGGACATATTGTCATATTTATGTTATTAATTTTTCTATTTAAATCAGCATGATAAGACTTTCGATTTAAGCCTTTTTGTTTGGGGCTCAATCGATTTTGCTGTTGACTTTAAACATTTTTATTAAAATCATTCTTTGGTATTCTATATTTTTTGTTTCTGTTGTGAATGCACTCCTTTTTTACTATATTCTCTATCTTTTTATTGCTCCTGTACAGGAAACAATATAAATTTTCTATACCTATTTCTATCTCACTGTCTATGACTTATCTAGTTAGTTGTAATAGTGATACAGCTCATTACGTCCTCTTCTAATGCAGACAATCTGTGAATAATATTTTTGTCTTACTCTTCCAAAATTTATTTATTTTTTTATGAACTTACTGAATTGACTAGAATGCATCAGTGTTTCTGATTTTTAAAAAATGTATCTTTATGATTTAATCACGAAGTATGTTAATGTGTATTTTTAGTATGCCAAGGAAATATCCTTTTATTTCTGTTTTATCCATACATTTTTAAAGTCATTTTATCTTTTGATCTACTGATATGATTAATTATGTTACCAGTTTTCTGGAATTAAAACATCCTTGCCGGGGCTTCCCTGGTGGCGCAGTGGTTGAGAGTCCGCCTGCCGATGCAGGGGACACGGGTTCGTGCCCCGGTCTGGGAGGATCCCACATGCCGAGGAGCGGCTGGGACCGTGAGCCATGGCCGCTGAGCCTGCGCATCCGGAGACTGTGCTCCGCAATGGGAGAGGCCGCAGCGGTGAGAAGCCCGCGTGCCGCAAAAAAAAAAAAAAAAAAAAAAAAAAAAAAAAAACATCCTTGCCCTCTTGGAATAAGTATTATTTGATCATTTCTACAATATGTTTATTTTTTTCATTTCATTTAGATTTTTAAAGCTATTTTCATAGGTTTCTATACGAAACGGTCTCTTACTATCTTGCAAAGCCCTATTTGCTGTTGTCTCCATTCTCCTTCCAAAAGTAATGTGTTCGCATTTTCTCTATTTTATTGGTGCTTTATACTTTTAATTTTTGTTATTAAATTAGAACAAGTAAGAAATCTAAAATTATCAGAAGAAAGAGTTAGTGGTTTTCCCTACTCCTACTCCATCCTCTACTCCCACCTTAGGTAATCAGATAATCAATATCATTTTGTGGTGGTACAGTTTGCATCCTTGTCTAACTCTGAATATACCTCTCCACCTATCCATGATACACATTACGTACCTCTTGATTTTGACTTTTTTTCTTATAGAGATGAGATTATGCTGTAACTTTATGTTTGTAAGCTAATGATGTGTCATGAATATCCCCTGGGCTAATAAATAATGCAAAACACATTCTTTAAAAGAATGATTTAATATTCTGTGTGTTTTGTCCTATAGGGAAGTTTATTTAAGCCTGTCTCTACTGAGGAGCATCAGGTTGTTTCCAGGTTTTAAATTTTTTTCAAACAAAGCCCCACAGTTATATGGATGAATATACATGCTGGAATGTTTATTTTACAGGGCAAATTTCCAGAAGTAAAATTGCCTGGTTAAAAGGAAATGTGAATTTAGTATTTGATAGATAATACTGGATTATTTTCTGAAAGTTTGCAATGATTCATTCCCCCATTAGCCTTGTAGGAGAATGGCCCTTTCCAGCGTCTTTGCCAGCACCAAGTGTTACCAATAGTCATGATTTGTGCTAGAGTGGGGAGTGAGGAATAGGGTCGCCGCATCGCGTCAATTTACATGACCTTGACCACACATTTACTGTTCATCTGAATTTTCTCTTCTGTTCATTGTTGACCCAGATGTTTGTCCATTTCTCTATTTGTTCTTCACTCTTCTGCTTACAAATTTGTGGAAAATTTTAGTATCTCGGGGATATTGATGTCTGTCACCATGTCTGTCTGTCTGTCACATGGGTGGTAGAAGAGGTTAATCATCTGTATTTTTATTTCGTGGGTGGTATTATAGGGCATGCTGTTTTAAAAAACATTTCAAGGTGAAATTTGTCCCTCCTTTCCTTTATTGCATCTAGGTTTGTGGTTTTACTTGGGAAAGTTTTTCCAACCTCACTGCTATACACATATTGTCTTAAAATGTAGTGTAACCTTTGATACTTTGATTCATTGATTCCTGAACAAATGAAACTGGCCAACCTGACTGACCCACCTCATATCATTTTTAATTAAATTTCAGATGAGTTACAATTAAAAAAACCATAGTTTTAATAGTGAGCTAGATGTTGGACTTACCATATAAATTTGTATGTGTTCTAATTCACTGATATCCGGTTTATTTAGTACACTGGGTATTGGCTCCTATTTCTTCTGGTTTCTAAGTTAAAGGCTTAATCATTAGTTTTTAGTAATTTCTGTTTAATAATTCAACTATTAGGCTATGAATTGCTCTTGGTCTTTTTTCACAAATGAAAAATAACTTGGCTAGGTCATATATTTAGGTCACAACTCTCTCCCCCTCTGACATCTGTAGATGCTTCCTGGTCTGGCATTTCACGTTCCAAAGGATGGATCTGAGGCCATTTCTCACTGTTCTCCTGTGCAGATAAACTCTGGGTTATCTCGCTGTCAGCAGGATGTTCTTTCTCCCTCTTCCTTGAAGTTTTTCATCACTTGCTAGAGAATATATAAATATGCCTTTCATCTATGGTTTTTACATGAAAAGCTGTGAACTTTCTCAATCAGCAAATCCATATCCTTTTGGTTGTGTTGTTTCACTTCTAGAAAGTAACGTAGTTGATAATTGCTTCTGTTCTTTGTAGGTTGGGAGGGGTGGGGGACAAGAGATCTCTTCTAGACTACCTGTGTGTGTGTGTGTGTGTGTGTGTGTGTGTGTGTGTGTTTAGACTGTTTTCTGCTCTCATTTCTCATGTTCTTTTTCAAAATTATTATTTTCCTTTCTTTGTCATTTTCCTCTCTGTTGAAAAGAGAATCTCAAATTTGTATGCCATATTAATGGTTACATCTTCTGTTGTTCACAGTCTGTAGCATGGATTTGAATCCTGTTGTTGTATTTTTAATCTTTTTAGTCTCTGTTTCTTTACTGATTTCTCTCTCTCTGTTCATCTCTTCCTTTCATCTTCTTGTTTTCTAGTTTCTCTTCTTTTTTTTTAACATCTTTATTGGAGTGTAATTGCTTTACAATGGTGTGTTAGTTTCTGCTTTATAACAAAGTGAATCAGTTATACATATACACATGTTCCCATATCTCTTCCCTCCTGCGTCTCCCTCCCTCCCACCCTCCCTATCCCAACCCTCTAGGTGGTCACAAAGCACCGAGCTGATCTCCCTGTGCTATGCGGCTGCTTCCCACTAGCTATCTACCTTACGTTTGGTAGTGTATATATGGCCATGCCTCTCTCTCGCTTTGTCACAGCTTACCCTTCCCCCTCCCCATATCCTCAAGTCCATGCTCTAGTAGGTCTGTGTCTTTATTCCCATCTTACCCCTAGGTTCTTCATGACCTTTTTTTTTCTTTTTCTTAGATTCCATATATACGTGTTAGCATAGGGTATTTGTTTTTCTTTTGATTGCCTGTCCTTTCTCATTGAAGATGGTGTTTAAGCTCTTTGAGTATGCTAAATAGTTCCAGGAGTTTACTTCTGATGTTGGTTTCAGTTTACACCCAGCGTGTTCTTTCTCTGAGTTGAGAACAACATTCACGTTGTCTTACTGTGTTGTCCTTTTGAAGTTGCCTCATGCTGTATTTTTTCCTTTTTATTCATTCTTGAAATAAAACAAAAGAAAAAAAGAGCTTTGGATCTCAATGTTTTGGCTACCTTGAGAAGTGAGCAGAGACAGATAACTTTCTCCACCGGTGGGGGGAGGGGTCTGAGCCCGGGGTCCGGCTTGGTTGTTTTCTATTGTAGACGGCATCTAGTGTACTTTTGCCCTCTTGCCCTATCACCGTCTCCTTGCCTGGAATGCAGAACAGACACAGCGCATGGGGACCCGGCTCCCAGTTTGCATTGCTGCTCGCACTCTTCCTGCTCCGCCCCCTGGGTTTTACCTACCAGAGTAACATGTGCACCCCAAGCTCCCACACTCTCTGTCCTGCCATTTTCTGGGAATTCCCGTCTTTTAATTTCTATTGAAGAGCTGCCTGGCTTCTGGCTGGGGTCCTGAGTGGGCTCTTCCTCTCCTTTGTGCAGCTGGTCCCCCTTGAATCACAGCCGGAGTTGGTCATGGGGCTTAACCTGAAAGAGTTGGTTTTGATCGTTTATTTTTTAAACAGTGCTCCATTAGCATCACACTTTGTGGAGATTTGGCCCAGATTCTGCCATTAAGCTCTTAATCAATCTTAACTTTCAGTAACAGTGTCATGATTTTAGTATATTTTTAAATCACCTTGTAAGTATCTTCATAGGTATAAATCATTTATTTAAGAAATATTTTTTGAGAACTCATCATGTACTAGCTTATAGGAATAATATCTTTCCAAGACAGGGTTAACGATGGATACAGGCTATATTGGGGTTGCTAGGTAGGCACCATTTTAAATCAGAAGAATGAAATAGTGGTATATTTAAAATACTTAGAACATGAGCTGCTATTGTATGGTAGGTACAAAATATTCTTTTCTTCTCTCCTACCCCAGTTTTTTTTTTTTTTTGTCTTAATATGGGAAGACAGACTCTGCATTCTTTTTGCAATCTCATAACCACAGAGGTGGAAGGAAATGCAATGCTTCGTGGGAAGACATCAGCACTGGAGAATGTGGAGTGTCCAGGGTATGTGTTCTGATTCGAACAGCTGGTGATTCCATCTATAGGAGAAAACCCTTGATGTGACCACACTAAATAGATCAGTAAATCTGAAATCTTCATGAAAAATAACAATAATCTTCTTTTTCTTTAGGTAAAAGGGAGAGAATAAACAAAGGATTCTAGGGGTTTTTTTAATCGATTTTTTATTGAAGTATAGTTGAATTACAAGGTTCTAGGTTTTAACATCAAAAAATTTCAAGACAACAAAACCCAGAGTTAGTTTAGTCTAAATAACCAATCTGTATACCAAGTGCTGGGAATAGAAAAGTAAGTAGGCCAATTGTCAGCTGAAATACGATAAGAGAATCCATGTTTTAAAAGATATGGAGTTGTAGTTCTTAAAGGTAGCAGTTAGATAAAGTAAAGGATGGAAGCAAGACCAGTTCCCTTTGGGATTTCCGATGACAGTGTAACAGATGACTCCAGATGACAGTGTAAGAGGAGGGATGGAAAGAAATTATATTAACAAACTGTTGTTGATGGTTATAATAAGATTTAAGCAACCAAATAACCGAACCTGAAAGCCTAACATATTTTTCAAGATGATTTAGAAGGATGCTAACGTGGAGGATGTCAAAAGCTGCAATTATGTCTGAACTCATTTTAGGAATGGATGCCTGGCATTGGCTGCACGCCGTGTGTTATCACATCCTGATGAGGGCATTTTAGTGCATGACCAAAATTGGACTAAACTCTTCAAAACCCATTATTGACATCTAGATGCATTTCCTCCATGTTGCTATCACCAGTTTGAATTAGATTAGCATTTTTTTTATAATGGGGATTAGCAGTTTGTAAAAATCCAATATACTTAAAAGGAACTATTTTTAGAGAGCTTGTAATTGTCTGTAGGATAGATGTGTTTGTCACTTCACATAACAGCACAAAGTAACAGAAAATATTTAGAAAGCTTAAAACATTTTATTTTTTGTTTGTTTGTTTGTGTTTTGTGGTATGGGGGCCTCTCACTGTTGTGGCCTCTCCCGTTGCGGAGCACAGGCTCCGGACGCGCAGGCTCAGCGGCCATGGCTCACGGGCCCAGCTGCTCCGCGGCATGTGGGAGCCTCCCGGACAGGGGCACGAACCCGTGTCCCCTGCATCGGCAGGCGGACTCTCAACCACTGCGCCACCAGGGAAGCCTTTAAAACATTTTAATCTTAGATATTAAGATTCAAAGATAAAAATGTTGAATCCTACTTTCTGGCTAATGACGTTTCCTTTTTAAGGTGGCTATAGACGTGTATTAAATCCATAACTACAAGAAAGGCACATAAATCTTGCATTCTATATGGACCTTCAATGAAAGCTGGGAAGGTTCTTTTGTTCTTAAACTAGAAGTGTTGCCTTTGCCGTTTGCTGAATCTTTGTTGTCATCAGCCTTGAAAATGATGGGAACTGTGAATTTCTAATATATTCTGAGGCTTTATGAAACTGTTTTAATTTATGAAATTAAGCTTCTCTTAAATTCAATCTTCTAACCACGTCGTTGTTGAAAACCAATGTGTGGCCCCGGGTTTCTCATCCTCAGCGCCATCAGCATTCTGGACCAGATGACTATGGTTGGGGATCTGTGTCGTGGGCTGTTGAACAGCATCCCTGGCTGCTACCCACTGGATGCCGGTAGCAACACTCCATTGCCCTCACCCAAGCGCAAGAACGAAAATGTCAACAGACATTGCCAGATGTCCCCAGCAGGACGATGTCACCCCTGGTTGAGAGCCCCTGGGTTAACTCGTTGAGTTTGCCGTGGAATTTACATTCACGGACAGGTGCATGAGCCCGCCTTGTCTCCCGTAGGAGCCCAGACAGTGCCCGAGGTGCATATGCTCTCACTGTGTCCAGCACCTTTTTTGACACTCTTGGCTGATCTCAGTGTTTACCTGCGTCACTAATTTTCTTTCACTTTGTGATAATTTTTTTGTGAGTTTTACTTGATATCATTTCCAATTTATACAGGAGTGGGAAAGATACAATGAACTCCCATTTACCCAGTTACCAATAGCCAATGTTTTTCCCCTTTGGATTTCTCTTTCATTTCACACAAGCATATACACACACACACATATACATATACATACATATCTACATGTATATAACGTATAAAATTATGTTTCCCAAATGAATTGATAGTAAGTGGCATGCAACGTGCTCCCTCTGCTCCTAAATATTTTAACATAAATTCCTTAAGAACAAGAAGATTCTGTGACACAATTGCAATCTAAGTACTAGAATGAGTAACTTTAACACGGTGCATAATCCGTTCTGAAACTCTATCCACTGTCCTCCTACTACACTTTGGAGTCACACCTCATTTCCCAGAGATGGTCCAAAGTCTTGACTTTCACCTGGCTGTTTCCTCCATTTTCTTTGTCTTCTTGACCTTGACATTTTTGAAGTGTATAGACCAGTTATTTTGTAGAAAGTCTCTCAATTTGCGTCTGTCTGATGTTTTCTCTTGCTTAAATTCAGAGTTTGCATTTTTGGCAGGAACACTGAAGAAGTGATGCAGTGTCCTTCTCGGTATATCGTATCAGGAGGCACATGAGGTCACTTTGTGTCAATATAGACGTTGGCTTCCATCACTTGCTTAGGGTGGTGTCTGCGAGATTTCTCCATTTTAAATTTACTATTTTCCTGGTGGTAATAAATAATTTGGGGGAAGATACTTGGAGACGATGACTTTATTATCTTCCTTATCAAAATTTCATCCATTAGTTTTTGCATCCATTGAGGATTCATGCCTTAACCAACTATTACAATGATAGTGGCACTGTTACAATGATAGTGGCAAAAGAGATTTTATGACACTTCTACTGGGCAATTGGCAGTGAGGAAAAGCTGTTCTTTCTCTCCATTTATTTATTCATTCATTTATATCAGTACAGACTTAAAAATTCTTATTTTATGCAATGGATTTTAATCTGTTCCCATCACTATTCTGTGGCTCAAATCGTCCTGGATTTGGCCAGTGGGATTCGCCCCCCCACCCCCACCCAGCTCCCCACCAAGCTGCCTCTGAATCATATCAACACACCTCCATCGTTTTCTAAACAATGTTTTAAAAAATGTGTTCTAAGCTCATCTTTCCTTGCTCCAGGCCTGGAGTCATCCACTTCTTCAAAGAGCCCTGGTTTCTTTCAGTGAGAGAATATTTAAAACTCCCCATCTGGGTGTTTGGTGTGGTAACTGGTAATTTAAAGTATATTCAAGCAAGAACTTGGGGATGACTCTAATATAAATCATCAGAAAGAAAATATAAGATTTAATGAACGAGGGAGGGGAGGCATTCTGGAAGTTAGTTATCTCTTGAATTTGCTTGATGAATTGCCTAATGCAAATTCATTCCCTTCAGAGCTTCATTTGCAAGTGCACACAATCTGGAAAAGTTGCTTGTGCCCTGTTTCTATCATGAGATGACTTGGGAAGAGCTTGACCAGGGAGCTTCCGCTCCGTGGTGCTTGGAAAGGCATCACACTGGACCCACCCTCTCTGCTGCTGAAAGGAGGATCCCAGGGCAGGCAGCAAAAAGGACAAAGTGCAGGGGCAGCCTGAGCCTCCGCCCCGGCCTGGAGCCCCTTGAACTTGGCGTGGTGATTGACTTCTTTGGAGGCTCAGAGCGTGGAGGGGAGGGGCCCAGCAGGAGGGCGCCTCACTAACTGCATTACAATTGCATGAGATGTTGCAAGGTTTCCTATGAACTCTTGGCTTCAGAACACAGGCTGGTGAGCTTCGGGCGCAGTTGGCAGCAGGAGAGGAAAAAACGACCGTCATCTGAAGAGTCAGCGCAATGGCGAAGCCAGAGCGTGTGCACTTGGACCGGCATTCCGACTTCTGGCTGAGGTGTGCGCTCTGCAAAAGAATTGCGTTGGTTAAAATGTGGGCAGGTTCCAGGAGGTATCTTCTCCCTCTTTTGTCTGGTTTTGATAGCAATAATTTGGGAAGCTGACAAGCAGTTTGGTTTTGTTCTGAATATTTGGGCCAGGACCCTAAGCCATTTCTTTCTTCTAAGTAATTTGAACTTGGACCAATAGTTCATCAAGATAATTTATCAAGCTAGAAATACGAAGTTTTTAAACTGCCTTTTGATCTGATTATTAGACCAACTATTACAATGGTTGAACTAGTAGATAGTTGTCTCTTTGGGTACTGGGTCCCCTTGTCACAATACCTTCTTAGTCATTTCAGACTACACTCACATTGGCCCTTGTAACTGGCAGTCCTGGAGCTTCTGAATAAGAATTTAATTCACTTTGGCTAATGACCACAAAACTTTTCTCTAAGTTAGAGAAATTTTCCTGTTACATCTCTATACAAATATATACAGACAAGCCCTCTTGGGCCCCCTGGGAGAAGGGCTCAATTTTAGGGTGCACACAGCCATGTGTCGGCCCTTCCTACAAGCCAGTGGGACACTAGCAAGACCTTTGGCTACACTCCAAGGAAAAGTCCGGAATAGCTGGTCTCCTTAGACCCAAATGAATTTCTCATCTTCCTTGAACATTTACTGTATACCTTGAGAAATTATTTGAATGCCAACAAATGTGCATAGTGACTGTGATATATTTAACAGGGGATCTAAGTTAGCTTAATATTTTAAATGCTTATTTAAGATGAAAATTCAATATTGACTCTGTCCTGTGAAAAAAAATGAAGAAACTTGTGAGGTTCCATGATAACCTTGTCTGATTACTTTAGGGATGGAAAAATATCTTAATGTCTTTTGCGAATGAACCAGATGCACTCTTGTTGCATTTATGTACATTTTGGGAAAGAGAATAAAAATTCCGATTATTCTGAAAATGAGAAAAAACCTTTAAGTTGGTAAACTTTCAGATAAACATCATTTTTATTGTTAATTTATTCATTTATTTAAAATGGTTAATCAGAAAAATATAATTAACATCTCACATCTCTACAGTGATGGCCCAGGGATAGAGAAAGATAAAAATAGCAATATTCTGTGATCTAAAGTGTGTAGTATTAATATAAATGTGTTATTCACATAAAAGTTCTTGATTGCTCTAAACTGATATTAACTCTTCATCTGTTACAACCAATTGAGTTAAAGAATTTTCTAGATGATCAATGCAGTAGGCAATTATGTCTCAAAAGAGACAAAATACCAGGAAAATAATTGCCTAATGGCAACTTATGTTGATCATTTCATTTGTATTTAATTAAATGCAGTCAAAACAGTTGCTGGGTATATAGTTGGCCTTTGGAAATAATCTTGAATGTCTTTTACAAGCAAACTATTGCCAGTGATATTTCCGCTGTTATTTCTTTGAGGGAACAACTTCATAACATGGTTCAGTATGACTCATTAACATGGTAACATGAGTAGAGTTGTACTAAAGTTCTTCTGTGTCCACTGGTCACAAGGTGGGTTTTGTGGAGCATTTGAGGCTGATACCTAGTGGTAGTGCTGGGTTGGTATGCTGGCATCTCTAAGAAGACTGTATGGCAGAATGAGCAAATGAAAAGTAGAGAAAGAGGATGAGATGAGAGCAAAAGAGTTATCTGCACTGACCACAGAAAAAGATGACCAAAGACAGAATACGCTGGTCACTCGAATAATTTTTACCAGTGTGGAAGAGTGAACATTTTCCTCCTTTATGAAAAGTGATCCATTATTGAAGCACTGAAGATTTTAGTACATTCCTATTGGCCTTTGATCCTTTCCTTCATGTACTGCTCTTAGACAGGAGAGAAAATTTCATGTCAGGATAAGTAAGGTTATCTGCCATAACAAACATGCCCAGGCTGTCAGTGGCTTAATAAAATAAAAGTTTCTTTCTGTCTCAGGCCACTGTCTGATGCAGTTGGTTGCCTGTTCCAAACTGCTCTCCCCCAAATGGTGACTCAGGGACCCAGGAGGCTTGTGGGTCCTTCATATCATAGCTGCCTTGGTGTCATCCATTGGCAAAAGGGGAAAAGTGTTGGGGGCACAAGTGAGAAGGAGGGGGAAGATGGAGAGAAGACCGGGTGGGTCAGGCACATTGCATTTTTAACTACTTTGGTCTAGAGGTGACAAACCTCAAGATGATCAGGTTACATTGGCCAGAACTAGTTACCTGGTTATTCCAATCACAAAGGAAACTCATCGTTTTAGAGAGACACAGGGATAGTGGTGATCACTAATAGTCTCTGCCATGAGTGTCAACCAAAATTAATTATTTAGGACTTTATTAAATTATATGTTGTGATTCAACCACTTTGTTATTATTTATACTTACTCAGGAACGTATGAGAAATAAACAAACCACACACAAAAACTTATCAAAATGGGATCCTGAATCTTCCTTAATTTGATACAGAGTATCTATAAAAACTACTTAAATGGAAAATTGTTTAAAGCCTTTCCATTGAGATTGGAAACAAGACTAAGATGTCTGCTTTCACAATATTTAACACTGTATTAGAAGTCCTATTCATACAATGAAGAAGAAACAGTTAAAACAAAAAAAACCTAAGGACTGGAAAAGAAGAACTGAAACTGACATTATTTGGAGATATGATTGTGTGTGTGGAAAATCCAAAAAATTTCTTACTAATTAGAATTAGTAAGTGAATTTGGAAAGGTACTATCAGGGTTCTGTCAATATATACAAACGAATGTTATTTTCATATACTAGCAACTCATGATAGAAAACAGAGTTTAAAATGCATACAATTTGTATAAGTTTTCTACGCTGGGCCACAAATTATCACAAGTTTAGTAGCTTAAAGAAACACATTTATTGGGCTTTCCTGGTGGTGCAGTGCTTAAGAATCTGCCTGCCAATGCAGGGGACACAGTTTCGAGCCCTGGTCTGGGAAGATCCCTCATGCCGTGGAACAACTAAGCCCGTGCACCACAACTACTGAGCCTGTGCTCTAGAGCCCGTGCTCTGCAACAAGAGAAGCCACCGCGATGAGAAGCCCGTGCACCACAACGAAGAGTAGTCTCCACTCACCGCGACTAGAGAAAGCCCACGCGCAGCAGCGAAGATCCAATGAAGCCAAAAATAAAATAAATAAATAAATTTATTAAAAAAAAAGAAAGATATTTATTATGCCACACTTTCTGTGAGTCAGAACCTGGTTATGACTTAGCTAGACTTTCAACTGTCTTCAATCCAGGTGTCAGCCAGGGCTGGGGTCTCATCAGGAGGCCCAATGGGGAAGGGTCCACCTTCAAGCTCACTCCACTTTTTGGCAGAATTCATTTCTTTGAGGCTGTAGAACTCACGGAAGTTTGCTTCTTCTTCAAAGCCCGCAAATGCACAAGAGAGATTCTAGTGCTAGTCAGCAAGCAAGATGGAGACTTACGTGATGGAGGTTTATCAAACGTCACACATTTGTGAGGTGACATTCTGAAACCCCTGCCTAACCTCTTGGTTAGAAACAAGGTATGGGTCATGCTCACACTCAAGGTGATAGAATTATACAAGGGCTGGACCCCAGGAGGTAGGTATCATGAGTTTGTCTGCCAAGTCATTCAACTGCAATGGAACGCATCAACGGTCTAGGAATAAGCATAGCAAAAGATGTGCAAGATGGCTACACAGAAATTACAAAGTATTAAAGATGTGAAGAAGGTTAAATAATTGAAGGGATATATCATGTTTATGGATTGAAAGACTCAATGTCTTAAAGATGTCCATCTCGCCCCCCTGCCATTTATCTATAGATCCAGTTCAATCACAAAGTTTCAGTAATGTTTTAATGTATTGTTAATCAATAGATTGATTCTAAAATTTAATATTAAGATGCAAAGAACCAAGAATAAGAAAAGTTAAGTATATTTTTATATTCCAGGAACAAACAAAAAATATATTTCTATAGTTCAGCATTAAAAAATGGAAAATAGGACCTAGAGATTGTCATACTAAGTGAAGTAGGTCAGAAGGACAGATATCCTATGATATCACTTATATGTGGAATCTAAAAAAAATGATACAAATAAACTTATTTAAAAAACAGAAACAGACTCACAGACATAGAAAACAAATTTATGGTTACCAAAGGGGGAAGAGGGGAGGGATAAATTAGTAGTTTGGGATTAACAGACACATACCACTATATATAAAATAGATAAACAACAAGGCCCTACTGTATAGCACAGGGAACTATATTCAATATCTTGTAATAAACCTAATGGAAAAGAGTATGAAAAAGAAGATGCATATATGTGTGTATAATTGAATCACTTTGCTGTACACCAGAACCTAACACAACATTGTAAATCGACTATACTTCAATTAAAAATAGAATAAAATAAAATAAAAAATGGAAAATAAAATTTTAAATATATAACTTGAGTGTCAAAAACCATAAACTACCTAAGAACAAGATAAAATCCTTGACCTCTTACCTTTTACTATATACGTTAATCAATTCCAGATAAATTGCAGAAAAAAATGTTAAAGGTAAAACAAAGCTCTCAAAAGGAAACAGAAAAGAATATTTTCATGACTTTGGGGTAGACAGATATTTCTTAAATAAGACACCAAAGTGTTAATCATAAAAGAAAACAATTGATAAACTGCATTACATTAAATTTATACTTTTTGCTTATGTATGTGACAAAGGCTTCATATCCAAAATATACAAAGAATTCTTGCAAACCAATAAGATATGGTCAAACCAATCAACAATTGGGCAAAAGACTTGAACAGAAACCTTGCAGGAGGGAATATCCAAATGGCCAATACACGTATGAAAGAGTGCTTGTCTGCACTTATCATCATGGAAATGAAGAGTAAAAAACTATGACGCATCCATCTAAGTGGCTAGAATGAAAGCAACAGTCAATACGTCTTTTCCTCTCTTTAGGTCTTCAAAGAATTTCTTTCAACGTTGTTTCGTAGGTTCCACTGTATAAGTCTTATATTTTTTTGTTAAACTTATCTCTAAGTGTGTCTTTCTTTCTGATGCTACTGTAAATGGAATTATTTTCTTAATTTCAGTTTTTGGATTACGCAATGATAGTTTATAGACATATAGTTGATTTTTAAATATTGATCTCATATCCTGTACCTTAAGCCTTTGGCAGGCCTGGTCCACTTTCTGAGTTGAGAGAAAGACTGGTTTAATTGATGGGTGAAACAAGCGTGTGTCACTTTGTCCCAGAAAAGTGTCCCTTGAGGGATACCATCACTGCCTCGTACCGTGCAGGACTGCCTTACTACTGGCTAACCAGCTGAGCGGCTGCCATCACTGGGGCATCTGTTAAATGGACATTTGAGATTAGAGTTCCCTCCCCCCAGACAGGGGGAAGGGACTCACACAGAGGAACTCATCCTCAGGGTCAAGAGTTATAAAACCCAGTCATGCTCCTGTGTGTCCAACAGGGGCTGGGCGAAAAGCCCTATCTATCTTGTAAGTTTCGTGATTCTTGGCCGTTTAAGAAGGCCCGTAGTACAGGAAGAAATGATCTGCCTGTGTTGTATTCAGAGCCCATTTTTTTCGGTGTCAGTGAATAATCTGAAGTTATTTTAGGTCACCTCTCTTTTTCCTTCTCCTTATGTTGTCCTCTAAAAAGCAGTGTCTAATGCGTGCGACAGATTGTGTGTGACATATATATCGCCTATAGAGCCCAATCATATTGTAAGTCTTATCTTAGGACATAAGAACTACAATGTTACCCCAAACCTGCCCTTCCTTAGGGGTTCCTCCTCACCCCATGCCTCCACGCCTCACTCCAGATTTGTTCTCCTGAATGAAAAGGAAATGGAATTTTCAAGTAGCTGTTATTAGGAATGTATACATGCTTGACAGTATGTTATTTAGTTCTGTTTGTTCTTGGGTCTATAAAAATGGTGTCTTTCTACATGTAGCCTCTGGGGCCAGTCTTTTTCACTCCCTATTACATTTTAAGATCCATCATGTGTTGTAAGTCGCTGTAGCCCGTTTATTTAATTTCTGTGTAATATTCCATTGTGTGAATATGCATCCCTTTATATACCATTTTTTCTGGGCCATCGACGTTTGGGAGGTTTTTCTTCCAGCTTTTCCACTAGGACCAGCGCTGCCGTGGACATTTGTTCACAAGTCTCCGGGGGCCCACGCAGAAGAGTTTCCCTTGGCCATGTGCAGGGGTGTGACTGCTGGGTGGTGAGGTCTCTATGCCCATCCTCTCACGATCCCTCTCATTTTCCTTCTTACTCAGCTTCTTCTCTTTTTCCCCTGCACTTGGACTTCTGCTTCCCAGAGGTCCTAGCGGGCAGGGCTCTGTCTCCTCCTCGGGGTTATATGGGGAAGGCTTCCTTCTTCTCAGGCTGGGAAGAGAGTGCTACGGCGCTGGTCCAGGGTCACCAGCACTTAGTGACTTCCTCCTTGGCTCCGCTCATGACGAGCAGCATGTCTGCTCCATCCCCAGGCTCCTCCCAGGCTCTGCACCAGCTCCAATGGGCAAGGTGGACAGAGTAACCCCATGTCTTCCCCACCGTGTCCATTAGCAATTCTTTCAAGGCAGGAAATTAGCTGGAACATGAGAGCCACTGACAGCGTAGATAACACTGGACGTCCAGTGGGGCAGCCTGGGAGAGTTCTAATTGCTGAACTGACCACTTTAACACCATATTCTTGTACAGTATTGAGAGTTCCCAGTGTCACTGATATAATCATCATCATAGTAATAAGAGCAGCAAACTTGGATGTAGCTCTTACTATAGGCCATGACTGTTCCATATGCTTTTAGTGTATGAATTGTTTAATCTTACAACAGCCCTATAAGGCAGGGGCTAGCAGTATCTCCCTTTACTCCAAAGGAAATGGGTTTCTGAGAGGCAAGTGAGCTATCCCAGGCCACACACCTTCTGGCCTGTGGAAAACAGAATTCATTTGCTCAAAGGAGGCGATGTCTCCTAGGCTGGCTCGTTGGCCTCCGGCTTTGAAGAGGAGGGGGTTGGTTTAAGCAGGTGAGTCCCAAGTCCCTCCCACTCCTGCTGCCCTTGCCCCGAACTAGCAGGACTCTCACGGAGGAAGAACCCCTTGTTCCTAGGATCCCTGTTCCTGATGGAGGTGCCCTCTGATGACGTGAGTTCTGTTTCCTTTGACTCCTTGAGTTTAGCTTGGGGGTCCAAGCTCCTTTCAGGATTCAGGGTGAATGCACGGGTTTGAAACCACTTGGAGGTTTTCTGACCCATATAAGTGGTCCTTCTTTCCACTTCAGGAAGGAGATGGAGGTGGCGCTCCCTGCTCTGCCTGAGATGTGTTTTCAGAACGCCTTCCTTCTAAGAGAGCTAACTAATACCCCAGAAGGAATGGAAACAAAGGAATCAAAGACTCAGGACAAAAACCCAGAAGAAGTGGCTGATGGAAAGTTTTCAGCACTGTTCAAGTATAATTTAAACACATTAGCGAACCACAGACGTCACTGCATTGTAATTACTGCACGGGGGCACACTCAGTGCTGAACCTGGCACTTGCTACAGAGGAAATTTCAAGTGACTTAGCCGAGTCACTTGCATCTTCTTCCTCCACATTCATCTTATATTTGTTGGCCGTGCTTTGTGCTACTCTGTTCTGCAATACATCTTGCATAGAAGTTTCAGCACAATTTAGCAATCAATCAATCAAATAAAAAAAATAGAATTAAAAAAAAGAAGCTAACATTTCCATGTTCCTGGTGGAACACAGCCTTGAACAGTGGTCTATCCACGAGATGTCTCTCATCACAATTTTGAAAGTAGCACTAACTAGGGAAACTCTTTTGCTTTAGTTCTCTGTGGACGGGGGTCCACGGCATAAGCGCAAACCAGATGTTCTTCTGTTGAGATTTCTTGTAGAGGTATCATATGCAGATTGCTCATCGAAAGTAGGCATCTGGTATCTTTAGCTATTTACGCAAGAGCTATGATAATTTTTGCCCCACTCAAGACACTCCTAACACATCCCAGTTATAAAAATAGTACGTTCTCCTGTCATTTCTAGTGTATTCACCTGGAGAAATTTAATTTCAATTCTTGCCCAGTGTCTTGAACTGCTAAATGTTTAACTATCCATTTAAAAGTATCCATTAACCTGGGAGAGGGCACCCTGTTTTGTTAACATCAGGCCACGGCTGAGACTGTGCGGGGCTGTGGGTCCCGGCCATGCCCAAGTGATATCTCTGTGCCGTCTCCCTGGGAGTTCACACCAAATTACGTTTCTCTGCCCACTAAGCTTTTAGCAACTGAGTGTCTATGGCCTCCTGACTTTTAATGCAGCTGGTTCAAGCCACCACAATCTTTGCAAGTCATTTGTAATATATTTAAAGGAAACCATCACTCCATCGCATTCCAAATTTCCTGCTTAGGATGCAATGGCAAAAGTCATTAAACATTAGCAGTAACAGTATTTTCACTGTAATAAAGTGTTAATTATGTCCACATGTTAATAGAGTGGGGGAGGGAGTTTTTGCTATTGTTACTCTGCCTAAAATAATTTCCATGTGATAATTTTCCAGGATATCAAAAACGGAATAATTATGCACTAATTAAGAAAGTAGGGCCTGCTCTAGGAGTTAAGACTGCATTAATTTTAATGTTTTTACAGCCCTTTAATTGGGGAAAGGGCTGTAAATTGGGAGCTGACACACTGTTCCTCCTTAAGTAGACCTGCCTTTGCAATCTGCCTCCTATATATCACAACCCAAGGTCGACGCAAGTTTGCAAAATCCCTCTGCTCTTCATACAGAATGTGTCGGTGGCGAAGTGTGCATCGATCACTCTGACAAGCATTTAACTCTCCAAGAGCACACACGCTCACTTCTTCAATTATTAATTGCATTAAATACATTTTCATATTGTGGACGGTTTGCTACAAACCGTTCCCTGGTAGGGAGGTGCTGTCGCCCGTGGTGGGGACCGCTCCCCTTCTGTGGCATCGGAGGGCTCAGGGGTCCTTTGGAGGAGCCTGCAAAGGGGCGTGTCTGGCAACCCAGGCGTGGCCGAAGGAGTGACCTTGGTGACAGCGGCTCTTTTCGCTGTGGTTTGCTCAGTTGCTTCGTTGTCTAGTCTGTTTTCTCTTCCTTGGCTGGCCTGTTACCTGGAGGCCAGTTCTCAGGTGAGGAAGGGTGGGTCTTTCCCCAGGCACCCTCCACAGGGACCCTCACTGCAGGCTGCAGCCGCAGCAGCTCCTGCCTCATGAACGCTGGGTCAAAAGGGTGGACTGGACATTCCAAAGGGGACCCCATGTGGGAATAAAAGCAGGATTCAGGGCATCATATCGATCTGTGGGAGTCCCAATATGTCCTTTCATAGAGTCATTGATTTATTTAGTAGGGACATCGTGTTAGGCACACAGAAGGAACGAATCCGTGTCTATCTTTGCTTGGAAGAGGGGGTGTTAGCATCCCCTGCAGAAATGAGCTGCAGGAGATGGACTGGCCAGAGCACATGCAGCTTTGATTGTAAAACCAGGATGACCCACCACATCAGAGCGGCAGTCTGGGCTGGCGTCGGGAGTGCGGAAGGAGTGACCGGCAGGGAGCACAGGTCCTGAAGGGAATGTGGGTGGGGGGAGCAGAGAGGAGGACGGGCTGGATTCCCTGACCACGGCCCTCAGGCAAGTCAAGGGGGGTTGCCGCAGACATGGCTTGACTTTCCAAAGGCACGTCATATGCCTTACCGAGGGGCTACTGGAAAACATCTTTGTTTTCAGGCTGCCATTCAACTGATGAAATCCAAGAAGGTGTCAATGGCTGATCTCAGTTTACCCTTCTCTCTGGTCACTAACTTGGAAAATTAACCTATGGAAAGGCACTTTCTCTGTCCTCTGTGGAGGTCGTGATGAGGACATCATTGAAGTATGGCTTTCTCCCCGACATCCTAGAATGCTGAGTCCCTACAAAGACCTAGATGATTCCAGGGCAAGAGGAACACCAGCAGAAGCATTTGCCACGGAACCCCATCGGTTTGGAGGTTGGTGGAAGTTTGCAGTGGAGGCGTGGATGCTGTGGACAAGCGTGGAGCCAGGATAGTCCTTTCCCAGGGGAGGATGAAGCCAGTCCTTCTCCAGCAACATTTCGTGGTGGTGACTCGCTGATGTGACTGGCCCTGGGTACTGACACTCTACTGAATAAGCTTCTCTGATGTGGGACTTTGATTCAGGTCATGTAAGTGAGACTTTCTTCTTCTTCTTTTTCTTTCTAGAGCAGAATAGACATTTCCTCACTTTAAGTGAATATTAATGGACACAGTACAGTACATCCCTGGATGCAGACAAACTCACATTGGCTCTTACAGAAATTCTGGGTCCCACAGTAGAAGCCTACTTGGTCTGTGGATAAGCCCCTGTGATCAAGTTTTTCTGATGGGATGGTTGTTTAGGACACAAGTGCAGAGGGGTGTGAATCAGTTCCTTCTCGTGAGATGACAAAGGGAATCTTTTGCTCCAAGGAGCCACACCCCAGCTTTACATCAAAACCTCCAGAAATATCACCTTGGTGTGCATACGTGGTGTCCTTAGCAGCTTTGACACAAGTCCTTTGGACCAAACAGTCTAGAGAACAAACTTTCATTCATTTCGTTTGTTTGACAAATAGTACAGAGTGCTGGCGATGGACCAGGCACTGGCCTTGGTGCTGGGGATACGCTAGCAGACAACGTAAAGAGCATGAGGCCACAGGAGGGAAGGGATGGAGCCTGGCAGACATCTTTCAGAGACATGACAGTAGCCAGACCAGAGGTGCTGAAGAGGGAGCCCGCTGGGACGACCAAGGCTGAACAGGGAAGGAATGAAGTCGGAGGTAAAGGGAGGGCCTGATCGTCTGGAGCTTGGGGACGTCGCTCAGAACTTTGGTCTTGTTTCCAGTGAGGTGAGAGCAGCTGGGGTCAGAACAGTGACATGCGCTGAGAGCAGGCTGTGTTCAGAGCACTTTGCTAAGCAAGGTGAGATGACTGCGCTTTGCACGGAGGTGGTCAGCATGGAAATGTAAGAAGGGAGCGGACTATGGGTCTGTTGTGGAAATCAGGACAACTGGATTTCATGTGTGTGCATGTGTGTGTGTGTGGATTGGACATGGAATACGAGGGGAAGAGTCAGGAGAAAAGGGTGACCCATGGTTGGTGGCTGGAAGGCTAGTTACCACTTGCTGAGATGCAGAAAGTGCTGGAGGGATGGGCTGGGGAGGGGGATAAGAAGCTTAGTTTTGAGTGTGTTAAGTGTAAAATACTTATTGGACAGCTAAGTGGAGATGCCCGATGAGCTGTTGGTATCGAGTCTGCAGCAGTTGGGACAGGACGGGGTGTGAGGTGGGCATGTCTGCCATCCTGACTCTCCACAACGAAGCCAACCGCTCACTCCCACTTCTCACCATTTTTAAGATCTCTTCCAAATTCTTAATTATCTGAGTCTTGTCTTGGAATATCCGAAAATAAATATCTGAGTGTGAAATAAAACATTTCCTTTACAATTTTGGACTTTAGTTGTAGATTAAGGCAAAAATAGAACATATGATTCACCAGATGACTGTGGTTATCTGTCAGGCGGGTTGGGTCACAGAGCTCTTCCTGTGCACCTACAGCTGAAAGTTACACTCTTTAAACATCTGGTTTGTGATGGTCTCTCCAGCTCCTGCAACTGCTTCCCTTACGAATTATCTACAACGCCGCTACCTGGAGAGCTCCTTTTGTGCTCATAAGCCACCTTCTAGATAATTCCTTGGGAGGTAGGGATCAGGTGATGAGAACTACTACTGTATCGCTCCCAGCGTCTGGCGCCGTGCCCAGCAGATAGTGTGTAATCAATGGTTGGTTGGGCAGATGAATGAGTAAAAGAATATAGTAATAAAGGTACACATGAAGACGGTCCTTCACAGAAAAGGACACATAGGTGCCTTTTCTTATGCTTAACAAAGAAACCCACTCACCGCCAAGGGCTCTTGTTTGGTTTTAGAGTCAATGGAAAGAAAATAGAAAGTGGATGTGCTCAAGACAAGATGTAGTTTGGAGGTTGAGTGTCTGGGCTCTGAATTGACAGTTGACCTGAAGGACCTGTTACGTGTTTAGATGCCTGTATGTAGGGTATGAGAGAACAAGAGAGAGGGAGGGAGAGAGAGAGAGAGAGAGGTATGAATATCGTATAATAAAGAGCGAACAGTGATGATTTACAAGCGCCCGATCACATGCCCTGTCTTTAGCTGGGTTCATTAGCAAGCGTGCTGATTTTGTAAACGGACCTGTGGTCACGGAATTTGTTCAGTAATGGTCGTTGGTTTATGCCACTCTCTCATATCTGACCGTTTGTGGCCCCGTTTTATGTATGTACATATTAATAGCAGTGACCACTCATAAAGCCACCACCAACTGGAGACCTGGAGCTCTGGACCAGTGACAGTGGCTTGGCCCCTGTGTCCCTCTCCCATCCTTAACGTGGCTGTCCTGGTTTCCCCGTGGTCCAGGTGTAGCTACTAATACTGTCCTTTTGACACCCTGAGTGCCCAGTTTAGATGATGATACATTGAACGGTATCCCCGCCTCTTGCTTCCTCTCTCCTGCTGTGCAACTACCTTGAATGGCATGTTTATCCTTCCCTTGATTTTTTTTTTTTTTTTTTTTTTTTGTGGTGCGCGGGCCTCTCACTGTTGTGGCCTCTCCCGTTGCAGAGCAACAGGCTCTGGACGCGCAGGCTCAGCGGCCACGGCTCACGGGCCCAGCCGCTCCACGGCATGTGGGATCTTCCCGGACCGGGGCACGAACCCATGTCCTCTGCATCGGCAGGCGGACTCTCAACCACTGCGCCACCAGAGAAGCCCATTCCCTTGATTTTTTAAAAGATAATTTCTTTCAAGAACGCGTTTTCTACTGCGTCCTGGATTGTTAAATTTGCATTTTTCCAAGGCAGGAAGGAAAGGGAATTCAAAGCAGGGGAGTGTTCGGAAATGGCTCCGTGCTCTCCTAACAAGTGGGTGAGTGACTGGAAGTAACCATTTGCAGGTCGCAGTTCACTTGATGTGCCATTTCACAGAGTGCATCTTCATGTTATGTGCTGAAGTGATAACTGATAATAGCTGCACAAGAAGAGCTCTCAAAATGGGTCTGGAGATGGACGATCTGTGTGCCGATGCTTGCTCTGGGAGCTGTGCACGGTTCCCTCCTCCTATCACCCCCTGGTGACTTGAACTACATGGCACTGAAAGTCAGCGCTACCTCGAGGAAAGATGAATCAGGCTTTGGGTGGTGGCAGAGGTTATAGGGATTTGGAGGCGCAGAAGGGAATGTTAAATAGCTGATGAGCAAAAGGTCACTAGAAACAGGAGTCATGCAGATCACTGGCGTGTCTTCCTCAAATCGGGGTCAGGAGGTGTGAATCCAGGGCTCCGGCATGCCCCATGTTAAACACATGCTATGTTCTCGTTCTGGGAGCCCACTTGTTATTTTGGCTCCCAAGGGAACCCAAAAGAGGAGAAAGTGGAGCGGCATTGGCTTCTGAGTGGGAAGGATTAGCTGTGACCTTGGCAGACAGAAAGAACCCCTGCACACAAGGGCTGCCCATGCACCTTCCCTGTTGGCGACTGAGGGCGTGGCAGCTGGGACAGACTTCCGTCTCTCTGGCTCCAACTCCAGCTTGGGCTGTGCATTTTTTGTCCCTGTGTCATCAACAGTGAGCAGACAGAGTGACCGATTTCAGCCAGGGGAGATTCTTTCTGAAATCTGAAAGGTTTAGCATAAGTTTCTGAGAGCAGCATTTTCTGGAATTCTCTGATCACCTTTTGTAAGCATCCTTCTTTGCATTTCATGCCAGTGTGGAGAGAAACATCGATGCCAGCACACTGTTGGAATGTCCCAGTGAATTTTTATTGAGTGCTATTCGATACTAGACTCTGGGACGCTAAACCTGGCAAGATCCAATCTGTCCTCCGATGCTCCCAGGCTGGTGGTGGAGACAAATCACTACACAGACACGGCAACATGGCTCCTGGCAGCACAGCGATGGTGTCACCACGATGCTATGGGTCCACTCATCCTGTCTGCGGAGAGAGGTAAAAAGATACCCTGGGTTCCCCTGTTGTTAGGTTGGGAGTGTTTGCTCATGGGCCCAGGGACTGAACCCTGCTGCACTACAGACTCTGCCTGGGATGTGAGGTCTCCAGTTCTCCACCCTTTAAGTGAACAGGTGTGCTCCACGATGTTCAAGGTTGCTTTTAGGTCTAGTGTTCTTTGTGCTTTTAAAGCTGCTAGCTCACGGCCTCACAACCTCACAACCTCCAGATTCCTAAATGGCTGGAAGCGTGTATGTTGTGTGCAGGGACACATTTGTGGAGAACAGGCCCTTGGGTTTGCCTTGACTGTGCCTCCAAACCTGAACACAGATGGGATCATGGGATTACTGGAAAATATGGGCTGCACCTTCCTTGAGAGAGAGTGCTGACCTGCTGGGGTTCAGTGGAGGCTGCAGACACCATCTCTGCTTCCAGAAATGGTCAGTGACTTTGATTCACCGCACAAACCGGTCACCCTGGCTGAGAGCCAGTCAGGGTCCTCAGGCTGCAGCAAACTTGAAGATGCCAGGAGGGCATGGCAGCAAGGATGCCTTGGATTCCTGCCCACCCTGGTTAGTGAGAACCGGCCGGGAGCACCTGAGGCCCCCATTGGGAGGCTCATGAAAGCCTTTTTAAGAAAAGGCAAGCTGCCAACCACAATGAAATATACAATTGTCCATCTGTTGCTCAAATGAAAACAAATTTTTTCCCTTCCATGGCCCAAAATTTCTCTAGCTACCGTCCAGTGGTCTGACCTTGCATTTTGAGGGGGAGAGGATTAAATAGGTTCCCATGATTTGGGGGAAGCAGTGGATGTAGGGGTAAGGACTTCTCTGGTGTGAAGGAGAAGGAGGTGGGGCTGCAGATCAATGCCAGGAACAATCCCATCGTCTTTGGAAAACAATCTGAGAACTTTATAATCTGCTAATTGTTCTCAAAAATTAACTGGGGTCCCAAGGGTTCATTTTCCTTCTTTATTCCAATCAGGTTCTTTTTGTCTCTATAGACTCAAGGGATTCAAACATTACTTTTAGTCTCCTTTCTCCCCCTCCCGCCCCGTTTTTTGTGGCAGATCTTACCCCTGAGTCAATTATTTCCTTCTTTTCAGTAGGTGGATATTATGAATATTGAGCAATCTTGAACATTGCAGAAGGAAGTCAGCCACAACCAGCAGAGGTTCGACTCTCTGGTCATTAATGATGCCCAGAAAGACATTGGTGGTTAAGAGCCAAGGGGAGGAGAGCAACCTTCAGAGAGACATCCCAGGCTTCCCGATGCCCCAGACTCAGCGTGGAAGGAAGTACCATAATGGTCTGCAGGGAGAGCTTCCAAGAGGGTTTCCAAGGACGAGATGGACACAGAAGCAGGGGTTACGGCAAAGAATTTGCTTCCCTCCTAGTTAGTCCCCCAGTGTATCAGCAGCAGGTGCCAACTGGAGGCTGACGCCCGTAGGCTCCAGGGATGTGCTTTGAATGAGCTCCTAGGTGGGGGGAGGGAGTCCAGAAAGAAAGCTGGGGTGACAGGAATTCCAGGGACACAGAGGGGAAGCAGAGTCAAGGAAAAACTGACAGCAACATATTTCATGGCATTTCTCCACATCTGTCCCACAGTCTCAATCCATGAATATCATTTTCTTTGTTCTTGTTTTTCTATTTCTTCTCTTTTCCTTGGGACTCTATACAAGTTCAAATCTCTCCCATATTAAAATTTTCTCTCTCATTGGGCTACTCCCCATTGGGTAGCACTTTTCTCATTCTCTTTTTCTTCATAATTAAGCTTTTTGGAAATTTATGTTTTTATTTACTGTCTCCACTTCTTCACTTTTCAGCCCCAAATCCACTATAATTTACTGAATTTAATTTACACTGTCTAACCAAAATTGCCAATCTTAGGGAAACTCTTCAGGCATTTTCTCCGACTTTTGTCAAGAATTTAACATGCCTTAACATTTATTTGATTTTTTTTCAAAATGAAACAGCTATAATATTCAACATAAAAGTAACACATGCATGCTTACTTCAGAGAAATTGAAAATTCTGAAACAATGATAAATGAAACTATAAACTACGTGAAATAACAATAGTTGTCTTTTTACATACACTTATTTTTTCAGAGTTTTCTTTCTTCTATATATATAGAGAAAGAAAGAGAGAGACACAGAGAGAGACATAGAGACAGAGACATGGAGACACAGACAGACACAGAGACATAGAGACACAGAGAACACTATACATATATTTTACATTTTATAAGTTACATTTGGTGTTTGATAGCTTCAAAAACAAATTGGAACGTGCTTTCTTTCTGTTCTGTAAGAGAGTTTGTGTGAAATTGATGTGATTTCTTTTCTAAATGTTTGGAAGAATTCAACAGTAAAGTTTTCTCAGTCTTGACTTATTTTTGTGGGAAGGTTTTTAATGAAGATTTCAAATTTGGTTATTTGATATAGGACTATTCTGGTTTTCTATTTCTTCTTGTGTCAGTTTGATAGGTTGTATTTTGAAAAGAATCTATCCAATCTATCTTTGCTTTCAAATCACTGGCATAAAGGTGTTCATAATGCCTTTTTATGTTTTTAATGTCTGTAGAATTTGTGATGTCCCCTTCTGCAATCCTGATACTGGATAATTCACCTTCTCTTTCTCTTTATTTGATCAACATTTCTAAGGGATCATAATTTTAATTTTTTTCTCAAAATGTCAAATGGACTTTATCTATTGCATGGTTGCTTTACATTTCATTGACTTCTTCACTCATCTTTATTATTTCCTTTCTTCTACTTCCCTTAGACTTAATTTACTGTTTTATCTTCTTGAGATGGATGCTTAGTGTTTGATTTTCAGCCTTTCCTCTTTCTTTTCTAATATATAAATTCAGGTGGATGTATTTTCCTCTAGGTACTGCTTTAGCTACATCATATATGTTTTAATATGCTTTATTATTTATTTTTTATCTTCAGCTCAAAATAAATATAAATTTGTATTGATATTTAGGTGGTTATTTATTAGTATATGGTTTTATTTCTAAGCAGTTGGACATTTTTTTAGGTATTTTTTTATTATTGCTTTCTAACTTAAGTGCACTATGGCTGGAGAACATACTCCGAATGATCTTATTCCTTTGAAGTCTATAGAGATTTGCTCAGTGATCTGGCCTATGGTCTATTTTTGTAAATGCTCCATCTGCACTTGAAAAGAATGTTTATTCTTACATAGTTGGGTACAATGTTCTGTATATGCCAATTAGGTCAATGTGTTAATCATGTTTAAACCTTCTACATCCTTACTGGTTTTCCTCACTTTCTCAATTACTTATCCGATGGGCTAACATTTACTACTGTGATTGTAGATTTGTCTATTTCTCCTTTTTCTGTCAATTTTTGTTTTATGAGTTTTGAAGCTAAATTATTAGGTGCATACATGTTTATGACTGCTATTTCTTTCTGGTGAATTGATTTTTTAAAAATTATGATACACACCTCTTTAAGTCTGGGCAAAGAGATAAAAGGATTTCCCTGTTTTGAAATCTACTTTTTCCTGTATCAGTATATACATACAAGCTTTCTTTTTGTTAGAGTTTGTATAATATATGATGGTTTTCTACCCTATCACTTTAAACTCTCTGCGTTCTAATATTTCGGATGTATTTCTTGATGTAGCATAGTATTGGATTTTTTTGTTTTTATCCACTCTGACAGTCTTTTTCTTGTAATCATAAGATTTTTATCCACTTACATTTTGTGTAATTGTTTATATATTAGGGTATAAATCTAACATCTTAATTTTTTTTGTCTGTCTTTAACAATTTTCCACCTTCTTTAGTATACTTAGAAAGAACTTCCTCACACTATATATATTTCTTCAGTCTTATATTTTCTTCAGCCAACTTCTTCCTTTGAACCCTTTTCTCCATTGCCTTTCTAACCATGCAGGGATCTGAATGTACTGTACACTTTCAGACCACTCTTGTTAAAATTTTACTCACATTCTATGCATTCCGCAGGCTTCTTTGTGAATTTTTCTTCATAAAGCTGATCCTAAATATTGGTTGTTTCTTAAAATCCTGCTTTGGACCTCTCTTCTTATTTCCAAGTTATCCTTGCGTAATTTTATATATTCCCATAAATCTGCTCTCCCATTAATGCCTTTTATATTGATATAAGCTCTAGACACATGTGTCCAACTGCCTTGTGAATTTCTCTATTAGTGTGTCCCCTAGGCAATCAAAAGTCCATATGACCAACACTTAATTTATAAATTCTCCTTCCATCCCTGACTAACCTGACCTCCTCCTCTGAGATCTTTGTTGTCGGTAAATGATCTCTTGAACCCAGTTACAGAGCTGAAAATCTCATCCCAAGCTTTTGTCTCTTCTTCATTCCACATAGCTTCTTGGCCAAACTGCTAAGTAGCCTCCCAACTGGTTTAATTACTTCTATTTCATCCCTTCCAGTCATATTCTCCTATGGCTGACATTACTATTCTGCTTAATCACAGTTTCCTTACCCCAAAGGTGACTGCACCTCTTTCTCATGGCTTATACTGGATTTCCTGTTGTGGCCCCTGCCTCTCCTTACTCCTCCCTATCTGGTCCTCTCACTCCATCCCCTTGCTATCAGATATGCTATGTGCTCTCCCAACCCCACACTTTTGCACATGACACCCGTTACACCTGGAATGCTCATCTCCTTGCCCATGAGTTCCTAATTATTTTTTCCCTAGAGATCTCAACTTAAGATTTGACTCTTCCATAAAGTCTTTCTTGATCTCAGCAGAACTATGTGGATGTATGTTTTTTTGTTTTCAGGTGCTCCCCACACATCTTCTATGTTCCTTTTATGGCACAGACAGATTGCTATTGAAAATTTAAAAAAAAATTTTTTTGATGTCTGTCTTCCCCACCAGATCCCAAATCCTGAGCTCTATTTTCACAGTGTTCTCATGTTCTAAATACACAGGCACATGTTGGGTACTTGATACGTCTTTGAACACTGAAAGAATGAAAAATATATTAAAAAGTGTTATTACTAGAGTTATTTCACTCTTTTTATTGACAAACAGATTCAGAAATATTTTTTGGTAACACATTGGAGACAGGTGTTTCTGTATTTTCATCTAACTTTCATTATTGCAACAAAATACTTTCTTGCACACCCATTATATACTATGAATTCTCTTACTGGGTAACAGTGTGTTCTGGTGTTTTTGAGTTGTACTTTTTAGCCTTATTATAACTAATAGTCTCTATTTCATAGATGAGGAATAGAAAATAGAGTTGGTTAAATCCCTAACCAAAGTCCTCAACGAGGAAGTAGTAGATTTAAAAGTAGATCACAAGCTACTTAAGTTTACTCTTACAATATTTTTCCTTTAAATGATTTTGTTTACAAGTCTTAATATTTAAGCTGATCGATTAAAATAACAGTGAATGGCCATCCAGCACAGCAAATTTCTTTTAGCTTGGCTTACTCTTGGCAACGGAGGCTCATTTTAATAGTAAACATGGTGGCTGTGTAATTAGTGTAATATCTACATCTTTATCTGTTACATCATTTAATGATTTCAGCCTTTGAAGGAGGGGTATTTTTATTCCTATTCTTCCATTGAGGACACTGAGACCCTAAGAGGTTAGGTAAGTGGTTGAGGCTGCTTAGACTGGGAGTGGCAGAGCAAGAGCCCACCTCCAGCTCTGCTGTGCCCCAAGGCCATGAGCTTTCCTCAGGTGACAGTCCCCTATTCTGCCATTCAGTCCTGAGGGCACGGATGATCTCGTCTATGCTCTACACAGCAGCAGTCTCCACACTTCCTTATGTTAAGTAGATGCTTCTGCAAATCTGAGGCAACGTCCAACAGCAATGCCTGTGTGTTTGGTGTCGATGGCATCTGCTCACGAAGCAGGAACAGAATTCTCACCGCTTGCTCAGGTGGATCATCTCCCCAGGGCTGTGGACATCAGTGCTTATTCTACTGCACCTCTGGTTGGCTTGGAATCTGTCAGTAATGAGGTGTTATGGTTTCGACTCTAAGATTTACCTGGATGAATGATGTTCCCCTTCAATGGTTAAAGTAATTTCTCTCCAACAGAGAAGGCTTTTTTTTTTTTCCTTCCTGAAGCTGCTCAGCTGTGGAGTGAATCAGATCACCCTCCCTAATGGAAAACATATACCAGAGATGGCTGGAATAGAGCTTCAAAGTTCTCAACTGCCTCAATGTGGAGAGTCCGGGTTCACTATTGGCCAACAGAGATCTCGGGGGTCTGGTGTGTTCCGTTTCTCATCAGACTCTGAGGTTTTGCTGAAGACCAAGAACCACATGATAGGATGTTTAATTTTTCCCATAGAAGGAGTGTCACGATAATCCAGGATGATAGACTCACTCCCCTGCAGCAGGATCATCCTTATGTGAAATGTGACGAGACACTGCCCATTGGGGAAGCCTGCTCACCGCCCCCTGAGGGGGACTTGCTATGCAAGGACACTTATAAAGGATCTTCAAGTCCATTGCCCTCTTTGCTAAGCCTGCCTATATGGGCAAATTACTTTTGTTCCCTTTTTGGAAAAGTATCTTTTCCAAGGTGGATTATTATTTGTCCAGTTGTACCCTGAGCACTAATCTTTTAATGTAAAGAATGATTAGGATGAGCGGTGAGGATAAAATGGGATTAAGGAATAAGGCTCATGACTTAATTATTACTAGTAAAACTATGAAGGGAATCAATAAGGCTGCATGTATAATAATGAAAGTAAAAACATTGGTACCTCTGCCCAGGTACAATTTGATTCACCTTACATAGGGGCTGTTACCTGTCTATGCAAGAGAGAAATCACCTTCTTTAAAAACATGTCATAGATGGTCCCTGAAATTAAACCATATGTTTGAGGTGCAGAAATGCAAGTTTCTTAGTTTAAAGGGGAAAAAAAAGAATGCTTGTGTTTAGCAGAAAGGAAACAGAGGGCAGTGCTTCAGGATGAAGCTTTCAGGATTTCTCACGTTGTTTTACAATATCTAGTTTAATAACCCTTTCATTCCGGGGAACTTTCTGATACCAGTAAAGGCCGGTGTGACCGAAATGTCTGGAAGGAAGTCAGGATTTCAGTGGGAATCGTCTCTCATCTGAGAAAGCTGGACCACATCCTGGCCACGGAACTTGTGTTTCCAAGAACTTGGCAACAGCACACGAGCCCCAGTTGTCCAGGTCTCACTGTAAAAGGTAAAGAAATGCCTGCAACAGAGGGTTGCCCTGTGCATCATCTGAGGATTGTGAGCAGAGGACGAGGCACAGACACCAGAGGAATCTCTGTCCTGTTGGACGAGGACCACAACCACTTTTCTTAAGGTCACTAGGGGTTGGGAAACCTTAGCTGAGCGCTGGGCCATTGGTCTTCTAGACCTGGCTTGATTCCTCTAACTGTCCGTGTAATCTTAGGCTTAACTCCCTAAATCCCACTTTCCTCATTGGTAAATTGGAGGGGTTTGGACTAGAAAATCAGTTTTATGACTTTAATATAATACAGTTCAATGATTTTTAAAAAATTCACACTTCACATAATAATAGCCGTCTTTGGAATGTTTAGTGGAAATTAATAAAAAAGGCTTTTAAAAATAGGCACTGCTAGGGTAGTCTGCAATGATTGAGGCTTTTACAGGTAGAAATGAGTCACACAGAAGAAGGGGTTTGGGGTATTTTTCAACAAATGAGACATCTTTTCGAGGATTTTCACTGGGGCCTCAGTAATTAAATTTTAGCTCTTGCCAATCTTATGTGACAACAGATCCAGTCTTCCTACTGAGAAGCAAGCGACCCACTTTCATGCTTCTAACGTGTGGCCAAAGGAACAAATGCAGGGCTTTGTCATTCCTTATGTCCTTTGGGCATCAAAATTCCTCTGGTGGGCAGGGGAGCGGGTGGGGTGGGGAAGAGGTGAATAAAATGCTTGGAAGAATTCCTGTCAGGACTGAATGTGGTGAAGACATAAGCTGGAAATTCACAAAAAAGGGTCCAACAATGAAGTCGTTCACGTGAGCAAGTGCACTAATTCGCCACTGAACACACATGATGATTATGGCAACGAGAAATGACCTGGTTGATAATATTTGTAAGTGTGATAATACAGGGAGATGGCCAAGCATTGTTTCGGGTTGAATTATGTGGAAACAAAACTAAAACAAAGCCAAAAATCCAAAAAAAAACAAACCAAAAAAGAAGTGTGAAGTTCCAACCCCAGTATTTCAGAATTCGACCTTATTTGGAAATAGGGCCTTTACAGAAGTAGTCAAGTTAAAACGAAGTCATTAGGGAGGGTTCTAATCCAATGTATGAAAAGAGAAATTTGGACACAGAGACCGAAACGCACAGAGGGAAGATGATGTGAGAACACACGTGGAGAAGACAGCCGTAGAACAGGAGTGATGGCAGCTACAAGCCAGGGAGAACCGAGGATGCCAGCAAACACCAGTAGCTGGAAGAGGCCAGGAAGAATTCTCTCCTAGAGCTGTCAGAGAGGACATAGCTCTGCCAACACCTTGATATCAGACTTATAGCCTCCGGGTCTGTGAAACAGCCTATCTGCGTTGGTCTCGGTCTCCCAGTTGGTGCTGCTTTGTAATGGCGGTCCCAGGAAACTGACAGGCGCATGATGACAGGGTAGATTTCTACCTTATCGTCCAGAACATGAAATGATTTCTCCTTTTTTGGAGAGCAGTGTGTCAACATGTATCAAGAATCTTAAAAGTGATGGTTTAAAGGAAATACTCTGATTTCTGTATAAGATGACCACGAGGTATATGTAATCTCAGGGGTAGGAGCAATGAGACTGAAGCAGGAGCCTTCAGCCTGGAGGAGGGAAGGGAGAGCAGTTTCCATGGTGGCAGGGACAGCTGGAGTGATGGCTGTAAGGCTGGAAGAAGCCAGTGGAGTTGCTGGTTGAGAAGGGACCAGGGAAGAGAGAAGGGGATGAACAGTGCAGGGTCGCCAAGGCTGCTCTCAGGAGTTGGGGTTCTATTGTAACTGTCCTGGGATTCCTCAGAAGGGTTGTAGGTGAGGGGAGGAGAACAGCCTGCTCACTCTCACGTTCCGCATCCTTCTGCCTGCTCTCTGGAGAATGGGTGGGTGGGAGTCGGGACCCTTGTAGGAAGAGCAGGTGGGAGGCCCTGGTAGTTCAGGAGAGACCTGACCGCGGCCGAGACTAGCGTGCGGCTACGGACGTGAGGAGACCCGGGTCCACTCAAGATGTGTGTTAGCGGGAGAACATACAGCTTGCACTGGTGAGCTGGATCTGAGCCACTGGGTGCCAGGAAGCTATCTAAGAAGGCTCCTCAGTTTTCAGAGTGAGAACCTGGATGGATACAGTGACCCCCTATGTGGGGAAAGCTGGGGTTCGATGGCAGGAGACTCGAGAGGTCCATTCTGCAAATGTAGAATTTAACTCGAGATATCACAGATGAAAGATAGGTACAGACTGGAGGCGTAATGTGGAAGTCATTGCACACAGGTAGTATTTAAAATCATGGAAATGCATGTCATCAGCTGGAGAATGAGAAGAGAGAGCAGATGGAATGACGCCTACGTGACGTCACAGTGCTTCTCGTTGAGGCTATTTTGAGAAGCTGATTGGGCACAATTCGAAATACACCAGCCGTAAGATGATGAAATAGTTGGATCTGCAGAGTAAAAGCCACTGTCCACTGTGCTGGCTCCGTATGCAAGTGCTCTGTTCAGCGTGAGAAACAACATTTGAGAAAGTACGCCCTTTACACCTGGGAAGCCCACAGAAGACATTGACTACTTTTGAAAGCTCGGGAAGCTTTGCCATACAAGGGACTCTTACGGGAATCCAGAGCGTGTTTTTTGGAGGAGAGGTGATTTGAAGGAGGGGACTTGATGGCTGTTCTCAGATACTTGTACGTATCATCAAGCTTGCACCAGCTTCCTGGGGCTGCCATTACAAATGCCCCAAGCTGCTGGCTTAGAATCATAAGAATTCATTGTCTCACGATTCTAGAGTCAAGGGTGCTGATCCTATAAACTGTGCGGGAAAGTCTCAGAGGCGTCTGTTTACTTCGATATGAAGAATTTCTCTCACTTCCTCTTGCACTAACCAGCTAACATTGATCAGACACTCACTATGGTCTAGCCTCTGTACTAGGTGTTTCATGTGCTTTGTCTCTCTTAACCCAGGTGTTGGTGTTATCACTGGACTGGATTGCTTTGAAAACAAATAGGGACCTCAATAGCAGGGTTAGCTGCCACAGATCTTTTTTTTTTTTTTTTTTTTCCTGCAGGATAGGACTTTTTTCCTGTAAAATGAGAATTATAAAGTCAAATACACTTGGAAAATGATGAGTTAACTACCTTGAGAGAGGTTTCTTTCCTGTAGAATTCTCAGAACCTTCAAACTTCTAGTGGCCATTGTGTCTAAGACTGAAAGAGTAGATTTTCCCAAATTATTTGATTTTTTTTTCAACCAAGCATCTCCTGGAATTATCGTTCTAAGAAACACAGAATGGGAAACGTCGTTTTGTATTATCTCAGCTTCATGAACGTCAGGCATAATTATATTTCTGGAATGTGTCTTTACTTCTGTTAGAGGAAGAATTATTTTGAACCATGGGGGAAATAGTATCAGGGGTCCAACAGACAGAACGTTGAGACTTCAACAGAGGGTTGTTTTACAACTATGCACGATGCCAGGGACTTTCAAGTGTCAGGTGGTTCATGGTATGCCCAAGGCTTAAAATTAGTAACCTAATTGCAGGTTTGTGCGTCACAGTCTGTGTAGGATTGAGTAAGTGGGCGTCCATCCAGTGTCCTTTCTACTCAGCCATGGGTACAAGTACAAACTTTTCAGGAAATGTCAACTCGATGTAACTCATGTTTCGTTTCAATGGGATTTTTGGTCGGCTGTCAAGAAAGCAGTGCCCTGTTTCCCGAGGAGCTGAGGGAAAGATCTCTATCTTTCCCTCTTCCTATTGAAACAAATGGTATTTGGTGGTCACAGATACCTGCTGCTGGGGAGAAGAGTTGGAAAGTTAACAAAGACAGATTCCATAAAGACGAACAAAGGTCTTTTACAACTTCTCTTGCTTTCTTTTTCTGCCCCTCCTATTTCTCTTTTGCCATTGCATTAATTAGAAATTTAAGTAAATGACATCACTGCCCCAATTTTTTATATCTGCCAGGAGAACAATTAGGCCATTAGAAGTAACAAATGGTCTGGACTCATGTTGCCTGTTGAAAATTTTCAAGCTACATTATTTCTGACAAGAAAAAAACAAATAATAGTTGTTTTGGCCAATTTTTACCATAAGCAGCAACAGTTTCAGCAGATGCAGCCGCGCCGAGCCTTTCTCCCCATTGTCACACCTCATTAGCGTGTGCTGACTCCGGTGGGTTCCCATTCCTTTAGGTAAACAGTTATTTACATGAACTGCGACATTTTTCTTTGGTGACAATTTCTAATTGTTCAGGCAACCAAGGGTGATATATTAAACCCTCGGAAAAAGGCTTCACCTGTGAAACAAATTACTTGAAATTAACTATCCTTTCAAAAGAAAGGCAAAATTTCAAGATGGACAAATTAGACCCTTCTCAGGCACATATGGTAAGTGTTTCAAACACGTCCCCACTGGTACCCACTCCAGAGAACAATTCTTCATGATGGAGTGGAAGACTTCCTGGCTCATTTGGGGGTCCTTTCTATGCCAGCGTTCGCCTGCAACGCGCTCAGAAGGGATCCCGCTAGGGCTGAAAGCTGTGCGGTTCCCCAGTGTTTGTGGCTTCGCTGACTCCGTAGCCTCTTGGCTTTTTGAGTTTAACTCTTTCTAAGGCATGTGTGGCTACATGGCTCTCCATGCAAAATCTGCCATCCTTTGCTGCCTTTGCCTGTGATTTCCGGAAACTTAAATGGTCATTGAATATCCGTTAAAGCCCATCAATTAGCCACGCCCACCTACCCCCTGCACTGAGTAGATTGATGTCCGCAGCCCTGAGCAGGGACTGGAAGGGTCAGGTGAAATTAATCACCGGCATGTAACTCCGGATGTTTGCTCCGCTTAGGCTACTGGGCTCAGTGCCCTGAGAGTAGCATATTAAAAATCAAGGTCAAATCCCTGCTGGACTGGGTTGCAGAGTGTCCCCCCCCCAAATTTCACGTCCTTCCCAGAACCTCAGAATGTCACCTTATTTGGTAATAGCGTCGTTTCTGATGCAATTAGTTAAGACGAGATCATATGAAGCAGAGTGGGCCCAATACCGATATGACTGGTATCAGGCACACAGGGAAACATGCCCCAGGAAGATGAAAGCCGAGATTGGAGTGATGTGTCTACAAGCCAAGGATCACCAAGAAGCCCCAGAAGCCAGGAAAGAGGCATGGAACCCCCTCTTCTGAGCCTCCAGAAGGGACCAACCCTGCCAACACCTGGATCTCAGACTTCTGGCTTCCAGAACTGTGAGAGAGTAAATTTCTTGTTTTAAGCCACCCAGTTTGTGGTACTTTGTTATGGCCGCCCTAGGAAACTAATATGCATCCTTTAAACAGGGGTTCCAGGCAGTGAGCAGGTTCAGCTGGTCGTCTCCAGCAGAAGATTATAACTTGCCTTGGATTTTCAGTCCCTCCAAATCCATCTTTCACATATCAAGTGTCACTCTTTAATATCCTTCTGTGTAGCAAAATTTAAATGAATTTTTCAGAAGTCCCATATAGATCAAACATTTAAAACATGCAAGTTTTTCTAGTTTTTAAAAAAATGAAGTATACTTTTAATGTACTTGGGACAATTAAATGAACACTGGTTTGCTGTGCCTTTATGAGAAACACCAGAAAATAAAGTCATAAGTAAAAAACGATATGACTTTAAACATGTGTCGCTGCTTCCCTTTGGCACTGACTGATAAAACCCCGATCCGCCTTCTATTGGCCTCTTTGCTGGGTCGTGGATGAAGCAGGAGGAGATGTGCCCTGGGTGTGGGGGTGCTGGTGTCTTCTGCTGTCTCTGCTGATCGATGCCCATCTCATGCCGGATCCTGAGTCGAAAAGTAGTAGCTATAATTGTGTAATTCCCCAATTTACCTCTCAAGTGAAGCAGCTGGGACTCTCTCTGTGAATAGGTGAGTTCTTATGTCTCTGCCTACTTCATGTAACAGTGGGAGCTAGGAGATAAGTGCGTCACAATGCTGAACCCGCAGACTCTTCTAGATATGAGAGATTTGCTTAGCATTTTCTGACATCCTAAAGATGAGGGCTTGATGGCTTGGAGATCTCAAGTAAGCTGCTCAGGACCACATAACCAAGAAGTAATAGAGCAGAGATTTGAATCTAGATTTTCCTTAATTCAGGTTCCAAACTTTTGAGAATGATGCACTGTGATCTCATAGTATCCATTGTATGCAACAGTGAATCATCATGAAGAAATCTGTTAGCATCTCACCTTTCCAGGACACAGGGAAAAACACACATGGTTATCCCACTTGATGCAGACAAGTTATTTGATAAAATTTAACATTTGATCCTGGTAATGATAACGAGGAGAAAAGGGGAGATTCCTTGAACATGGAAGCAGTATGATCGGTAAGATCATCAACCACTGCCTACCTGGTCTCATTAGCATCACATCTCCTGCAGTTAGGGACGCCTCAAGATGATCACCATGATGTCTATTGTAAAAGACTATTTTGAGTTTTACTAAAAAGAAATATAAGAAAATTGATGCATAATTACTGGAATGGAGGAGATAAAATTAGCATTGGTTACAGTTGACATAATTATTTGAGAAACTTAAAAGAATCAACTGAAAACATATTAGAGCTACTAAGACAATTTTAGCTAATTTTTAGCTAATATTTAACCATTTTAACTAAAACTTAATTTTAAGTTAATCAGTAGATTTTTATTGAACACAAAATAATCAAAAACATATAAACCATATATTCCCAGCCAAAGATATTATTTGCAATAGCGACAGAAATATAAAATGTCTGCATAAAATTACAAAATGTCCTAGAGAGTTATTAAAAATTATAAAACTTTGCCAAGGGACAGAAAAAAAACTGAAATGAACATAAAGAATAATGTTTCTGTAAGAGAAGATTTAGTAGTGCAGATGTCAACTTTCGCCTAATTCATCTACAAATTCAATGAATATCCAATTCTGGTCCCAGTGGGGCTTGGGGTGGAACTTAACAAAACGTTGTTAAAGTTCATCTGGAAAAATAAATGCCTGAGAAGAGCCAAGGAAATTTTGAAAAATAAGAATAATGAGTGAGGACTTGACCTACTAGATATTAAAATACTAGAGTGATTAGAACAACGGGTTCTTGGTGCAGGGATAAATGGATCAATAGAACAGAAGAGAAATTTCAGAAAGAAACAAATAATTCACATGTAACAAAGAGGATATTTTAGGGCAGTAAGAAAAGGACAGATTATTCAGTAAGCAGTTTGGAGCAACTAGCATATGGAAAAAGAAAAGTTAGATCCCTACTTTAGAATTAGGCTAAGAGTAAGTACCAGAAAGGTGAATATTTTAAGCTTTGGAAATGGATCTATATTAGAACCAGAAAAAAAAATCTATGTAAAAGTTTATCTAATTTTTCTGTGGTGAAGGCTTTTGTGAGTATGGCATCAAATGGAGAAAACAAGAAAGAAAAGTAGATGAATTTGAATTTATAAAAATGTACTTGCAAGTTAAAAAAATGACAAATCATGAAACAATTTTGCAATTGATATTAAAGTTCAAGTGTTAACATCTCTAATATACAAGGAATTCTGTAAATCACTAAGGAAAATGTAAACCAGAAATCCCTACTGTTAGGAATTTATCCCTCTACTCACAGAAAGCTCTGTCTCTCTCTCTCAGGGTGTCTGTCTTTGTCTCTGTCTCTCTCATTCTCTTTCTGTCTTTGTCTCTTTCTCTCTCTAACACACACACATACACACAAGTATTTTCATTCTGGTGCTATTAAAATAAAAAAAAATGAAGACAATCAATGTGTCTAGCACTGGGGGTCTGGTTATATAAGTTATGGCATATGTATAAGGTGTGATACTATACATCCAGGAAAAAGGATATGGTTTGTGATTATTTGGGAAAATCTCTAGTCTATGCTATTAAATATGAAAACAAGGTAAAGGACTGTGTGAGTGTGTTTGTGTATGTGTGTGTGTGCCTGTGTTGTGTGGGTATGTATGTAGGGTGTGCGTGATAGGAATCAAAGAACACAATTTTCAGTGACTGAATTTGAAGAGAGGAACTGGGGTTGTCATGGGGATAGAAAGGAGGCATACTGTTGAGTTTTCTAATCTTGCCCATGCATTTTGTAAAGGTCAACAGACATTATTGGAGAGAGATTACGAACAAGTTTAGTTTTCTTCTTTGCCCTTCCCTGTGGTTCAAAAAACTAACAAATACAAATAAAAATTAAGTTAAGAAATAAAATTATGGAAAGAAAAATTTGCAGAAGATTTTTACAGGGTAATTAAATAAAAGAGAAGAAATATAAACGGCCAATAAACATAAAATCTTTAAACTTGATAGTAATGAAATGCAAATAAAAATGAAATATTTTTGACTTATAAAATTGCATATATAAATTTTTTATTTATAAAAAATGGTTTAGCGATAATGGCTGACGTTGGGAGGGTGAAGGGGAATGGGTGCAGTTAAAAGTAAAGTATATAATACAGCCTGTCTGGTTAGAGATTTCACAGTATTTTAAATTCCACCTTAAGTTTTATCCTATAGAAATAATCATGGATGTTAATAAAGACTTGGCTTCAGAGATTTTTGTTGCAGCGTTTTGGTGATGGGGAAGGAAAGAATGTAATTGGCTGTATATTCACGGTCCATTCATACCATGAAATACTAAGCAACCACTCAAAATCATTGTGGAAAACAATTTGGTATATTTAGTGTAAAATGCAGGCAATAAAACAGTCTAAATGGTTTGAGCCAAAGTTTAATTTAAAAAGTGTGAATTCTTGGGCTTCCCTGGTGGCGCAGTGGTTGAGAGTCCGCCTGCCGATGCAGGGGACGCTGGTTCGTGCCCCGGTCCGGGAAGATCCCACATGCCGCGGAGCGGCTGGGCCCGTGAGCCACGGCCGCTGAGCCTGCGCATCTGGAGCCTGTGCTCCGCAACGGGAGAGGCCACAACAGTGAGAGGCCCGCGTACCGCAAACAAACAAACAAACAAAAGTGTGAATTCTTGTGGCAAAATTTAGGAAGAAAATGCACAAATTATTTAGACGGGTGCTCCTAGATCGTGGAATTGTGAGTGATTTTGATTTTTCTTCTATTTGCATCCGTAAATCCCTGCCATCTAGATTCTCTGGCGAGTTCCAGAAAATGGGCTCTCATTCATCCTTTAACTTGGCAAAACTTTATTGAACACCTACTATGTGCACTGCTCCACACAGCTCTTGCAGCCCAGGCGTTCACAGTCCAGTGAAGAGGGACACACTGGAAGGACCACTGGGCGAAAATGCACCTCCTGACTCCCACTGAAGACCAGAGGAGGGCGGTGGGCTCGCCTGGGAAAGATCATTCCAGGCATCTCCCGAGTTCCTGTCTAAATCTTTGGAATGTTCTCTAATTCTGTCAAATGCAAACCCTACAGGGCAGTGAATCTAGTCTGAGTGATTTCTCCCCCACCACCCAGCCCTTTCTGGAGGAAAGTGTCATCTTGTCACGCGCTGTTACCTAATCTCAGCTTTAGGAGCAAGGGCCGCTCAGACTAGGGCTAGACAGCAGCCATGATGCCACACTGCTGGGCTTGTGATGCCCCTCCTGGGTTAGGCTGGGAAAAAATCACATGAGAGATCAGAGCCAACCCCGGGTGCTGAGAGTAATGAGATACAGCCACTCTCCATGCTACTGGCGATAATTCCATTATTTCCAGATTTCTTTGAAAGGCAGCTAAGGTCTGTCCAGATCTACAGAGAATATTTAGAAGAGAGGACGCTGACCCCCCGGCTCCCAGCACAATGCCTGGTGCGTGCCGGATGCTCAACAGACATCTGTGAACATGGACTGGAGGAGCTTACCAACTTGAACTTGGGCTTGCCCACTGGACCCAGTCCTCGCTGAGTCAGGCACCTGCTGTCCCAGCCACGGTGAACGTCATGCCCTCCACAGGGGGCCGGGACCCTCATGGCCCCATATGCCTGCTGAGATTTTCTCCCACTCCTTTGAAAAGTCCTGCTTCCCCTTTAAGACCTACCTCCACGGGTCCGTCCCCTTCGTTGTAAGTTGCTCCCCCCACCTCGCCCTTCACTTCATTTCATTGTCAGTTTTCTGTTTCCAGGATGGGTTGTTGCCCCTGTGCTTGACCGTTCCTGGGCCCACGCTTACTGCTCCAAGAGTCCCCGCGACTTCCTGTCCAGGCTCGAGCTATTTTAGGCTTTGTGTCTCTTCATGCACCTGTGTCCTATTCACCTGTGTGTAAACACAATTACACAACAAGATGATGTGCCCTGAAATGATGCGCTCTTTCTCCAAACACACATGCCTTGGGCACACACAGACACACACAGACAGACACACACACACATGCAAACACACACACACACACACACACGAGTACTTTAATTATTTCACAACTCTAGATTTGGTAAAACAAACACATGGGAAAATGAAGTTTGTCGTAAGACTGAGGTGGCAGGTGCAGGAAGCAGCAGCCCTGCAGCGTTTCTCACCCACCTTCCCCTGGGAGGGACCCTTTAGGGCCAAACCAAATGGGAGGTCTCAAGGCACACCTAGCACTTTGGCGGCTGGCCAGCCTGGCTCTCCAGGAGGAAAGCCAGGGCATCTGGCTGTCTTGGTCCCGATATCTAAGCTTTCAGGAGAATTTTACTGCATTAAGCGGCTCTCAGCAAGGCACTTGGAGAACGTAGCTCTAATGTCTCAGAGCTGGTCAGCTTCCCCATCTAGTCTTCTCCTGCTGAATAACTGTGACCCGCTTTAGTTTTTATTTTCTTGTTAATTTCATGCCTTATGCTAAATCCGTGTTGAGTACTTAATCTTGTTAAGAAACATCCACAAAATATTTATGAATGGGAGACATTTCATAGGTAATTGCATCCTACCTTTTTCTAAAGAAACTTTTATTTTATGCCCTTTATGTGAAATAATTAAACACATCATTTTCATTTTGATCTTTGGGGGATTAAAACTATATTTAATCATGCAATTTTTTTTATTATTATTTTTGTTCTTGTGTTACAGCAAATGTGTGGTGGTTTTTATCTCCCCTTTGTACTTGCAATAGCATATTATTTGACCATGAATCACTTTAATGGATTGAAACATAAGCGTGTGAATTGAAAAATAGATACATTAGTCAAATCAATAAATAAATATGAAAATATATTTCTACAATGAAAAACCATCTTGGCTACTGTGTCCTCCAACTTGGACAGAGAGAGCTGAAATATATGGCCGTAAAATATAGCTTGCCATGTCAACTAGCCAGTGCCTGCAGCCTAAAAGGAATTTTGAGCACTGGGTAAGTAGTATTTCACCAACAAAATCATAAAATAAAGACGTTAAAATGAAGGGATGATGGAGTGCCACGGGACGTTTGTCAAATCACCCTTCAGTCTGAGGCTGGAGTAGTTTAGTATTAGATCTTGCATACTTTCATATAAATTTGCTTACAAATAGCATGTACAACCAGCAGTGTTACCAGGCTGGCCCTGTAGCAAATCTATTTCTACTATTTTTGTTGGACAAACTTTACTTGCACTCAATGGTACAGCTGGTGTAGAAATAAATAATTCATCTCTGGTCTAAAAAAGTATGACTATGGCAATCTTCACCCAGAGTATTTGCTAATTAATGACTTAACATTGCTCCTTCTAGCTCTTCAAAAGCCGGCTACCCCATTTTTATATATTTCTCCTCATGTGCTGTCTTTATTGGATGAAATCACCTATTAGTCATAATCAGTGTTCAATCTCTAATTTCATAAGATAATAAAATGGGCTGCAAGGATTATTAGTAGTTACATTGTGTAACTTATCAGTTATTTGTCAGATGAATGTTGGAATATAATTAACATGCATTATTTTAACGAATACAGCTGAGAAATGAGGATTTTAAGGGACTTGCCTTTCTCAGAAACTAGGCACAAAATACAGTAAGATCCGTATTTGCATTTATTTACATAACAGAGTACTTTCTTTTTTGTTACACATAATATTAGTTAATATCTTTCAACTGCAAATTGCTGCAATTTGTTGTTTGATTACATTTTTACACACATTAATGAGATCAAGCAGCTATAATTAAAATTTGTAGGTTCTATTGGATAGAGGATAAAATTGGATGGGTGGATAGAATAGCTGTGAAATCAGGTAGGAGCATTCTAGATGCAGGGCTTGATGGTGTTCTAATGTTTTTGACATCCATGCCTATTTCCAGGACCACCTCAAAGAGAGAGGGGGTGTTCCCTCCGCTTCCACCAAGCACCACTTTGGGACATCCCTATCCTTCCACCTTGCCCAGTGGTGAAACATTATATGGCAGAACCCAGCCCTGCGTGATGTGAATGTAGGGGGTAAACTTTTTAGATTTTGCTTCTTTCTCTAGTTTAAAACACCGGTTTTTTTTTTTTTTTGGTTTGTTTGTTTGTTTGTTTGCTGTTCTAGGTCCATCCGAGCTGCCATTCACAGCCAGCCAGGGAACTAAGCAAGACCCTCAACTCAGATTTTGATTTACAATTTATAATTTAGTCTTTCTTCTCTCACAAAGATTGCGACCTGTCCCAGGAGCTGGTCTCTGAAAAGCAGAAGTTGGCATTCGAGGTGCCCAAACTGGCCCTCCCTGGGCTGTTTGGGAGGCAAGGATGCTCTCTGAGGAGGAGGTGAGTCTTGGGGCCTCTGAGTTGGGGTGCAGGCAGGAAATCCTGGGGCCGTGCTGGGAGCCTTAGCTGGCATCCCTACTGAGCTATATCACCTGGCCTCTGGAAACGTGGCTCTGGGAACCCACCAGAGAACCTTAAGGCTCTCTGTCCTCATGCACACATTTCAGCAATTAGAGCGAGGGCAGAACCCCTGAAACAGGAGGCAGGCTGGCTCTGCCCTCCTTCCCGTGTCCAAAGCTGGCCCTCGTCCCAGCAGAGGCAGGAACCAAGGTGCACTCACTGACCATCTGACGACCAGTGCAGGAAAGATATATTTTGGGGGGTGGCCATCTTACCGCCCCAGATTCAACTGTGTCAGTTTCAGTGTGTACTTCTTATGAAACATTTTATTCAGGGCAACCAGTGTGACACTGAGTCTGCTTTCTCCTCCGCCCCACCCCCCTTTTCTCCCCTGTATTCTCTGGTTTATTCTCTGTCCAGGTGGTTTCGGTTCTGACGTAGCCCACCCACATGCATGTTGCAGAGATGGGTGAATAAAAGTCAGATACAATTTGGTGTAATTGTGGTGAAACCTTTGTAGAACATCTGCAAATGCCAGGGTTGCATTTGTGGAATATACTAGCCTATGATTTTGTAATCAGTAGTTCAAACATTTTTCTTTTCAATTGCTTTTTTGTGGGGGAGGGCAGAGTATACAGAAACTCATTGGAATAAAAATTATTTTTGAACCCCAGATATGTTAGTGCTATTTAAATGCCATATGGGGAATACTGTATGCACATAAACATTTTAAATAATGCCAGTAAAAATTATAGTGACTCATTGTACAGACCACCCTGGGCCAGCCAGCTTCAGCTGATTTTAAATATTCCTATATAAACATCAGGCTTTATTTAATATATTGACCTCAACATACTTTTGTCATTAAAGTTACTAATAAACGTGATTTAATTTTTCATGCAGTAAATTGTTTATTGTGCTGATGCTGTGTGCTTGGAGGAGATCTTAGGGTCATTTCTCATACAAAGCACCTTCCATTTACAGAAACGTCAGACTTATAGCTTCAGCTGTATTACTTGTGTCTGAGTCCTCATTCCCTGAGTGTGAAAACTTTATTGCTCATTATCTGCTGGGCTGTGATGAAGTGACAGATGATTTACTGGGAGCCAAAAAACTGTGTTTCAACGGCGAACATTTTTATCCTTTTGTACTACAGTCCTGCCGGCCTCCTCTAACTGCCGAGGCAACAAATAAAGAAAGCTCGGGGCTGGAGGGGACGGCGGGTTCCCTCATAAAGGTCCACATTTCAGATCGCACTCTGTTCCTAATTTGATTCAATTCCCCTTTGTTGCTTAAAAATTCAATTTGTTTAATTGAGCTGTTTGACGGTAAAGTCTGAATTCCATGCATTTTAACCGTTCATATTAATTTTCCCTCTGTACAGTATTTTATTAAAGTGCTTTACAGGCAGAGGCTTAATTTAAATTTGGTGACCTCACAGCTTATAAAAAGATCCGAATTCTTTTTTTCCCCCCTCAAACCTAAATTAAAATGAGTCAATGCAAACCAGGGGGACAGTTGTGCTTTCTGGGCGGAGTTGAATGAGTCAAGGAGAGGAAAACGCTGAGGTATGGGAGTATGGAGTGTGAAGGGGTGTGTGCGTGCGTGTTTTATGTGTATATTTTCACATTTTAATAGATGACATAATATTGTGGCAGAAATGAAAGTCTAAATGACCTGCCTTTAACAGTTAAAAAAGCAGCTCTCTATCCTCCGTTAAAACGGTAGGTGAGGCATTGTAGAATGGATTATACATTGTCTGCTTTTTACAGGGTTACACATTTATTGACATTTAAAGAGCTGAACATCTTTTCCTTTAGGATTAATAAGATACCCAGAAACCAACATAAGATTTTTAAGGTTTACTAAACTTTAATCTGTAAAATTTAATAGCAATATCCCAGTCGTTATGTGTGTGTAGGACGCTGTGTGCCTCTACAAACACTTTTGAGCAATGAATTATGTTACAAGAATGGGTTGGTTGTGTATCATTATGTCCAGGTAAATGCCAGAATGATGACATAATTGGTAGTTGGGAGTAAAATACAGCCCCTGTAAAATGTTACTAAGGTACATGTGGAAGGCTTGTAATTCATTATACATAAACATGACTTGCAGGTATTTATCATTTTATGAAATATAGACTAACTGGATCTCAGCAGGCATTGTGTTTCTCTCGCCTTTGTTATTTCATTGAAACTGTGACCATGTACTGTTTCAAAATTGCTAATTCCTTTTTATTCCACCATTAACCAGCAGACCCCAGTGAATTTCAAGTCTCTTTCCAGGCACTGGAGACTAAGTATTCTGTAAATGCTAAATCCTGAAAGCTGGCCTTAATAGGAAGGAGAGTCCACCAATTTCAGACAATGATAAATTTATGGCTTTGGATGAAAGGTCAGATGGCTATTTCAGACACTGAAACAGCCCAATTTCATAATACCCAGCACCTTCAGAAAAGACATTTTTGCACCCTGGTGCCTGATACTTCCTGCTAAAGATGTATAGTGATAGTTTGGAAGTCGGGAAGCCCATTTCCCACCTGTGCGCTGCGTTCTCGTCACCCTGGGCAACTGTTTCACTTTTAACCTGCTTGTTCACAGAGCCTACATGCATTAAAGTACAACATACCACACAAGGAAGCAGGTCTGGCAACATTTGTTTTATGCCGTTTGCCAGAAGACACATTACTCATGCTTTCAGACGTTTTCTGCTGTCCCCAAGTAAGAAGTCATTTTCTCTAAATGGCCACGTTTGCTTTCAATTCATCCACTTTCAGGCCATCCTGGCCTCTCCAACATGAACAGGGCATCCTACTAAGAGAAAAAGTCCAGTCTAAAAATGCCGTTGAGAAGGGCTTTTGTTTGACCATTCTTTTGGGGTGTTTGATTTTATAAAATTTCATCAAGCCCTTGCTCTGCGACCCAGCCACTCGCTCATCCTGGGAGACAAACTGCTTTCTAACTAGGAGGTGTCTCTCTCCAGTCTTGAGCCGCGGCCTACAGTGAACTAGCCTCAGCATCGCTTGGTGTTTCCCTGTCGGCTTCTGGGCCGGGTGACATCACGGAGTGGATGTGGCAGGAGAGACATCTGATGTGACAACTGCACGGCACATGGCAAGCCCTTGGCCCACTGGTTAATTAATGGTACCAGAGAATAGGTAATGAACTCGTCTGGAATTAGCAGTCTTTCCACTAATGGGGTCCATCATTCCAAGCTTGGGGTAACCACCCTGTGGAGATAAAAGGCAATGTGGACAGAGGCAGAGGAGAAGGTCCCCAACACAACTGGGGTGCCTCCAGGTGAATGGGTGAAATGCTTCAAGCAGGTGTTTGGCCTGGAGGCCTTCTGTGCTCCACAGGAGCAATAGAAAAAGACTACCTTGTCTAACCCTGTGTATTTCCTCATTCCTTGCGTGTATTTAATTTATTAATTTCTCTTCCTCAGATTTTCCCCCAAAGGCTACCATCCCAGTTTACAGTGTGACAAAGAATGGGATTGGATGACTGAGATTTTCTCCATAAATATTCCCGAGTTGACAAGGGTATTTCATTCTATCCAGAAACTGAGAAATCCATAAAAGACCACGGGTTTTCTAGAAGGGGATCATGCTCTTTAATTGAAAGAAAAATAGCAAACAGACCTTTCAGTATACGGGTGAAATGTGCTGTTTAAAGGGAAAGTGAGATTACCTTTACCCAAGCATGTCGCATAAAATTCAAGATGGAATAGCTGCTGTCTACATCTACGTCTGCTCTGATCTAAGTAATAAGCTTTTGAGGTCCAAATGCATAGACAAAGGAGATGAAAGAAATAATGATGAAGATTATGTAGATGGATAAAAAAAAATTAAAAGACATTTCCTAACCCTCCTTGTAGCTCTCCTCTCAGAACCTTTCTGGAGCAAACAATCAAAACAGAGAGTGCTGAAGAGTCAACAGGTGGGAGTCTAACTTCTGTGTGGGAGTAGACGATCAACTGCCAAAGGGGAACATAATTTTGGGACCCTCTTGCCCACCCACTGCCGAATGATCAGGAGAGAAGAAATCAGAGACCTGAGACTTCCACAAACTGGACAACTGAAAACTGACTTTAGATTTTTAACCTTCTCAGTGCAAGCATAAACCTATGGAGACCGCGTAGAATTCGTATGTGTTCTGCCATCCTCTGAAGCACTGTTTTGCCTCTTTGTTTGTTTCATGGTCCCACCTCTCTCTCCATCAACTCTAGAAACAAGCTTAGGGACAGAATTGCGCTTTACTTTTGTTAAACTCCCCATGATGGTAGCTTGGTGCTCCTCATACAGGGAAGAGTAGTGAGTGCCCTGACTTTCGCTTCAGTTAACTCAAAAGACTACTTTGAGATGAATGGTCAAAAAAAGATAAAGGAATCAATGGACAAAGCTAATGGCAACATTTAACATGATTTCTGCATTGTCGATTCCACTTATTTGGACAAGACACAGTGCGAGGCACCTCCATAATGAACTGTATCAGCTGGCTGAGCGACAGTGGACTTGTAAGTGGGTGCTGGGTTGTGGAGCACAGAAGAAGCAGGGTTGGAAAGGACTGGGGTAAGGTGATGTGTGAGTTCAACCTTAATCAATGAGAAACGTTTAAATTGACAAAGACTGAGAATAAGAGACATTCCAGTCTGAGAGTCTAACTAGGTGAAGAATGACCTCCTTTGGTAATTTGGGGTCAGTAGTATGGAAATATTCTTCCTACATAAATAAGAAACTCAATCTAAATTTTAAAGTGAGGGCTCCTTGGGTATGAGAGCCAGTGAGACCCAGGTTCAAGTCCCAGCTTTGCCATTTACTAGCCATGTGCCCTAATGACCCTCCTAAGTCCTCTTCTGAGAGATGAGACTCAAATACAAGACCTGCTTCATGGGGGTGTAGTGAGGATTGAACACCATGTGTTGGAGCATTTCCTTAGCTTTTTCCATGTGAAAGTCTAACACATCGAAACTGGAATCTATCATCACCCTTTGCTGTTGATTCTGACACCACTGATCCACCACTAGAAACTGTGTGCTTCCCAAATTGCTGGATGCAGCCTGAGTGCCACCGGAAAACTGGCTCAGGTACCAAATAACATTAAAAGCTGGTACCCAGACCTGAAGGTGATTCTCTCTCCTCTTTCATTTTCAAGATAAATTATTTTGTTGCTTTGTAAAAATGATAAATTTTTCTTACAAGGAATTAAGACTTTGATGAATTGTACTCCACATTTAGTGGAGTTTTCTTATACCTTTTCCTTTCCCCCCTCTAAGGTGGTCAGGGAAAGGTAAGGGGAAAGAGTTGTAAGAACTCAGAAGCTGTCATATATTCAGTTTATGTATGTTATAAAAAAGCTTAGTATACATGTCCTTCTGCCTCCTCTTCTCCTACCCAGTTTTAAGAAATTATATCATTTCCATGGTGTTTACCTTTACTGCATTTATACATTTACATATACTCTCACGTTTGTTACTTATCTGCTTTAAAAATGACATCTTTGTTCCCCTGATGTAGGACATGAGAAAAATAGTTAGGTTATACTAATTTTAACCCACTCTTCCTCTTCACGACCCAACTGTTGAAACTGTTTTTATGTTATTGAAGTTATGCATGTGTGTGTTTTGTTCTTTTATCATAATTCCCACACTTGTCATAGCTTAAGCTCCAGATCAGTGGCTTTGGTACTCATGACCCATCCTTTGTCAGCTGTCTTTCTATTTACTTACCGATGGGCTGCCTTTGCTCTCCAGGTGCTTCTATCAGAAAGGCTTATAGAGACTGTATTTCTTGAGTTCTTGAATGTTTGTTTCTTTTAATACTTGAATTACAGTTTGGCCAGGTACAACATTCTTGGGTTAACACTTTCTTTTCCTGAGGATTTGGTAAGTGGATGGTTCTGAGAGCAGGACCCATCTTCTCCTGGATCCCCAAAGGAGTCTTCTCTTGGAAGATCAATACCTTTACTAGCATGTGTCTCAGTATTGATCGTTTCATCATTTTTCTTGGTCCGCAGAGTACTCTTTCAATCTATAGATTCAACTTGTCTTTTATTTCTGGAAAGTTTTCTTAAACTATATCTCAAAGTTGTTTTTTTGTTTTTTTTTCTGTTCCAATTTTTCAGCTCTCTGCTTCAGGAATACCATTTATGTGTTTGCTGGATACTTTTTTCTACCTTACCTACATGTTATTTCCTCATTCCTCTTTCACACACCTTGTTTATTTCCATTTTATTTGCTCAGTTTCTCGTCCTGTCTTCCACGGTCTCTACTGTGCTGTCAGTAACAGATCTTTCTATTGTGTTGTCACCAAGGTGGCCTTCATTTCTCTGATGGTTTTAGCTTTTCATCCACTTCTTTTCTTCTTGTTTCTTCTTCTACTGTTGCCTCTCTCTCTATTTTCTGAACTCCTGTAGCTCTGCTCTGAGATTTTGTATTAAAGAAGTAATTATTTCATTAAATTTTTAACAATTCATGGGGATTGTTTGGTAACAGTTTCACCTGTTCCATGGAAGCCTCTTTTAGTGAGGGTTCTCTATTTACCATTTGTTTTCCTGTTAATTTCCTCCCCTTTCCAGTAGTACTCTAAATGTGTTCTGTGCGTATTCATTTTTTGTTTTTTTACCTATTACTCATCTTGGAATGAGATGAATTGTTCATGGGCCAGCCTCTTGAAGAAGTTTGACGTTGGCAAGGGCCAGGCCAGTGTTCTGGGAGAGCTGATCTCTTCTTGATTATTAGGGAAGTTCTTAACACAGCACATTGTTTTGGCACTTACCTCTCCCCAACCAAAGAGATCAACAACTGTAAGACTGCTTCTAACCCCTATCCCCCAATTCTGTCCCTCGAACAGATGGCTTTCTGCAAATATGGTGAGTTTGTGTTTTTCTTCATTCTGCCCCATCTCTCTTGCTTCTCCATGTATTAATAACAAACAGAATCCGAGAGAGAATTCTTTACCAGCTGCTGTACTCAGTTCTTTTGTTCTGAACTAGGGAATCTTAGATTCTGTCCGTCTTGGTATGTTGCCTACTATATACAGTTGTAACCTGAAAGTTTTATCTGAACTTTGTATGTAGCCACCGTCAGGGGCGTTTCAGATGAGATCACTTTTAAATCAGTGGATTCTGAGTAAGCAGATCAGCTTCCCTCGTGTGTGTGTGTGTGTGTGTGTGGGGCCTCATCCAATCAGCTGAGGTCTTGAGAGAAAAAGACATGTCCCTCTAGGAAGAAGGAATTCAGCCTGTGGACTTGAGTTGAAACCTCAGCTCTTCCTTGGGTCTCCAGCCTGTAGCCTACCCTACAGATTTTGAACTTGCCAACCTCTGCCATTGTGTGAGCCAGTTCCTTAAAATAAACGTCTCTTTCTATATACCTACACACCCTATGGGTTCTGTTTCTCTGGAGATGCCTGACTAATAGAGCAAGTTTGAGGATGATCAAGGATGTCACCGTGGTGGGGGTCACCGAATGAGGGGGCAGAAGGGCAGGAGAACTGGGCTCTAGAGATCACCCAGGGCTTTTCAGGCCAAGGAAAGAGGCCAGGGAACTCTCTTCTAAGTGTGATGGGAAGCAAAGTGTGCTAGACTGTTGGCAACATGACTTCTGTACTGCTCTGCCTGCATTCATGCCTCTGGGTAATCCCCTCCTATGAGGCCTCAAGGTTGGCCACGTGACTTGATTTGGCCAAGGAGACAGTAGTGGGGAGTACATGGGTGTGGGGCTTGTCCTGGCTTGCCCTTTGGCACCCTGAGACTGCCTGGCACGAAGCCAAGGTTAGCCTATCAGAGGCTGCGTGACCCATGGGGCAGAAGAGAACCATGCCAGCCCAGCCCCTGTCTCGAGATCCCCGGCCTGACAATTTCCACTCAGCCCAAGCTGAGTCCCCAGCTCACCGCAGAGGTCAAACAAGCTGGCCCTCACTGGAAGAAGCACCCAAATGACCCACAAGATCTTGAATAATAATAAATGTTGGATAAGTACTGCATTTTGGGGCAGTTTATTATGTGGGAGGCTGATTCACAGCAAATGAAGAGGGAAGAGCAGAAGCAGGGAGGCAGCTGGGCCATTGGAGGAACCAGGTGACTGATGGTGCCTTGAGCACAGTGGCAGCAGTGAGAAGGAGGGAGGGGATCTGATGCTGCATGCATTTTTTTAAAAAGTTATTTTATTGAAGTATAGTTGATTTACAATGTTGTGTTAATTTATGTTGTACAGCAAAGTGATTCAGTATTACATGTATATATATTCTTTTTCACATTCTTTTCCATGATGGTTTATCACAGGATACTGAATATAGTTCCCTGTGCTCTACAGTAGGACCTTGTGGTTTATCCATTCTCCATATAATAGTTTGCATCTGCTAACCCCAGACTCCCAATCCATGCCTCCCCCACGATTCTGCATGTAGTTTGAGTGGTTTTGGCTTGAGGAGCGGCACGACTTTCTTTCACATGAAATGAAGGTTTCATGGACAAACAAGTTGTGGAAGCTCTGGATTACGCAGAGTTTAATGACTTCTTTTACTGAGGAAGTTTTCCTGGTATTTAACGTGAAAGGTGGGTCATCCATCTCTGAGAAGGCGTAGAACACACAGGGTTCCTCCAACGTCACTGCTCTAGGGAATACCAGGGAGCACATTTGGGATCAGACACTGGACAGTTGGTAGAAATGGTGATGGTACAGATGACACTCATTGACTGAAGCTGGTCATGGGTCAGGCACCCTCTTTCTGACGGCTGCCTCACTAAACTTGTGTTCTCAGAGGTGAGATGCCTTATTCGGGTCCCGTGGCTGGTGGGTGGCCCTCCGTACTTTCAGCTGTGGCCTATCTGGTGCCTCAGGCTGGCCTTCCTGCTCCTCACATCCAGGCTCATCGACAAAGAACTGGGATTCACTGTACTTCCCTGGATGTGGTAGGTGGTGATGCTTCATACAGCATCAGAGTAGGAGCTTCCGAAAGATTACAAGAAAAACAAATACTTCCTAAATGGGTGCCTTTTAACAAGGGCAGGGAAGGCTGGCAGTAGGCCATGGAATAGTCAGGTGGGTTCTCCTAGGGCTCCAGGCCTCCGTGGGGCACAGGAAGGATTCACATCCAAAAGGGGGGAAAGTGGGAGGAGGGTGACATGTACTCCTTGCCTCACCTGCTGCTTTTGCCTCTTCCCTTCTCAAACCTGGAGCTTCCCCATCGTCTCCACAATCAAATCCAAATTCTTTATGATGGTGTCCAGGCCCTGGTTTGTTTTTCTGGCTGTCTCAGGCTCTCATATCATTGCTGCCCTTCCCCACAAGGACACTCCAGTCCCTCTGGACCTCTGGTGGCTCCAAGACTCTGTATCTCCTTTCTGACCGTCGTTATTTTGTATTTACTATTCCTCCTGCTTGGAATGCCCTTCTGACCTGCTTGTGGAAGCTGCATTATTTTAAAGTCAAGATTAAGGGATACTGTCTCCACATGGAAACAAACTTAACAGCTGCCAAAGGGGAAAGCGGGGCAGGGATAAATTAGGAGTTTGGGATTAGCAGATACACACTACTATATATAAAATAGATGAGCAACAAGGACCCACTGTACAGCACAGGGAACTCTACTCAATATACTGTAATAAACCATAGTGGAAAAGAATCTAAAAAATTATATATATATATATATATATATATATATATATACATATATATATCTGAATCACTTTGCTGTATAGCAGAAATTAACCCAACTTTGTAACTCAACTACACTTCAATAAAAAATAAAAATAAAAGTTACTGCCTCCAAAAGCTCTCCAGGCAATTGAAGCAGATTTAACCACTCTCTTCCATTTCAACAGTAGTTTCTCTGTACTCTTACATATGGCTTTCTGTCATTTGACTTTTCCTCCAGTTAGTCTGGTAGGCTAGAAACACTGTACTATGGAGAGAGTACACAGCCTTGGAATCAGGAAGACCTGAATCTGAGTTCAGGTGCCGCCCCATGCTGGCCGTATCACTTGGATGCTATTTAATGTCTCCAAGCCTCAGTTTCCTCATTTATCAAAGAGAGTTAATATTAATACTTACAGAATAGCATCCCATCTGTCTTCTTCTGTAGACGGTAAGCTCTTAAGGGCAGGGATGGCTCTTTCTTATTCATCACTGTATCCTCAGAACCTAGTACAGGGCCTGCCTATACTAGGCTCTGAGTGAGCATTTGATGGATGAATGAATGAAGTTGTGAGACGGTTGTAAGCAATGAAATAGGCCATTGACATGAGGTGCTTAGCACATGGCAGGCTTCCACTACCTGGCTGCTGTTATTACTCAGTGGAATGTGACCATTGCGCCGACTTCAGGAGTTGTGGTTGTGGAGGCTGGGGAACAAGCCCTGTTCATTGCCGTCCTCTCAGCTAGACCCTCCCTTCCGTGTGGCAAGCGTCCCAGGACGCTGAGTATGATTTTGCGATCATTGCAACCGGAAACAAACCTCAGACAGAAAACGAAACAGAGGAGCTGCCTCCTCTCTTGGAGCTCGTGTGTCTACACTGTGACACTGTGAGCCCAGTGGCTGCGTAACATGTATGTTTTATTGCCAAGTAGAGATGGACTAATAGTTTACGTTAATTGGGCACTTGCTATGGGGTAGTCCTTGCATTTTTTTTTTTTATTTTTAACTTATTTTATCCTGACGACAACCCAGTAGGAAGTCATATTACTCTTCTGGATAAACAGACAGGAAAGCAAAGCTCATGGAACTTTCTCAAGGTCACACAGCTGGGAAGGTGGAGCTGTGATGCAGACCCAGGAGGTGTGAGGACAGGATGCGAACAGGAGGGACTTGGCTCCTTCGTCGCAGTAGAACTGCGGGACGGTGTAGAACCATTGAGATACATCTTATAACAGCATCTGCCCTGGGAGTATGTGCAAAAAGGACAGTAGGATTCCAAGGGAACAACATGTGAGTGGTGGGTGGGTAAAACGGGAAGAAGCTGGCTTTGGGGTCTGAGGGGCCTGGCTTTCCTCATTATCTGCATGAAGACCTAGGACAAGTCACTTCTCCTAGATTCAGTTGTTTTCCTTTAATAAGGGACCTTATATTATCTACCTAACTGGGTGGTGATGAGTTTTTAACGTGATAGTGGTGACAGTTTCTGGTCCATGTAGGATGTCAATGGAAGTTGGTTCAGTTCCTTCCAAGGGGCAACCCCCAGAGCAGCCCCAAGTCCTCTGGGAAGTAGTTTTGTCTACGCTGGACTCCAACCCTTCCCGATGGAGCCCACTTTCACTTTCTGAGGGGTTTGCAGGATGCTGGAAATAGAGAACAATTACCTGTCTGCTTTGACTTAGGGCAACTTTGCTCTGTCTAGACTCGTGGAGGCTGCCACGTGATGCATGGCCTCTGTCGGCCTCATGGGCACCCCTCCAGCTCTCCTCTTCTCACTGCTCAGGCCACTGGACCCCATCCAGTGATCTAGCTCTGTCCAGCCTGGGGACCTGCCTCTACTCAGGGAAGATTCTATATCAACTTCTTGTAGATAAAACACTTGCAGCTTCTTGGAGTTTCTCTAGGAAAATGGTTCTCAGAGGTTGTTTGCAAATGTGAATTAACCAAAGCACCAGTTAAATGCAAATTTTGGGGTCCCCCGCCCCTCCAGTCTCAATCAGTGGGTCTGGAGTGAGGGTACAGGCATCTGAGTTTGTAATGAGCAGATGGTCTGAGCACCACCCTTTGAGAAATACTGCTCTGGATATGAGTGACCCACTCGTCTCTGTTTGTCTGGGACATTACATGGTCCTGGGCAAGCCAGGACAGATGGTCACCCTAAATATATGTAAATTCAGGCTCTTTGGGAATCCTAGGGACCATCTACCTGGGCTTCAAGTAAGGTCTCTCATTCTCAGTGCCTGCCTGACTTATTTCCTAAGATGACCTGCCATCCAATGACTGGATGACACACTCAGCCCACTGATGGGGACACACAATAGCCAGTGGCTGGACGTCCACTGCTCCTTGCTAACTGGATACAGCTATGGCAGCTCTGTCCTCTCCAGGCCCCCTTCTGCCTGCCAGGCTGCACGTGGTCCCATTACCAGCAGGTGGGTCCGGCTCCCCAGCACCTGCCCCACCACAGAGCACATTGAAGTCCATGTGCTGGTCCCTCCAGCTTCCTCTACCCTCAGCCACATGGGAAGGCAGGGCAGCATGACCTTTCCTGCAGAGAACGGGAGCTGAGGTGTCACAGAGCCCTGGTTTTCCAATTTGAGCTATTGCTGAGCCTGTAATATCTCTGCCGTTCATTGGAGGAGCTACTGCTCTGCTAGCATCGAATTCGTTACTCATTAAAGCAGTTTGAAGTAAGGCACAGTGTGTCCTAAAAGGTGCCGTATGAAACCAAATTAAGTATATTTCAGTACAAGTGCACTCAGCCAGTTGTTCCCAAGAAAACCTGATAATTAGGACTCTAACTTAGTGCGATGGTGTAACCTAGCCCAGAAAAGATGCTTATTATAGCCATGCCATTCACACAGGCATTTATGAAAATGTTTCAAGTACATAGAAATATTTTAGGAGTGTATAGGTTGGCTCGAAAAATCAGTTTGGGTTGAAGATTGGCATTCGGCATCTCAATCTCTGCCTCCGTAGAAATTGTTGCAGTTACTTTTTTCTTTCATAGTCTCTGTTCTTCCTCTCTTCTCTCTTTCTCGTAAAGTCAGTTTTGCTTTTTCCAGTTTCAAGCACAAACTTTGGTGTTCTTCCTTTTCAGGTTCCCCGTGTTAAAAAACCAGCTTCCTATGAATAGTCACTGCATCAGTCAGCTTGGGCTCCAGGACAAAATACCCCAGACGGGGTGGCTTAAACAACAGACATTTATTCCTCGTGGTTCTGAAGGCTGGACGTCTGAGATCAGGGAGCCAGCGTGTCGGGTTCTGGTGAGCCTCCCTTCCTGGCCTGTAGATGGCCATCTCCTCTTATGGAGGGGAGAGAGAGTAGGAGGGAGCTCCCTCCCGTCTCTTCTTCTCAGGGCACTGGTCCCATCATGAGAAGCCCACCTTCAGAGCCTCATCCAGCCCCAGTCACTTCCCAAAGGCCCCACCTCCTAATACCATCGCATTGGGGGTTGGAGCTTCAACATAGGAATTGTGGGAGCGACACAAACATTCAGTGCATAAGAGTCATGTTTTACAAAGTGCTTCCCCCAGTGTGTTCTAATCTGCTTGGGGTAAGTAGTGGCACATCCAAACTAAAGTATCCACCCTGTAGGTACAGAGACACCAAGGGCAAAAGACATCCATCCCAAATGCCACAGGGCTCTTTGTCATACACGTGTTGAGGCTGGACCAGAGGCTGATGAGCAAGCAGTGTTGCCCTGAGCTCTTCTGTTTTCTCAGCACTAAGGACACCATGTCGACTTGTGTACCAGGCATTCCCTAAGGTGGCCACAGCCCAGGGGGTGGGGGGGCGTCCTTGAGTGGTGGCAGAGGTCAAGGTGGACTTGCCAACGTGTACTCGGTTCCTCCCTCCATCCCTGGGGCCTCTCTCCACTGTTCTGTATTCCGGGTGATTCTGGCGTCTACAGCCATCTTCATGTTGAGCGATCACTGTGGGCGCCCTTAAAATATCAGACCTCACTCAGGACATTTCTGAAAACTTGCCACAAAGACGTAAACTCTCCTTCACAGAGTTTTTCACTCTAAGGAGCCTTTGAGCATTTTAAAATTCCCATAGGTAGACATGTGATTTTCTCTGATTATTTAGGAAGCAATGGACCACTAGGCAGTGTATTAAAATGGCCTTCAAGTGGACCCCACTTGAAAGGCAGCTCCTGACACTCAGGCTTGGGGATGCTCAGACTCCTTCCACGGGGTCCGCAGAGGTGTCAGCAAGCTCTTTCCAGCCAGCTCCTCAGGCCCACTCCAGTTTTCTTCCTGTGTCCCCCTGCCTCTTCTGGCCCATAACAGATGCTGAATTCACCACCAACAGCAGTGTCCAGGCATTATCTATGTGAATATATCCTGAAACCAGTGCTGGGTCCCTCCAAAGCAGCAATCACACAGCTGTTTGCATGCGGACTTCTGTGCTGGGTCTGAAGCTATAGTATGGCTGGTAGGTGGCTCACAGGCTAGTGAGAAAGAAACACCAAGCTGGACTTGTAGGAGAGTGTGACTGGTCCAGACAACAGATGCGCAGGTGCAGGGGAGCGTGGAAGCCCAGGGGACATGACCATCCTTCGTTTGGCAGCAACTGGTCTCCCCGGCTGGGCACAGAGGAGCTTCAGCCAAGCCACGCAGATCCATCTAATGGGAGGCTGGCCCAGCTGGTCCAGGCTTCCAGTACCTTGAGTCTCACTGGGGTCGGACTCGTGCCCAGTCTGCCATATTGAAGCTGAACGTGCCCCAGCCGGTCTTGCTGGGAAGCTGAGCCCAAGGCCACGGTTACTTCATGGTCTTCACTCTGCTGGACCAGGTCCTCCTTCCCTCCCAGAGAAGAAAGGCCAAGACAAACTCAGTCTTGGTCCCTGGAAAAGTAGAAAATGAAAAACCCAGTAGGTAAGAAAGTTTGTGTCTTAGGAGGTGTCAGACCATGGTGAGAATATTGCGGCTTTAGGACTTGATCGGAGGATGACTTCCTGTGATGCTCAGAAACGTGAGCCCCTTGGTTGCCACTAAGTGCACCTGGGGAGGAAGGCGGAGGCCACGTTGCAGGCAGAATACCAGAGCCAGAGGCCAACTTTCTCCGTGTGGTTCCCGCTCTGGGGTTTTCCAAGAGGCATCTGGGCACCTGGTAAAAGAGAATGTCCTCTGGAAGCCCAGGGTTTCCTTGACAGAGGAAAGCAGGGCTAGGCGGGAAGGATGCTGTGTCCCTGTCACTCTGTATCAGGCCTTTTCACAGGAAGACACATCGTCTGAGCACAACAGACCTGATGTGTTCTCAGTTGCTATTTATTTTATTTGAAAGCAGTTTTCCTGTTCTAGACCTAGGTCCCTCTGGTCGATTAGAAAATTCATAAATACCGGTCATTGTAGGAACACATTTTAAAAATTCATTGACTGCAGCAATTCACCCAGAACTCTGTGCCCAGCTTTCAAGCACGAATCTGGTCTAAATTGAAATGCCTCAGCTCAAAGTTGCTGTAAAGCCGCTATGAATTATTGTAATGCCAACTCACTCTGAATTTGTGAGCTTACTCAGAAGGACCCACATGTATCTACAATAGTTTTCGTGTTTTTTTCCTCGCGTGTGTTTAGTAACAACAGTCTCCTTAAATCGTAGTGGCAGATCGCCAGAGGAAAGAGAGGCGTTAATGAGACTTGGTGTAAGTGGAGGGAATGCAGGACTGACAGTTTTCCGTAGTGTGGTTGGCACTGGATCGAAAAGGCGGATGCTGGCCGATCACTTTAGGTCATGATGTAAGCAGAGTGATGGGGAAGATCCCAGGACCACTGAGGAATTGCACTGGCCCTGGGAGGCAGAGGGAGACCATGGACTGCTCATCACTCCAGGCTCTCAGGTGAAATATGAGAACAGTGACAAGCAGACGTGGATGATACCCCGGTGACAGCACACCAGGGTTTGCAAGGAGCCGACCCAGGGCAGGGTACTGTGTCCACCGGGGAGGTGGAGAGAGCAGCTCGGGCTCCCGGGAGCCTCTGTGTCTTTCAGGAAGGATGTTTGCAGAATGCATTGATAACTTGCTATTTTTTTTATTGGAGTCTAGTTGATTTACAATGTTGTGTTAGTTTCAGGTGTTACAACATAGTGATTCAGTTATACATACACTTATATTCATTCTTTTTTAGATTCTTGTCCCATATCGGTTATTACGGAATACTGAGTAGAGTTCCCTGGGCTATACAGTAGGTCCTTGTTGGTTATCTATTTTATATATAGTAGTGTGTATATGTTAACCTCAAACTCCTAATTCATCCCTCTTCCCCCACATTTCCGCTTTGGTAACCATAAGTTTGTTTTCAAAATCCGTGAGTCTCTTTTTGTTTTGTAAATAAGTTCACTTATATCATTTTTAAAAATTAGGTTCCACATATGAGTGATATCATATGATATTTGTCTTTCTCTGTCTGACTTACTTCACTTAATGTGGCAATCTCTAGGTCCATCCATGTTGCTGTAAATGGCATTATTTCGTTCTTTTTAATGGCTGAGTAATATTCCATTGTGTACATGTACCACATCTTCTTTATCCATTCCTCTGGATGACTAGCTATTTTTACAGAGGTCTTCTCTTTCGCCCTTTGGCTTCTGGGGTGTGAGATGGCCTTTGGAACTTTAGGTGCTGGTTTTCCATTGATAGCTTATTCGTGTCCTTTACTAGTACTCTTTTCTCTTATTCAGCCGTTTCTCTACTCAGTGGCATGTTTTTCAGAAAACAGACAATAAAAGGCTAACTCAATCCTGTCACTTTCAGGGAGTCTGTGGATAAGCTGGATACAGGGGGAACCTGAGTTATTGGGTTGATGGAAACTTTGGAGATCATCTTTTCTATCCAGTGGCCTCTGCTCCTCTGACAGCTGTAGGACAGATTTCATTTTCTCCATAAAGCCAGAGCCACACTCCGGCTGGTCCTATTAACCACCAAGAAGTGGGAGACAGGGTGAAGTGGAATACATTTACACTCCATCGCCGCAAAAATAAAACGTCACTTCCCAATGTCTTGGAGTATAGACAGCCAGAGTCAGGAATCACGGGAGATTTCCATATCATCAATGGAAATGCAAGACCTTTGTCCCAGGGAAACACACGAGGACAAAGAGGGGCCTAAGGAGTACACGAGTGCGGGAGCTTGTGGGCGCCCGGACCTCCTTAGCAGAGTTGACGTGAAGATTGAAATTTCTGTATTACCAGTAGGTAGTCAACATTCAGGAGATGAGAGCAAAAGAGAAAAAAAATCCGTTCCCGTTAACAGTGACAGAAAGTCACCTTTCAGACTTGCCTCCTGCACAAAACAGAAAACAATAAGATGTGGCCAGCGTGGGGCAGACACGTTCATGCCACTACCTCCTACAGTGTTTACCTGGGAAGCAAGGAGTTTCCACGGGGTTTGCTTCATGCTTCTTGTCTTAGCCCATAGATCACGTTGAGCTTATGGAAGACTGATCAATTTCAGTTAATGTTAAAAATTAGTTCAAGACCATTTTGGAGAAAAATAGTCCTTTTCTGCTATTTCCGAGTAATGACCTGCCATCCGATTCGCAATCTTTCTCTCGTTTATATTCCCTGGCTCTGGGAGAAACTTCCCTAATGGGTTAGACTGAGCATTGTAACCCCTGAAATTAAATGCTGGTGTTTAAAACTTCATTTTTATAAGAAGAACTTGACATTAATAATTTTTATACCTTTGATTAAATAACTAAAAATACATTATTATTGGGTTAATAATTACTCTAGATATGTTCAGATTTTTGACGATTTCACTGCATTATTATGGCACAGAAGCAAAATTTCACTCATATATTTGACTTAAATGGCAGTCTTTAGGGATTTGAATCAGAAATTATAAGTTCTACTGCAATTTACATGTTAAGTTCTGTAACCCCGTGATAGTTCAACCATTTGTTAAAAAAAACAGTAGGTGGCCTGTGGTCTGATTTTCAATGAATAATTTTATTTTACATCCAGCACAAGGTCCAGCTGAATGTTTCATTACATTAAAATTTCACCGAGTGACATAAACCTTGTAATTAAAAAGCGCTAACGTTTTATAGAGTGCCCAGATAATTTTGGAAAACATTGATACATTCCTTCAAGATGTGGCTGGGCTAGAACTACAGAAATGTTGTCACATCACATCCTTGGATATATTTTCATTTAAATTGTTTAAGCTGTGATTCTTTTTTTCCTTTCCCAATGAGGAATCAAAGAATTCAATGGAAATGAGGAATTATGTGATGACTGATCACCTGACTTTTGGAACATATTCCAAAATCATTTAAACATGGTTTTATGTTTCTGTATTATAATTCATTTCTGTTGGGTGCTTTTTTTTATTATTTTCAAATAGCTCACAGTTTAGTACTGTTGCCTTGTTAATCTCACATTTGTTTAATTAGTAGCGCTTCTCTGGCCTGCCTTAATAAAGGGTGGAAAACAGCACTTCATAGCAGTCACCTGTCTCTTGCAAGAAATCCCAGAATTACCCATGCCATCCGAGATCCCAAAATACCCATCTTGCCCACGGGCACCCGTAGGGTCTGCAATGTACTGACATTATTCTTAGACACACTGCCTGGGACTTCTAGGAATGGTGTCCCAGCAACGACCAATCAGTAACCACCTCTGAACCAGCGCCACTGTATACATTGGGGCAGGGACTACTACTTCTGGGAGACATTGAAAAAAACACATCACCTTCTGTGTTCAAAGCAGAGGGGGAATGAAAGAGACAGCAACAATGCCACCTAGCCATTCACAAGTAGAGAGAGCTCCTGGGAGCACAAGAAAGTACCATGCAGCCTCAGAAACACTGCCTGTCCTTCTTTGTGGGCCTGGAAAAGGTCTTTGAGTCCCCATCTGTGGGGACCAGACAGAGGCGTATTTCCTGGTGAGGAGAAACCTAGACCTTTTGTGTCCTTGTAGCATTCTTCGGATGTCGTTGTCTTTCTTGCTTTGTATTTGTGTATATATTGGTGTGTGTGTGTGTGTGTGTGTGTGTGTGCACGCAGCAAGAAGAATTTTTTCCTTAACACAATCTGAATTGTTCATACATGTGGCCTGGGGCTTTTAAAAAGGAAAAAAAATAGATGTACACATTGAGATCTGTAGATAAAAGCTCAGAGAAGCTGTAGCATTCAGTCTGCGTGGGCGAGTTGCCCTAAATAGGCTGTTTCCCCAGCACGTGGTGGAACGCTCAGTGTATCAAACTGTACAGTGCCTGTCAGCTTCTCTGTGTCTCTTTACCACTTGCTGTCCCCTGACCGCCACTAAAGTGCCACTGCTTGGGCTGTAAGTAGGAACAGGGAAGTCAGAAAAAATTAGAAAGACATGGATTTCCACCCTGGTAGAAACAGAAGGAGCCACATCATTTAACCACCACTAGAGGTAGATCAGTGGAAAGCGGACGGGAGCTACACTGGGTGAGGTCTGGGACTTTCTCTTTTACCAAAAGGCAAAAGAACAAAAGTGATATCTACCAACTGAACAAGACAAAGAGAGAGGAAAAGCAGCTCAGATCTGGTGCCTTCCTTCCCGGCTGTAGAGACACTCCTTTTAGATTTCCCTTCTTTTTCTTTGAGATGTTTGGTGATGAATCCATGAATCCTTTTTGAAAGACATTTTTCTGTTGAGCCCTACCAATCAGGAAAAAAAAAAGCATCGAATATTAACATACAGCCGACAATTCAAGTTCTTCGAGATGAAAGTCTCCAGAACATGGGAGGAGTGGAAATACCTCAGAAATACAAGTGGGTTTTTTGTTTTTGTTGCTGTTGTTGTTTTATGGTAAGAATGAATGAAGGGAAACCTCTGTGTCTGGTTTGAATCTGAAATATCAGGGTCAAGTGTCAAGGCAAAGTCCCGCAAAGCAATGGGTTGTGGACACAACCTGAACCAGCCCACGAGAACAGTTATTAATATTTAAACGAGAATGTTGTAGGGAGAAGTGCGGCAGCCGTTTCCTCCTATTGAGTTAAAACCCACTATGAATGATGATTTCACAGGAAATACCTTGAATAGACAGTGGCACCAAAATGCTACATTCTGTAACAATCCTGTGCTATGGCAACTAGGAGTTTTCCACAACTGAGATGGGCAAATGGTCTTGGGAACATCACGCAGACTTGTCACTTTCATGTTTAAGCATTTTCATGTTTAAACATTAAAAGATTTTTTTTTTCCCCCACCACTGGAGGTCTTCTCCATTTGAAACCTGTTTATCTTCCATCCTGTCTTTTTTCTCTCCGTGTCTTTTGGGTAGGTTCAGTCCTCTCTAGGGAAAAACAACAGATATTTCCCACAAAGGGAAATGAGGGGTGGGTGCTGTCATGTGAATACACACCCGACAGGTTTGGGGAAACCTGTGCCTCTTCTCAAGAAAGTGCCTTTGGTCCATCTACGTTTGTACCGGAGGCGGGTTCTGTTCCTTAAGGAGTCTTCATGGACAAAAAGAGCATGACCCTTTGGACAAGATGCATATCTAGTGAAATTTTTCTCACCATCATCAAGACAATGAGGCCTACCTTCTGCACTGATACACTGATTCAAGGTCAGTCCCCATGAGACTTTTAGCCCATTTTCTGTCAAAGTTTTTTGGCTACTTTGTGGGTCCAGGTGACTGTGTTTTTTTCTTACCCAGTGGTGTCCTTGTCATCATGAGTAACAGTTCCTGCCCAGAAAGAGGAAATACCCTTGAAAGACGACAAAATCTTAATAATACCATTGAAATGTTCGCCGACTGGGGAATGTTTTGTGAAATTGTTCTTTTTTTAAACTGAAGTGTAGTTGAATTACTACCGTACAGCAAAGTGATCCAGTTATACATATATATATATATATATACATTCTTTTTTAATATTCTTTTCCATTATTGTTTATCAAATTGTTTTTGATTGGTCACTTCATGATTTTAAAAAAATGTTGGCCAATGAGGAACAGTGACTGACTCTAATACTCTAGAATGCCGTATTTATCCTGTGTTTATATTCAAGGCAGAGGCTCCGTTTAGGACTCGGCTGTTTCTAGTGAGAATTTTCCTTGAGTCCTGAAAAAATTTACTCTTCCATATTTTTCTATCTTTCCCTCCCTTCACACTCTCCTTCCTGCATAAAATTAAACAAAGCTAAGAGCCAACAGATAAATGAAGCATCCTTACAGAGACATACTAGTCGTATATTACATTTGCGGGAAGTCCCCCCAGATGTTTACATCTTGTCTGAACTCTTTTCCCAGTGCAGAATATTCCGAATATCGAGTAGTTAAAACTCCCAAATAAATAATAGATGCACCGTCACAGGCGCCCGAGAGACCTTTACATACATTCACTCTGCTCAGTGTTTGAGGCTTGTGTAGCTTCCACAGAAAGGACAAACACACACTCAAAAGTAAAAAGAAAATTAATTTACAAATATATTGGCAACTTTACTGGACTATGTATTCTCTCTGTTTCATCTATATTTACATAGAGCACGAGCCCAATCCTGAAGGCGTGTGCAAGCTACGTTAGGTGGTGGCTCACAGGGAAAAAGAACCCTTAAAAACGGAGTAAATTGTGAGACCTGCACAGACCCCAGGCTCCGTGGCACGACCCTGTGTCCGGGAGATATGTCTGTTCAATTTGGCTGAAGCTTTCTTTTAAAAATGCTTCTTTAGTTTCACTGTATATCTTTCCTAGGAAAGAAAAAACGCTCTAGAGCAAAAGAGGTTTATCTCAATGCGTTCTGAAAGAGTTTTGGTTCTGTAGTTTCTCTGTGGCTATCTCCCCTCCCACACCTGCCCCCATTCGATTCTCCCCGAGGCTAACAATTTTATATCCAAAGTAAATCTGGCTAAAATTAAGAAACGGAGCATACAGCTGCCCTTACTCGTGGCCCACAGATGTTACCAAAATCTGATTAAAAAGCCCTTAATCTCCTGCTGCACCTTTTCATTAGTGTAATAATCATTTTTCCCCCCATATCTAGCAGAAGGGGGGAAGCGGAAGGAGAAGAGGAGGTTTTGATCATCAGCCTTGCAAACGTGCGTGGATCCTGGCGGGGAAAATGAGGGGTTGAGGTAATCCATGTGCTGAAATATTTTTGCTTCTTTTTCTAGAAAGTGTGCAATTTGGTCAGGCAGAAAAAATTGAACAGAGCCTTCCAAGCAATAAATCACTGGATTGCTGGTGACATTCATACAATGCGGATATAGTGTTAACTGTATGAGTCAGCCAGCCCCCCCTGCACCCAGCCTGTCCCTGGGAGGTGACCTTGTGACGGTACGGTAATCAATCATCCTGGCGCAGGACACACTGTTTTTGTTTAATATTACACTATTGGAATATATAGTAAACAAAGTGTAAAGGAAATTTGGAGTACAAGCACTGTATAAGGAACGCTGAAATACAGTTGCTGCCTGTGGAGAATCCCCCTACTCCCTGCAGCCTGTGAACCAGGAGTTTACCAGCTTACACGCCCGGCACATCGGCATCTCCGGGCTGCTGTTCCGGGTGCGGAGCGTTGAGCACAGAGACAGTAGTTAACATTTTAAGGGAAATAAAACCAGAGCTTGGCAGAGACAGACTGGAGACGCAATTCACAGCCCTCCTTTGGAAGAGATTTTTGAGGTTCCTCTCTTTATGTTTTTTCTGGTTGTTTTTTCACACTTCCCTTTAGTATTTTTCTGACCGAAAGACTTGGAAAGAAGGGAATTTGAGATCAGAAACACAAATTCAGCCATACATCTCCACAAGTCCGCTCCCCCTAGAATATTCTGGAAGGGAAATGAACCAGGAAGCGGGTTGAGTGTTTTGCGTGTTAATACAGGTCAGCTCCTCCAGACCTCATGCACTCCGTTCGGAGAATCTATTGTCTTTAAAGTGAGTTATACACGCATAAAGCAGGGACACAGAAGTGGGAACACGGGGCCTTTTTAACTGGCAGCCTGTTATTTTCTGTGTGGGCTGCTCCTGGGCCAGGCTAATGCATGACATTCGTTGCTGCTGATGAGACCCAAATTTTATCAAGGAGATTTTCAAAGAGAAAGAGGTTTAAATAAATTACTCATGAAAAGTAAAAGGAGCCTCTTTGTTTCTCAGTCGGTTCAGCGTTTCCTCCAGGTGTCAGCCCTTTCGGACAGGATGTTGCAAAACGTATTTTGATTCTGTTTGTTAAGAACACACCGACACACCTTCCTTAAAAAATCGTGGGATTGGATTTGTTTGGGATGTAATATCATCAGTGGGGATTTGGAGCCTAAGTGAAGGGGAGAATTGGACTCTAAACATGCGTAGGTGGGGAACTTTTCACAGTCCACCGAAGTGGCACGTTTTAGTTCACATCACATCCAAACGATTTCTCCCCCACGTATTGGGGTTTTCCCTGTTTTTCATGGAAAATCAGCAAGTCAGAAACAGTCCGTTGATTTTTACAGTGTGAGTTCTGGGGCCTCTAAATGAGTGTGATAATCATACAATCCGAAGGGAAACAATGGTGGAGGATTTAAAATCAATGTCGTGAAATGTATTCAGAAAGATCGACAGCCACACATTTCCCGCGTGGGCATGGAGCTCATTTCAGTCGCTGGAAATGAGGTGCCAGGATGTCACGTTCAGGTCGTCTTGGAGCCTCCGTGAGCAGCGGCGCTCCCGTGGAGGCGGGGCGGCGAAGCCCCTTCTTGCCCAGGACTCGGGTGGGAGGAGAGGCCATCTGCGGGGGATGTGCTGGGTCTAACAGAAGCCGTGAGCTGGTTGGACAATGCTAGGAAAAGTCTGGAGAGAGGGGAAATCAGAGGCCACACGCGTCCATGCAAACAGCCCTACCCACTGCACAAGCCTGGCTCGGCTAGGTCAGGGCGGATCCCCTAATGACTTGCACAAGTTGAGGTGGTTTGGTCAGCTTTTGACAGCAGGTCAGCTAAGATATGGGGTGCGTGTGCATGTGTGTGTGTGTAAGTAAAGCTTTTACCTAGCCAGAAGGGAACCCCACTTCTATTTTATATCCAGCATCCTTAGAAGAGGCAGCACACAACAGATTTTCCAGTAGGAGGGAGGATGGAGGAACACGGCAACGGGGATAAATGATGCCTTGTCTGGGACCAAAACTGCCTCCGGGAAGCAAGGACAGAGACTGGGGAACAGCAGGAAAATACGTGAGGGGCAAGGACACGCACATACACATGCATGTGTACACACACACACCGGGCACACACACCAGGCATATACATCATGTACATACACACCATGAACATACACACACACCAGGCACACACATACACAGACCATGCACACACACACCATGCACACACACACCATGCACACATACACACCAGGCACACACATCATGCACACACACACACACGAGGCACACACACACATACCTGGCACACACCACACACACACCATGCACACAGACACACATGCCATGCATGCACACACACACCATGCACCCACATACACAAATGGCCTACTCTACACTGAGTAGAGTTTCTCCAGCACAGTCCCTGGCACCCGCAGCAGGTGGCCCCAGGGCCAGGAGGAGCTGGCGCCTGCCTCTGCAGGGCCAGGAGAAGACACATGGGACACAAATGACCCCTGCTTTTTTTTTCCTTTGTGACGATCCAGGAGCCCCAGAAGCAGTGCTGTGTCCAACCTTGTGAATTCCAAACATTTAAAAAAAATCCGTGGTGAGTCAACATGTGATCTTCCAAACTGTCTTTGAGGAAAGAAGCCCACGAAATGTGATCAAGTTTTAAGTGGTAAAACCTCTTGCAAAGCTCTCTCACTTGGAATCGACACTATTTCCATCCTTTCCTCATTGAAATACGTGTTGTGGTGTGCTCTGTGCTTGCGACAGGAGATTTCATCGCCTCTCTGACTAATCAACTCCTTCATAAGCTCTATGGTTATTTTAAATACGTTATTCTTCCTGCCCTCAGCACTTTTTTCTTGTTGCTAAACCTTCCTGGGGCAGAAGTTGTTCTAGGTATCATGCCTCAATATACAATACTATTCTTGAAAAAATGCTACTGTTTCCCCCCCAGCAGGGGCGAATTGAGAGCAAGTGGTCTTAATAGGCAGCAAGAAATCTACAGACAACTGAATCCAATTTGCATTGCTTTAGCTGTGCTAAAATTATAGTCTCAAAAGGATAAATGCAAAAAAAACCTGGTCTATCTTTGTGTGTTTAATTATCTGACTTTTAACTAGCAAATTTATAATTGCTACAACGAGCATTTAAAATATTTTGGGCAAAAGCGGTGAGCGTTTTTCAAATTACTGATAAGAAAACTATTTGAGCAAATAAAAAAAAATGAAAAAATAAGACCATAGAAATTCATTTTCTGGGATGGTTAAAATGAAAGGTAACAAATTATTAGCATCTTGTTGTGATTCTGTTTAATCCACCAACATTCCCAGAAGTCCCATACTTAATATAAATATGTTTATGTAGTTTTTAGAAACAGAAAGTTAAAGTCTGAGACAGAATACCATCTCCTCTCACTAAAGGATACGCATTTAAATTACAATTGAAACTGTACAATACTCATTTGAAGGTCTAATGTTATATTGAAAAAGGAAATCAAAATATCAGATTCATTGTTTAGCCTGGAAATTCCTCACAAACAATAAAAATGGAGTGTCTATAAAAAATGTATTGTTTTCAACCTTAAGGGGAGAAACAAACATTATTCTTCAAATTTGCTTTTCCTTTAAAAGTGTGGAATGACTGGCTTCCTGTACAATGCCACTCCAGAAGCAATTTATTGATTTAAAATAATAGTAATGTGCACTTTTGAATCTTACCTCCAAAGACCTTGAACATGAAATATTCCAAACAAAACATCAAGAAGAGACGTATGACTCAAGCAAAGCAATTTGTAAATTTGTTTCCAGGTTCTTTTTTTTTTTTTTTTTTTTTTGCATGAGGGGCGCATTCTAAATATCTCTCACAAATGTTTGTTCAAGGAACACAATGCAGACTTTGGTCAGTTATGTTTCAAAGGACACACGCAAATGAAGTACTTTGTACAATAACGAAATATTTGCTCGTCTCAGGTAGTTGGCAAAGAAAACAGAGCCACATGTTTAGAGGTTTTAATCTTTTGTTTCATCAACGCTATTGTCAAGCCTGCTGTAATGTACCTTTGGAAAGAAAAGCAGAGGCCTGCAGAATTATTTGTTTTGTATTAAGAAATACATTGATAAGCTTTATCAAGTATCCACATTTTCAATAGTTTTTCTAAATGTCAAAGATATTCTTTTTGCATTAAATAAAATGGGGGAGAGAGAGAGAGAAGTCCCCTGACAGGTTACCTGGAATTCAACATACAAAGACTCTCAGAGCCGTACGGGTTTCTTTGCAGAATCACATTACCTACCTATTGCAAAGCTTCAAATCTTTGGGGAATGTTCATTTTCGCTCCCGACCTGTCGCTGGGTCCCACCTCCTGGAACAATAATGGGTGTCAGGTAGAGTTTGGACGAGAAAGGATTAAGCTATCACCCCCCCTGCTGTGTGTTAATTTATTGCTTCAGACATTTTCATATCTGATTCATTTTCACCCACTCCGCTGCGGTTGCACAAAGTTCTCGGGCTCTGCCAGTCCAAGTGGCCCTGGAGTGTGAATCCCTGGCACCGGCAAATGGCTTTCTTCACAGCACACGGCTCTGGTATGACCCTCGGAGCGCACAGCTGAGCTCGCCCCCGGAGCAGGGAATAGGCCACGGTTCCCGGCACACACGCCGGCCCCGGGGAAGATGCTTAGGTGTGACACCAAAGCCAAAAAAGGGGCTTTTCAGTAAACAAGAAAGGAAATTGTGATGCTGCAGGTGATCCCAGTGCTAGACGTCCTTAAGAAATGGTGTGATTTCCTCGAGAAAATACAGGGTCACGGCTGCTTGGAATTTACATCAAAAATACATTTTCCCTAGTTTTGTTTTGCGATTATGTAGGACCTGCTGGAGGAGAGGTGTTCGCTTCTATTTGTAAAGGACGCCCAGTGTTTCTGTCTCTCTCCAGCTTTGCCCCAGGCTCAGCTACATGTGTGGCTGGGATGGAAGCAGAGGCAGACACCCCAGGCAACCAGGGAGGCCTTGGGGAGGGGCTGGAGCTGTGTGGGGTTCTTCCGCTTCTCTAAAATATCCCCTAGGCTGATTTTAAAAGAAGACTTCATCTGGACAGCTACGTGGGACCAGCGAAGGAGGAGATGGTGGCAAACCAGAGAGGCAGTGGAGCCCAAGTCCCAAGCCGGGAAGCGTCAGGGGGCCGTTTGTGTCTTCAGGAGGAGGGTGGGCCCTTCCTGTCTGACTCCCTTTGCACACAACTCCCAGGGAAACAAAGCAAGTTTTCGAGAGAAGCAGCTGGTGAGGCTCTTGGACATGGGGACAGGCTCCCTGTGCAGGGGAAGGGCTCCCGGCTTCTGAGAATAATCACAGGGGCGATGCTTTTTTTCCATCAGCACACCTCTCCTTATAGACTGACCCTTACAACTCGCCTGGGAGAGCTATAGGTGGAAAATCTAGCTTGGTTTTATATCGAAGGCTCCTATTTTAAAAGCTGGCAGATAACCGGAGCAAATTTTTACCGTTTTCCTTCGATGAACAGACACAAACCCTCATCATTCCAGGTGCAGTGATGAACGCACGGCCGGGGAGGGTCTTTGGGCCTTCCCCTTGGGCGACTGGTTTGAAAAATCAGGCCATGACTTTTATAAGCACACACGTCTGGCTTGCTAGTTAGGAAGTAATTGCTGAGTCACATGTCAGGAACACAGACCAAGCACTGTCTAACATGATAGGAAAAAGAAAAAAAAAAAACTGCAGAGCCCCAGTTTTTGGTGGTGGTTTTTAAAGTTCCAATGCTCCAGTGAATATAGTGAATGCCGGGACAGGTGCCGATGTCCAGGGCACGATGCACAAAGGGGCATATATACATGTGATGTACATATACCTGGCATCTGTGACAAATCAGGTCTCACATAAAGCAAGTGTTTAACAAGTAATCAATTATTAAAGAATAAAATGCAATTAATATTGGGTCCCACGTCCTTCCTTAGATGAGCAGTATAAATGCCTGCGGGTACTGGTCCAGGCCAAGGTATGTATAGAAGTCCTCCCTTCAACTTTATTGAATTTCTACTAAGATGGCAGACTAAAGTGATTTTCAACACTTTTCAATTGGATTTATGATTTCTGTGTCATCCACCCTGTTTCTGACATTAGGAAATATTTAACACGAGGGAATCACTCAATGACTTTTTTAAACTATACGATAAAACATTTTAGTCTCCTCTCTTTCTGAAATCCATAAATGGCTAATTTAATCTCATAGTCATGCAACTGGAATCTGTGAGCTTCATCTGCTAATCGTTTGGCACCGTTCTGATGTTTTAAATCATGATGATATATCGCGTGACCAGGACAGAGGCCTTCATCGTGGAGATCAACTCTGGCCCGCGGCCCTGGGCTTGTCCTGGCTTTTTCGGTAAAAACATAAAATCTTTGCCTTTGGAGCTGCAGTTTGGATGAGGCCACGTTTCGTGAACGCTGTGTCTGCATCGGAAAGAATTTGGAAGGCTTGCAACAAGTAAGAAGGCCCTGTGAACGGGAGATCCAGGGTACCCTGGTCATCCGTAGAATTTGGGAACTAATTGTGAGGTATTCCCAAAATGTTAAAAAAAAAAAAGCAACTTCTATTTAAAGACTTTTTAAAAATATTTAAAACCAGTTTTGCTTTTTTTTTTTTTTTTTAATCTGTTGAAGAACTCTCCATAATCACCTCTCTGATTTTAAAACTGGAACAAAGAAGTCAAAAATAGCTCACCTCAGGGCTTCCCTGGTGGTGCAGTGGTTGAGAGTTCGCCTGCCGATGTAGGGGACACGGGTTCGTGTCCCGGTCCGGGAAGATCCCACATGCCGCGGAGTGGCTGGGCCCGTGAGCCATGGCCGCTGAGCCTGCGCGTCCGGAGCCTATGCTCCGCAACGGGAGAGGCCACAACGGTGAGAGGCCCACGTACCACAAAAAAAAAAAAAAAAAAAAAAAAAAAAATAGCCCACCTCTGTTTTTCAGCCTTTCAAAATGTGACAACCGGTTCAATTTTAGCATTTGTAACAAAGATGGCTGTGTTGATTTTTGGCCTTTTGGGAGGCATCTGGATGGTCTGGTTCAGAAAGGGAGGAGACAGAGCTGGACATTTGTGTGTAAATCCATCTGTGTCGCCCCTTCCCCTTGCTCTTTGGCTAATGAACAGCGCGCCCGTCAGCTGTGGCTATATTTTATCTCGACTTAGGGACTCGCTGCAGTTTTCTGGGAGGTTGCTGCTGACTGAGTCGAACGTCTGTGTGTCTGGTTCCGAGGCAACGGCTCGACACAGCGGGGCCAGCCTGTTGTACCTCGCGTATCGACTGCGCGCTGGCCCCGGATGGTTCATTTCATATATCATTCCCAACTCGCAGCGCTGTTTCCTGAAGTCAAATAGCCCTCTCCTTCATGTCCATCATCACAAATCATTTTGTAATCCAACTCCCCAAGTCGCGTTAGGACACGGGCAGGGCAATAGAAGTCACGGTGGTGGTAGAGTTGCTGGGACCGGCCAGCTCGGGAGGCAGAGAAATGTCTCAGCTCGCTACCTGGCGGGGACATGGATGCAACAGGCCACCGAGGCTGGGATGTCTTGTTAATTTTTCATTTCAACGGGACCAGGGTGGGAGCGAGAAGGCTCAGCAGGGCCCCACCTTCTCACCCTCTGGGTCTCTGTCCTGGGAGCTCAACTTACGACAGGACTTTGTGCCTGTTTGGGTCTCAATCCCAGCAATCGAGTTCAGGCTGTAGAAAGGCAGGTTGGGGGTCACGACCAGCTCGACACACCCCCTCCCACAGAGCCTGCTGCTGTCACTAACCAGTCGTTGGCAGGTTGTCACCACTGGAGCGCTGGGGCTGTGAGAAAAGTGGCACCTGGGTCCCAGGAGAGGGTTTGTCATGGACTTTGGAAGTCAGCCACCGCCTGCCATCTTGGAGGCTGCAGGTGAGTTACCTGCCTGGACTCAGAGCTTAGCGGCCAGACAGCCACACCTGTGTGGGCTTGGCGAAGCTCTGGGCAAGGTTAGTTTCTCTGTTTCTGTACTCATCTTTAATATTTTGAACTTATCCTTTTAAAAGAACTACTGAGAGAAAAACATAGCAGAGTAAGGAAAGGAGCCTTACGTTCCCACCTCTCCACCGTCAAATAACTATTCACACAAACATCTGTAATTTATAAAGCCTCCATCACTCGCACACATTGGGGGGATCCACGGTGTCAGAGGCACTGAAACATGATGTGTCATGCTAACCCAAGTACACCAAATACAGAAGACATTTCATATAAAGGTACCGATTTTGGTGCAAAAAATAGATTAATATTTGAAACTGATTTTTTCCTCCTACCTCTGCCATTACCTCTGCCATTTGGGGTCTGGTATGTGGTGATCTCGATGGGCCCAGCTCCAACATTCTCTGACTCGGAGGGCTGATCCCCCTGACTTTCCTCCCCTTGCCGTGTCATCTGAAGTGTGAAATGGGAAGACAGAGGATTTATACCACCAGCCTCTGTCTCTGTGTTTCCCAGACGTTCTCATGGTGCTCAAGGCCAGATGCCCGTTTGTTCTTCAGGACATCAGAGCAGCCTTCCTTGGCTGATGGCTAATGAGTGGCCGTCTCCATAATCCGTTCTGTGGTCACTGCAGGAACCCTTCTCCTCCCTGCTTCCGTAAAGTGTGCCACCCGAGGGGAAGGAAAGCAACTCTTGGGGCAATCGTTTGATCCTAACTGTGACCCTGCACTCCTCCTGGTGAGTGCAGCCCCTCACAGCCCCACGATAGAAGCTGTGCTTGTCTTTTCTTGCTCAGGAGAAACCGAGTCCCAGAGAGGTGATGGGTGTCCTGCTGGAGCTGCCATCCAGAGAGAGCCAGGACACCGGACGTCCCCGAGCTGTAAGAGCTGGGCTTTTCCCAGGCTTGTCAGCCACACGTGGCAGTGACGAGGCCCTTCAGTCACACGTCGGGTTCAAGGAGCCTGAGTCCCTGCTTTCTTGGCCTCAGTGAGCCTTCTCCACCAACACCAGCACTCGCCTCCCCCAGTACCCCACGCCCCACACCTGCTCTGAGCCTCAGAGAGGGGACGGCCTCTCTGATGCTCCACATTCAAACGGGGCTCTGGATCTCAGCTCTCATCCTGCTTCCGAAAAGAGGAAGTTGTCAGGGTTTAGGCGTTACCTTTTTCTTTCTTTCTTTCTCCTTTATTTTGATATTATAATATACTGTCCTTACTTAGATAAGAAAACCACATTTGTTTATATACTACATTTTCAAAGAAAGCAAATGCCATGTTCCTTGAACTATTGTCAAAATTACCAGTGTAGCTAAATATAGAATATTTTAGTAATAGCTTTTTTTCTCTCTTTTTTAAAAAAAAGACACTTTTTTAGAGTAATTTTAAAAAATTTAATTAATTAATTAATTTATTTTTGGCTGCATTGGGTCTTCTTTGCTGCACACGGGCTTTCTTTAGCTGTGTTGAGCGGGGGCTACTCTTTGTTGCAGCGCGCAGGCTTCTCATTACCGTGGCTTCTCTTGTTGCGGAGCACGGGCTCTAGGCGTGTGGGCTTCGGTAGTTGTGGTGCGTGGGCTTAGTTGCTCTGCGGCATGTGGGATCTTCCCAGACCAGGGCTCGAACCCGTGTCCCCTGCATTGGCAAGCAGATTCTTAATCACTGTGCCACCAGGGAAGCCCTGCAACACTGATTTTAGACTTGATTTTAGACTTCTGACCTCAGAGCTGGAAACAAACAACTCTGTTGCTTTAAGCCAGTAGGTTTGTGGTCGTTTGTTACAGCAGCAATAGAAAACTAATACCCTAGCAAAGAATGTGTTCCTCTGGGAACTGAGTCCTTCATTCTCGTGGGAATTCCAGTGGTTCTTAGTGGGCCTCTGTTTAATCTTCCTCTGACTCTTGTAAAACCCACGTGCTGTGTTGGGAAGTGGAGAGCTAACTCTGATCTCCATGGACAGCACAAGCCAATCCAAACCATTTCTGAGGTTCGAAAGAGCAGGGTTTTCAGTCTTGATGGTTAAAAAATGTGTGCCTTTGTCCTCACTGATTGGCCGCCCATTTTCTGCTTCTGACTGGGCTTAAACCCAAGACAGTCTCTTGAGAAATGCCGATCACGTGAGATTGTCCAACTAACAATATTTGGATAAATTCTGGGTTAGCAACCAAGGTTTTAGATGCCCTTCCAACCCAAACGTGGGAACTGTGTGAAATTTACACATCATTCCTTAGTGGTCTGCGGGATCTGCACAAGTTGTGAAATGGGAACCAGGAGAGACCTGGAGAGCAGCCCCGGTCATGACCCTGGGGCAGGGGAAATTGCTTAAAACCCCATCGTAAATACACCCTGCCCCTCGGATGCAGAGCCTGGCAGAGAGAACAGCGCTGGGCTGCCAGAGTGTGTGCCCTGAGCAGCACTGTGTGTGCTTTTCAACCAAGAGTGCGTGAACCAACAAGATGGGGGTGACCACACTCCCCCAGTAAAACCCACTCACAACAGCCCTCACTGTGGAGTGTCACCGGGTTCCCTAGTAAATGCTAAGCTCTGCCCCACTTTTAATTATCTCCTTCCTGATTTCTAGGCTTCCCACCCTTTGCTAAATGGATCTTCTCATGATATTTTGCAACCAAAGAGGGCTGGAAAAGCCACCTAAATTGCATGAGGTTCGCACATTGCTAATAGCGTATTCTTTCTACTAAAATCCCCTTCAGACCTTCTGGGACAAGGCTTCTCCATTCTGCTGGATGGAATGAAGCATCTGGGGAAGCCCAGCCTGTTGGTAACAAACATCATTTTTGTGCTACCCCCCCCCGCCCCCTGTACATTTTGGGCTTTCAATACAGCTTGTATGTACGTCATCTGTTGTTTTAAAATTTTTGATAAGCTGGTTAGATTCAATAGTAAATAAAACACTAAATAATGGTAAAATTTATTTATGGGATGCACCCTATGTCTCTCTCTCTTTCTCACACACACACACACACACATATGCTCCCATGGAATCATAGGTGAGGCTCAATAGCTTCAATTTACCTTTGAAACTGCATCTTTAACTCTGTAGAAATTGTATGAAACACGGCAGGAGAAAAGTCAAAAGGAAAATGTGCTCAAAGTAAAACCTCAATTCTGATAGACGCAGCTCCAGTTTTCACCCTTCTAGTTGCTGGAAATGGTTCGGTAACAGTCAGGTCATCCTTGTGCTGTTGAGATTTTCGTCAAAAGACCAGGAAAGAGGATCAAACCTCAGTGATGATCCTGAATCATCCTCGAAATTCTTGCTGCTGATTCAGCGCAACGTGAAAGTCTGATCCAGTTACCATGACGTCATACAATAGGGACGCGCCAGGCTTTCAACAGGTTTCCAAGGCAGCCATTTAAGAGGAACTGATCTCAGCTGTAATTCACTGCAACTTCCCTCTGTCTGTTCCATGAGCAGTTAAAACACAGAGAGAATTACGGGGCTACATTGTGGCCTGAGCAGAAACTTTCTACAGCTCAGGGACTGCCATAAATGCCATGAAGTTCCATAAAAACCTTTTAAAATAACCAATCCAGTAAGACAACTGGAAAAAAGAATTAAGAAAGATAGTGAATCAGAAATTGGTGGGAATCTCTGAGAAGTAGAAGGAGATAGATGTGAAATGAGAAAAGCCTTAGCCCACAGCCCGTGAAGGGGACCCCTGAGATAGGCAACCATGGAACTTGGGGGCCCCCAGCACAGTGTTTTCAGGAGCTGTGCTGATCGGAAGCCCCTCCACACCTAGAACTGGGCACCGGGCAGCTTCAGCACGTGCCCAGGATTGAGCCAGAAGGAGGAAATTGGAGCTATGGAGGCATAAGCTCCCAGGAGTGTTGCTGGGCCCCATGCCTCCAACACAAAAGAGCACGAAGGGAACAGGAGACAGCATTTAACAAAGAAATAATGAGAAAATATTTCCCATAGTTGAAGAAATACCTGTGTCTTCCTGTGGAAAGGAAGGTGGAAAGACTGAGGGCTGAGCAGGGCAGGTGAAAAAAAGATGGGAACCCAGTCTTGTTACTGTCGAATGTCTAAGCTCCAAAGGTAAAGAGACACGAATAAGGGCTTTCAGGGAAAGGAAAAAGGTACAGGTATTTATAAAGAATCAAGAATCACATTGACTTGAATCTTCGCAACGGCAACACAGGCGTGATTTTCCCAAAGTTCTCAGGGAAAAAAAACACTGGAGTGATTTTCCCAAAGTTCTCAGGGAAAAGGATTTTGAGCCCAGAATTGTATACCCAGCCAAACTGGCATCCAGTGCGAGAGCAAAATAATGGCATTTTCACTTTAAAGAGACCCAGAAAGTTTACTTTCTGTAGAGTCTCTCTGGGGGAATAACTAGTTAATAGACTCCAGAAAAAGAGCCAGAGGAAACATACAAGTTTAGTTATTGACTCAGTTTAACTGAACACGTCCTTTTCTGCAGGCGAGGTAGCCTCTTGGAACCTCAGTTTTCTTAACTGTAAAGTGGGGTAATAATAATCTTAATTGCAAAGCTGTTATAAGGACTAAAGAAAATGAAAGTAAAGCTACTAGGAGACTCCTAAACAGCAAACGTCTAAGTATTTGCAAATTTCTAAGTTATACAGACTGGGGACTTTAGTATGTACAAGAATGAACATCTGAGTTTATGGCGTTCAAGGGAGAAATGGCTTATTAAACTACACGGAATTTTGTTTCCATTTTGTTAAATTTGGAAAAAATTCAGCTCTGTCAGATTGGCCCCTTCTGCTCCAGGTGCTCCGCTGAGCATGAATAGATTGAAGGGAGGTGCGGCGAACAGGCTGCGGCAGCCCCTGCCTCCTGCTTAGCCCTTCCTTGGAGTGTGAGTGGGACCTGCTCATGCTTCTGCCCAAAAGTATACAGTAAAGGTGCTGGGAAGTGTGGACATAGGATGTGACTTCATTATATTCGCCTTGCCGAGTGGCTCTTTCCCTTAATGACTGAAGATGCAAATTGCCCTATTGTGAGTGTCATATGGAGAGGGCTAGAGCAAGGGGCTGAGAGCAGCTTCTGATCAACAGCCAGTAAGAAACTGCGGTCCTCAGTCCTTACCCACGAGGAGAGGAATACTGCTGACAACCATGTGAGATCAAAAGTGGCCAACACCTTGGGCTTCCCTGGTGGCGCAGTGGTTGAGAGTCCGCCTGCCGATGCAGGGGACACGGGTTCGTGCCCCGGTCCGGGAGGATCCCACATGCCGCGGAGCAGCTGGGCCCGTGAGCCATGGCCGCTGAGCCTGCGCATCCGGAGCCTGTGCTCCGCAACGGGAGAGGCCGCGACAGTGAGAGGCCCGCGTACCGCAAAAAAAAAAAAAAAAAAAAAAAAAAAAAAAAAAAAATGTGGCTAACACCTTGACTGCAGCTCTGCAGAGAACCTACCTAAGCTGTGCCCACAGAAACTGTGAGATAATGAGCGTGCGTTGGGTTAATCCACCAAGTTTGCGGAACACTATTACACAGCAGTAGACAACTAATAACAGACAAGAGAAGGGCTTTGAGAATCTCCTCTTCGAGATAATCTGCCAATCTTTTTTGAAGTGGTGCAGGTATTAGAGAAGAACAGCAGCGCTTTCTTTATCTTTTGGCTGTAGACTCTAGGTCACAGTTACGTGGCTAGCAAGCTATAGAGGAAGAACTGTGAAGCACACCTGGAATGTGAGCTGTGCATTTTAGAAGAACACTGGAGAGCGCACAGTGAGTTCTGCCATCTGTACCCAGAACCTTCACTTCGTGCAGAGTAGAAAAATGTAGCATTGAATGGATTTGCATTGTTGGGGAAGCACAGTGATAGGCCATGACCTTCAAGTGCTTATGTAGTAGCTGAAATCACAGCATCTCATGTCCTAGCTCTATTAGAGGGAATAAAACGTCTGTCTAAATACTAGAGAGAGAACATCTTCACAAATAAAGATATTTGAAGATATCACGCACCGAACACCTTTCCACCTGCTTGCTTAAAATAATGTAGTCATTAGGCAATAAATGTTTCTAATAAAGTATGAAAATGATTGTTTGCTTTGCTGCTTGTATGAACTCTCATTTCTCTTTTTGTGATATTGAAGCTGACATTTGCTTAGCCTTTATCAGTGGAATATTTAATCAAGTCCAATCTCCAAGAAGCAAGAGGAATTTTTATTTTATTTAAAACCTGTCCCCCACGTAAAAGCCCTGGGAAGTAGGACATGGCCCACAGTGAGAATCTGGAGAGACTCTTGCAAGGAAGGGGTGTCACTGGGGTGTGGCCAGCAACTGCGCTCGGTGACGCAGAGGTAGCTTTGAGTTTTAAGTTGATGCCTGGGACACACAGATTAGGAATTTACAGAAACTTCTGTGAGCAAGCATGCCTTCATTTTTGTAGTTGAATTGTTGCAAAAGTATGTGCACACCGTTGGTTTTTAGGTGAAATTTGTTCATGCCATTCTCCCACTACAAAACCTTCAGTGTCTCTCCAGGGTGGATGGGATTGAGTGCAATCTCCCAAATACAGCTGACAAGGACACCCATTATCCACACGTAGCTCTCTTCTTTCCCTACTTCCTGTGGCCCCTGTCTACCCGAGCCCCACTGTGGCACTAGGCGTTTTGGGTTGCCTTTGCCTGAATGCCCCATCCCTGCCATACACCCAGAGCTTTGCACGTGCTGGTCTCAGGTCCTCAAATTCTCTTCCTCTTACCTCACACCTATATAGTTTTACTTCTACTCCAAGGTCTAATGCAAATGCCAGTTCTTCCTAGGAATGTTTCTAAAATCAAGTTTGTTCTTCCTCTAATATCTGTGTGTTTGTGCAGCACTTTGTGGTACACGGACACATCCTTGGCTTGACATCATTTGCCCACCTTAGTTTCTTCCAGAGTAGGGGTGATGCCACATGCATCGCATAACTCCAGCACATGGTACAGTGCCTGTCCCAAAGTTGGTGCTTTAAAAATATGTGTTGGATGGACAAATGGTTCAACAAATGGGGAAAGGGACTTGGGACTTGGTTCTCTGGGCGAGTCATTTATCCAGGTGTCTGACATGCAGCTTTCTTGGGGGAAAGCCATGTCTGATTGATTGGTTACCATGAGTTCTTCAAGTTGTTTATTTCATCCATTCAACTGCATTCTTTCAATCATTCAAGAAGCAGATATTTGACTTTTACTAGTTTATTCTTCATCATTGCAAGGTCTGAGAAACAGATCCTGAGAGATAGAAACTTCATCTCATGGTGCTAATCTTGTTTCCATTTCAGGGGATGCCCACAGTCCCGAGCTAAACTGTGCAGGGTCTCACTCCTGTGTGGGGCTGGACCTCTGTTTCAGATACTCTCATGACGAGTGATGGCTATCGGGAGATCCATGGTTTCAAGCCAGGGCAGCGTGATTTATGTTCTTGGTCTGCAGTTAGCATTGCAGCCTCACGGAAGCAAAGCTTCCAAGTTGACCTCCACTCTCTCTGAATAAAAAATGCAGCCACCAGCTCGGCTGTGCTCACCTGGCCAGCAGAGTGGCATCAATCACACAGCTGTGCCTGGGCTGGGGACGTGCCTGAATTTTCCTCGTGTCAGTTTCAGATTTCAACGCCATCACCTGCCCAAGGGCTGGTGCAGAGCCGCAAAGACCCACCATTAAGTGTAGGAAACGATTGAGGAGAGAAATCGTCCCTTCCCACGTGACTGGTAACCTTTGTGATACTGGCCATGGTTAGAACCTTTGTGAAAATGTTTCCTATTTTTAAAAAAGGTAAAATTTAAAGTTTTTTAGAAGTCACTTTTGTGTGGCTGCTAGTAACCAAGCTGCAGAATTTATAACTCCCAAGTTCTGAAATGTGCACAATTCCCATCTCTGGACGTTTCCAGAGCCAGAGCTGGAGCGCATCCTCGCCTGTCCGTGTGAATTTATCCGAGGGAGTAGGTTGGATTTTCTCCGAACCTTGGTTTATTCAATTGTAAATCAAGAAAGGGCCCTTTCTGCCCTAAAACATGGATTCTCCCCTTTTCAGTAAGAAACAGAGATGGTTGCCAGAAGGAAGACCACACCAGATTCCACAGGGACTGAGCTCCCCGTGGTCTCTGAGAATACGCTCCTACGGAACCGACACAGAACACACTGGTGCACGTGAACTACGGCAATTCCTGTGCCAGACGGAGGGAGACCCTCCCTTGACTGGAGATGGAAAATGTAAGCGCTTGTGTTGGTTTTCTAGGGCTGCCAAAACAAAGGACCGCAACCGGGGGCTTTAGACAACAGGAATGTGTTCACTCCTGGGTCTGGGGGTAGAAGTCTGAGATCAAGGTGTTGGCAGTGCTGGTTCCCTCTCAGGGTGGAGGGGAAGAAGCTGCTTCTGGCCTCTTCATCTTCTGCTGGCTTCCGGCAGTCCTCGTGCTCCTTGGCTTGTACAAACATCACCCTGATCTCTGCCTTCATGTTTACTCAGGATTCTTCCTGTGTGCGTGTCTCTGTGTCCAAATTCCCTCGTTCTATAAAGGCCCACCTGAGTGACCTCATCTTAACTTGATCGTCTGCAAAGACCTGGCTGCCAAATAAGGTTGCATTTACAGGCACTGGGGGTTGGCTTCAACATCTTTTGGGGACACAAGCCCAAAACGTTCTTCACGTGGAGATTCTGCCTTCCATGGCCAGACTTCAAGAGCCAGGTATCACTTACTACGTGGATAGGAAGACCAGGATGACTGCATTGAGCTTCTAGTGTTTTCCTCTTTGCACAGCCATCTTCCCAGGTTATGAGCTGCCCTCTGACCACTTTCCCGCACCCCTTTCTCCATCTCATCCTTGCCCAAGCTCCTGCAATCGTTCCACGTTGCTGGGAAACCCTCGTGGGCAAGGTGAACCTCCGTCTGTCCCTTGGCAAAGTTCCCTACTGTCCCCAATGCACATCTTCGGCTCTTATCAGACCCCCACCCTCTGGATCTCTAGCCTTCACCCAAGCCCTGCTCTCTTGGGCGGCCCGTCTCCCCTCACTTCCTTGAGCACGTCTCCCACTGGGCACTGCATACTTGGAAACCCTCCACTATGTACACACACAGCCCCCCTCCCCCTTCCACACTGAGTGCTGAGCCCACCACACACTCACTTGCATGGTGATTGCTGCTCTGTCAGCAGGACTGGATATTCTCTGAGGCCAGGACCTCAACTTCAGCCATGTGGGGGAGTTCCAGAGTCCAGCAAAAACTTGACTGGTAGAAGGAATTGTCATTGCCCGGGACGGACTTAAAGTAGGATGCAACCAGCCTGATGTGTGAAAGTCCAGGTGTGCAGGTCTCATGGTGCCTCCCCCGCAGGGGGTGCCTCAGCTCTCCACCGAGCCCTTTCTGGAGCTCTACCATTCCTGTTGCTCTGGCCATGGCTGGAGTGGGGTCCCGGCCTCATTTCACCTGAGCTGTGTCACCAGGAGGTCAAACACCATAACAAAATATAAACCTCAGGGTCAACTCATTGGAAGATCTTCATCTTCTCCACAATACTATGGTATTATTTCTGTTAGAAAGTGCACATTTTCCATGAACACAAACAAAAAGAAACTGAGAAGCCTGATTTCATAGGTCAGCCAACAAGGCCAGAAACTCACAGGACAAATGCCATGGGGTAAGAGGAGCATGGACGATAATTCCAGTTTTGTGAATGAGGACACAAGAGATCTGGGCTTTGGACTCAGAATTCCATCTGTCTGAATTTGGGTAAATTGCTTATTTATATTCTCTGACTTTGTTCCCTCATCTGTAAAATGGGGATAATAATTACCTCCTGTCTTCTCTATCTTTGGCCATTTAAGCAAGATCAACCCCTATCAGCGTGCCAGGAGGAACACAAATGCCCACTTCAATCTAGAGACTGAGTTTCAAGAGTGCTCCCCAGGACGGACTCACTGGCCTTGAATCTTCAAAGTAATTAGGTGATCGCCTCAAACTATACCCAAACAAATATTGGTAAGTAGCAACTAAAACAAACACCTCTATAACCTTGATACTGAGGCTTCCCAAAGGGTTTCCCAGAGACCCCTATGTCTGTGGGTTACCTGCCTCTTGTCACTTCTTTTCAATGGAAAGGCCCGAACCCCAAATACCTGCATGTGTTCCTGGGCTGGTTTTGAGGCTGGAGGTTAATCAAGTTTGGGATCTGGTTGGGCTTCTTGACCATCTAGAGCAGTGGCTTTCAAACTTCATTTTTAGCCAGAGAAGCTTTGTTCAAATTAAACCTTAGGGCTCAGTGTGGAAAATGGATAGAGGAGGCTGCTCTTGTAGATGTAGGGCCTGAAGCCCAGAGCCCCACCCTTGGACTACTGGTCTACCCACCGTGGTCCCAAAGAAAGAGTGACGGGACCCCCAGGGCTCCATGGGCCTCATGTAAAGATGCAGCTGAGGCCCAAGCTCTCCCAGTGCAGGGACGTTCACTGCGTTACTCGTGACATGTGATCCACCTGCTTTCACTGCACGCCCCCAGTTCTAGGGTTTCTCAGCCTTTAGGGAGCGTGCTTCTCAGACTTGTCCTCATATCGGAATGCTGTCGGCCTCTGAAAGTTAGGCCCACTGGCCCTCTTGGTGTGTTTTGTCAGCACAGATATCTGCCCCCTCCCCCATATTAAGATCACCTTAGTGACTTTCCTCCCCAAGTCCTGGCTTCACATGAACCCTCCCATTTCACACATCACTCTTCAATAAATGGAAGTTCTGGGCTCTCTGTTGGCTTGGTTACCTGCCTCAGAATCCAGTCCACGATGCTAATTCTCTCTAAAAGGCAGCTCCCGTAATGGACCATCCTGCTCCAATGTCGACATCCCTCCCTCTGGAAGCTGGATACAGCCAGAGAATCCATTCTCTTCTTTGCCACGGTGTCACACCACGACCACTAATACTTCCTGCTTTTCCATGCAAACATTTGTAAATCCACATCCCTCCCATCTTGTGCTTGTATAATTGATTTTTTAAAACCTAAATACAGAGCTTTCCGTACATCCCTATTGAATTTTATTTGGTTTCATGTCATTCAACCTGGCTCGTTTTTCCTGAGCCCTGTGCTGTAATCGAGCATGATAGCAAAAGTTGCCTCCCTGTACTGTTTGGCCTACAAATTTGATATCTCAAGTGTCTGGGAAATGATGCTCTAGGTCAGGTCAAGTGCAAAGCTTTGCAGCCAGCACCACATCAGAGCTCTCTCCCAGGCAGATATTAACTCATTGATCAGCGCTGCTCCACTGGTTATGAATCTACTTTACTATGCCGGGCACTGTTCACATCCTCTGTCTTGTTCGTACAAATACTCAACGATTGGGTCTCATTTGCATCCTTAATGCGACGCCCTGTGGTAAGAGGAGCATGGACAGTAATTCCAGTCTTGTGAATGAGGACACAAGAGATCTTGGCTCTAGACTCAGAATTCTATCTGTTCGAATTTGGGTAAATTGCTTATTTATATTCTCTGACTTTGTTCCCTCATCTGTAAAATGGTGATAATAATTACCTCCTGTCTTCTCTATCCTTGGCCATTTAAGCAAGATCAACTCCACCCAACCCCCATCAGCATGCCAGGAGGAACACAAACGCCCACTTTCATCCAAAGCCCATGTCTCAAGGATGCTCCCAGGGTTTCTCCTTGCCCACCTGACTTGGGATGCTCTGGTCCTACATCCCAGGCTCTAGGTACCCTGGCTTCGGCCTCTGTTTCTCTTCCTGTTTGCTAACCCATCTTGGGTCCTCAGCTGGTTTACGGTTATCGTTATACTCTCAGGTTCACCTCTTTTGGCTGCAAGGTCAAGATCTTAGCCTTTCTGAGTCTTGATGTTTAAATCTGTAAAAGAGAGAAGATAATACCTATCTGGTAAGATTGCACACGCAGGAGGGGGACAGTGGGTGGGAATCTTGGAGCCTGTGAAGGGTGAGCGCTGCCAGCCACCCCTGGCCTGGTCAGATGATAGCCGTGGATTGGGGTACAGAGCCCCTCTGCACCCTGGATCCTCAGCTTCCACAGGAACATGACACGGACCTGCGCCAGGGGCTGTTCCCTCAGCACAGTGAGTGGGTGAATGGCGTCTGGAGCAGTTCCTGCACTGTGCAGGGCCGGGGCTGCCCTTTTCATCTGAGGGCCACATCTCGGGAGCTTCAGCTCAGGGCCAGGGCCTGGCCAGCCAGTGAGCCCAGGGCTGCTGCTGGGGCGGACCACTGGCATCTTCTTGAGAAATGTTCAATTCATTATGAACCGAAATGTAGAATGCAGAAGGGAGCCTGCTGCTGGGAATTCCAGGATGGTTCCACAGCCAAACAGAAGTGATTGTGGATGATACGGCATTCTGGAGTTCCCGTGATTTCCCAGTTCCAGTCTTGCGGGACAGTGTGCCAACTAGGCCAGCCTCTGTCTCCTGCTCTTTCACACCCCTCCTTCTCCGGACATCGGGCAGAGCCGCCTCCTGCCTGTTTGCCTTCCAGGCCCTCACCTCCTTTCTCTGCATCCTTCCCTTCCAGATTCTCATGGATGAATGTCTTTCCTGACTGGAGGAACAGGTCCAATTCTGTTTCCCAGAACACTAGGAAATGCTTCGAAACACCACTGCTCCCAAATATATCCTGGCAGAGAACACTGGCCTGATATTTTTCCCAAAAACCCTCCAGAGTGGGTGGGAGTCAGCTCAGCCTTGTCCCTGCCCCCCTCCCCCCCGAGTGGGGGACGCTCTTCCTTCTGCCAGCCCACCCCTGGGCCTCCCTGGAAGATGCGCCAAAGCATCTCAGCTCCAGGGCTGCAGAATCACTACAACAGTTTAAAAGCTCTCTCAGTGCCCAGCAATAATTTGAAAACAAAAGTCCCTCTCTAATTGGCTTTTCATGATTTCCCCGTATGGCCTCCCGATTCATAACGTGCAAGTCAACGAGATGACTGTGTAGCTTTCCCAGTTGCTTTGATCATCATCATAAACTTTGCTGCTTCAGGTTTGGCTGCTAACACATGGTAATCATTTATTACCCTGCCTTTTATATCTTCTTAAACTAAGCATGGTCTTACTCCCTCCCTCTTTTCAATTTAAACAGATTGCCATACCATGCTGAGATTTGGAAGGGAAGGGTACCCCTTGTACTACACAAATAGGTTAAATAATAAACCAATGTTTCTACGAATTAGACAAGGATCCTGAAAGCATGCAATTGCACTTCACGTGTGGGAAATCCTTTGTGAATGAAGAAAATTCCTTCACCAGGTGGAAGGTGTTAAGTGTCCCCTGTGGGGGGGTGAAACCCAGACCCCCTCAAGATGTGTGGACCAGGTAAGCTCTGAGCTCCTTGAGAAACCTCTGCACATGTGCAGAATCTTCCAGAGAAACCAGCAATCCTCCTCACTCTTCCAGCGGCTTCCTCCTGGAAGTCCTCCCCCTTTCCTGGGCCTCTGCTGGCTGTGCTGGTTTCTGAGGCAGTCCTACTAATGGGAGTCACCCTAGGGGAGCCTACACACTGTCCCACATGACGGGAGGAGGGATAGAGGGGGTGGCTGTGTGATGGACAGGATGTGGAGGGGTAGAGGTTGTGGACCCCTCGTCCCACCAGCCTGCCCCAGCCCAGAGGGGTGACCTGTAGTGATGCGGAGAGAGGGTAGCCCATGACCTCTGCGGGGAATCCAAGGGCAGAAGATGGGCGAGGTATCGCCAAGGCCACACGGGAAAAATATAAGGACGAAGTGCCCAATGGGCTACCGAGGGAGGCTCAGGGGCTCATCCCGAGGATATGAAGTGAGACGTGATGGGAAGATTAATGCCAGTATCTGGGAAACTGGAGCCTTGTCAGGGCCTGATGGTTAAGCTTTATGTGTCTACTCGGCCAGCCTACGGTGCCCAGTTACCTGGTCAAATAATAGTCTAGGTGTTGCTGTGAAGGTACTTTGTAGATGATCCATTGACTTAAGTAAAGAAGATTATCCTGAAAAATGTGGGTGGACCTCACCCAATCCTTTGAAAGCTTTAAGAGCAAAAACCTTAAGTTTCCCAGAGAAGAAGAAATTCTGCCTCAAGATGATGCCATTGAAATTTTGCCTGGGTGACCAGATGACCTACCAGCCCAGCCCATGGACATCAGACTTTCCAGATCCCATCAATGCATGAGCCAGTTTCTAGAAAGAAATCTTTTTATGCACACACACACACACACACACACACACACATACACACACACACACCCCTTTCCTATTAGTTCTGTTTCTCTGGAGAACCCTGACTGACACATCAGGGTTGGGCAGAGGGACGTAGGTTGTCACAGCCACTCTTGGAATCAACACGCTGGCCAGTGCTTCTGTCAGGTTGGGGGAGCCTGGTCCTTTCTCATAGCCCAGCTCCCTTCTGAAATGATGCTTCCCCCAAATTCTCCTCTTGAAATCTGTCAACCAGGCCCCAAACAGGCAGGGCCTCCTAAGGGAATAGAGCAATTATTCCTGTAGGATATGGAATGTCTTTGAAGACCAACCTCTCTTATGTGACCCTTGAATATTCTGTACAAGGATAATATTAATAATGGGAAATTCTATGAGAAGAATCTTTAACATAAGATTTTGGCACAGTGACAAAACAGAGACACTTCTTTTGAAGAGCTCCGTTCTCTTAACCAAATCTGTCATGTGGGCTTTCAATAAAAAGGAAGAGGCTCGTACTGTCATGTGGAAGAAATTCAGAACTTTGAGGTTACCAGCTACATACCGATCTTCAGAGAGATGCTCGGCTCTTCGCTCTGACAGGCATAGAGGAGGAATTTTGATTCTAGCCATACCACAGTGAAGATACACATGGTAATTGTGGTGTGTAATTACCACGGGGCTCCCAGGAGAGCCACAAGAGAATCCCAGAAGATCTCAGAAGAATGCCATTCTGACTCTGCAAAGTGAGCTTGGGATCCTTGTCTATAAATTTGACACAATCTTGAGATAATTTCCCAGTGAGAGTGCAATCAGGAGTGTAAGTGAGTGAGTGTGGGTGTGTGGCTTGTGTAGCATACTGGCTATAAAGTTCTCCTTGGCCCATAGAGTCAAAACATCTGCTGAATAAATAATTGACTTGTTGACTGAATCCAGCATCATGAGAGGAGGAGACTGGCCAGCTGTGCCTTAACTAGTTAGGGGTATTTTACTAAAGTCAGTAGAGATTATTGTCTGAAACAAGTAAACTTCAAGCTGTGGGTATTTCAAAAAAAGCCTAGCTCTAGTAGACATTTAAAGGGCAGAAATTATAATGTGATTTATATTTTCTTGAAGATTTGTTTTTATCTTAACATTTTCCCCCAAGGGTAGAGAACACTCACACTATCTAGCTAAGGATATGGTCAACATTTCTAACTTTCCAACTCCACAATTTCTTTGATGCCATTAGTCTGTCTTGTCATGTTTTAGTATGCAGGCTTCCTGAAGATATAGACCCTACATGAGGGCACACTAACGATTGATCAAAGGCTTCTCAGGACTTAGAAAAGCTAGGTCTGGGTGGTGAGAAGAAAGGGTGTTAAACTACAGCAATTCACAACATTTCTGAATGAAACTCAATTTCCATACAATGAATCAGTAACCCCCAGAAATTGCAAATGCCCACGGTAAGACAGAGAAGGTAGATTAGTCAAAAGGAATCCCCAAAAGGGGAGGGGTTAAGATTTTGCGGCCCCTGTGTTTGGAGGTAAGTCATTGACTCCAAGTGGCATTATCCCATTCTAATCCACATCCCATATCTGTATCCACAGGCATATCCTTATCTGTATCCCTGTCCCCATTCCCATTCATATCTATATCCATAGCCACGTCTATATCTTCATCCTCATCTCCATCCATCTCTCCATCCCCATCCTCACCCAGGTCCATTTCTCTCTCCACATTTCCAACACTTCCCCATCACATGGGTAATCCTGTCCACATCTCTATCCACATCCATGTCCCCATCCACATCTACCACATCCATATCCATAGCCACGTCCAATTCACATCCCCATATCTTGATAAAGATGCAGCCACTGCTATGCGTTCGTCCAATGGCACATGTACTCTGGGAAGCCGACAGTCAGATTGACAAGTGAGCTTGCAATGTCTCCTTGCCAGGAGGTTTTCTAATTAGCCCCCTAGAGAATCTAGTGGTTCCTGTTTCATAATTTGACTAGGTCTGTAAGATTAAGACAGCTTTCATTTTGTCACCACAAATAACTAACCTCCCTCATGTCAGATGACCAGTTGGATATCACACCAGTGTCAGACTTGGCAAAGTTGAAACGACTGAAAGCAAATGTGAACTCTCAAAGAACTCCTCTGGTACAATGGTGTTTCCCTCTTGCCCAGCCTTTAATTGGTCTTATTCACTCCATCACCTTCGTCATTCCTCAGTTCTAATCCTGGTCTTTGAGTAGACATATTACTTCTTTAAAAGTCACCGAAGTACTTTTGAGACATACACTTTCTTTTCAGTTAGCTGAAAGTGTTACCTCGTTAGCTTCCAAAAGTTGATATTTTTCCCTTAACAGTGTTTATTATTAGAATATTAGTGAACCTATGAAAAGCTCAACCCATTCATTTATTACTGGAATTTACTCAACTTACAGAAGTCAGTGTTTTCGTCATCAAAATTAAAGTCAATAATGGGGCTGACATTTTCCCTATTCCTAATTATAACCTTGATGAATCTTTTTATTCCTGGTAAATCTTTCTATTCTTGGTAAATTAATGATTATTAGCCAACTTAAATCTTTTTTTTGGGGGGGAGAAGCAATTATTAATTTAAAAAGAACTTCAAATTTCTGTCCTTCTAAATAAGACATGGTGAATAAATCCATAAGTGATTTGCTATTAACTCTACTTTGCCTGTGCTTATGTATCTCAAGAGGCAAATCTCACCAGACCTTTATTCATTCTGCTGATATTTATTGGGAATCTACAGTGCAAGGCCCTATGTTGGTTGACTGGGATCCAGAGATCTCTCTAGATAGTGACGTATTCTGAAAACTACGTGTGTTATAGAATTTTCCATTGATAGAGGCATACAAACCAGAAAGAGTATCCCTACAGGCAGAATTATTCCACGTGCCCGAGGTGAGAATTTGAATGGTGGGCGGAAGGTTCAGATTGGCTCTGCCCCGTGGCTGGCTGCTCATGGCCGTCGCTCTGAGGCTGTAGTTCACGTTGGGACATCTCGACAGCCCGGCCCTCTTTCTCAAGTCAACTGCAGATGCCCCAGGCCTTGGAGGAGGCTGATGGGGGGAGCTGCTTTGCTTCTATGGTGGGATGCTGGCTGCGCCATGAACCCACGAGGGAACCAAAGAATCCTTTCCCTGAAGGTCTCAAAAGTTTGTTTGTTTACCAGAGATGAGTTTGTTTGCACTGAGGTAAACCTTAACCAAGGAATTTCCCCTCTTTCTATTCATGGGCAGTTGTAGGAAGTGCCAAAGAGTATCACCAAGTCCCAGGACTATCTGCTTCTCAAAATGCTGTGGCTTATCCATGGGGAAAACAGCACATAAGGACTAATTTAGTAAAAGAGACTCTCAGTTAAAGCTCTCCTCCCTCCATCTTATTTTTCTCCCTCACAGGATATAGTTTTCCCTCGATGTTTCCACAAATATGCAAAAAATGTTGGCAAAAAACCACTCAAATATTTATCTTGTATTTAACAACATCGAGAGTTACTTAAGTGTTTTTGTTATTTTAATCTGAAAGCTGTGGTCTGTTATTTCATGTGAATGAGAGATAAAAATCTTTCTGTGGTTTAACTGATAGGATATTTTCAGACTTAAGAAGTTAAAAGAAAAACAAATAACAAACTTTAATATGAACATTCCTGACCCTCTGCTTGTTCCTTTACTTAAAATTCATATTAAAAAATTTTGAAAGTTGTGAATTCCCTGTCACATGAGGCACCACATAACTCTGCCCGGGCTTGGAAAACCAAAACGAGAGACCGCAGCAGACATCTTATATGATTTCTTGTGTGTCGTGAAGATGTTTTATTTTATGTAGACAGAAGAACAGTGTTTTCATCTTGAGACATCCTCTCATCATTAGAGAAATATTCTCCTATTTTATTTCCCATAACTCTAGGTACCTATCGCGCTCTGTAACGTGGTTAGCGGATCAATGCTTATTCGATGGGAGACTGAGTATCAGTGAAGTCAGGAAGGGAGGAGAGAGTGGGTGACAGCATTTTTTTCTAATCAGTTTAGTACATCACATTCCTTGAAGCTAAAATAATTGCAAAAAAACCCCCAAAAGCCAATGCTGAGCAATAACTGACTTTAGTCAAGGGAAAACTTAGTCAGTTTGCATCACCTGGTCCTCATGGAGATGGGAGATTTGACTTAGTGTCAGAAGCCCCAGTGCCCACAAGAGAATTGCCCCCTGGCAGGAGGGTGAGGGTCTCAGATTCATGCCCTGGAGGACCCGGATGGCAGAGGGAGTCATGCAGATCCCTCCTCTGACCCCAGCCTTCCCGGTAGGCTGCTGTCTAAAGCTGGGGTCACCTGGAAAGAAGATGGGGCAGCGCTGTCCTTGAGCGCAGCTTGGGAGATGCCTACTCTTTCCTGGTAAGTCTGGAGGAATTCACATTCGCAGCACAAGGACCTTCCTCCCTTCTTTGGGGAAGCATTTGCTGGGTGACCCCCATGGGCTTGGTTCTTGAAAGACCTGGTGGGGAAGATCCAGGGTGGACGGGAGATGCATCCTGATGTCGAGGGGTAGGAAGGGCCACTGGTTACTCCTCCTGAAGGTGTGGAGGGATTCATGGAAGAGGTATCAAGTGGACCTGGGAAGTGGAGGATTCACGGTGACAGATGGGGGCAGCGGGGCTGGTGATGCAGAGCCTACTGCTCTTCTCAGAGTGTCGCACTGCACGTCCAAGGACAGGGTTTGTGTCTGAGAAGTGTTCTGAGCAGCCTACCTTTCAGGGCCCCCATACTCCACTGACAAGCGTTCTTCGATATAACCTGATGTTGTCTGGATACAGCATGGTGTGAGGGGAAGAAGATAATTCCGTGTTATTTATAAATTAGGAAGGTAGGTCTAGTTCTCAGTCAAAGGTCATGAAATATGGGGCCTTCATTTCCCACTCCTCTTCCTTGGAGGAGTTGCTTGGTTTCTTGCACTGAGGAGCCCCACTTTAGTGGGAAGGGAAAATGTGCTCAAGGCCATCCCCCTGCACCAGTGGTGCCTCTGTGAAAACATCCACCAGGGCTTGGAGCTCTGTGGGTTTTGCCTCTAAGTGAGTGAGGTCTTCCCAATGGCCTACAGGATGCCCATGGTCCTGCCTCTCTGCATGGTGTGATAGGCAGGGTTGTCCAGGAAACAGAAGAGTAGGATGTACATATATTTAGGAAGAGATCTATTGTAAGGAGCTGGCTCGCATGATTATGAAGGCTGGCAAGTCCCAAATTCTGCAGGCCAGTCTGGCAGGCTGGAGGCCCAGGAGAGCAGGTGCTGCAGAATTCCCTCTTGTTCAGGAGAGGTCAGTCTTTTGTTCTAGAGGTCAGCCTTCAACTGATTGGGTGAAGCCCACCAACATGACAGAGGGCAATCTGCTTTACTCAAAGTCCATAGAGTTCAATGTTAATCTCATCCCCCTGCCAAAAAAAAATCCTCTCACAGAAATATCCAGAATAATGTTCCATCACATCTTTGACCAAAAGTCTCATTCTCATGACATCCATGCTGGTGGTCTCTGTACCGGGCAGCCCTCCACAGCACCCTGGTTGACAATCTGCTTCACTCTGCTCCATTTTTTTCTACATTTTCCCATATCACTGACCAGCTACTTCACTATGTGAGGTACTGCTTCTGTTTATTGTTAATTTTATGGTTCTCCACCAAGAGAAGCATCTTCATTTTGTTCATGGATGGACAAGCCCCTAGAAGAGTGGTGAAGCAGTAGGAACACAATAAATATTTCCTGAATTGAATGCTCCATTTCCAACATGGCTGAAGAGTCACTTCCGTAAGGACAAGCAAAGAAATAAAAGTTAGAGTGTGGGTACTTTTGTTTCCCATCAGGTGATCCTCTTGTGTACCTACAAGCAACCCAGGTTCTGTAGGTGGTCTTCACCCACCTGCACATCTTTCCTAGGGTTTCCTAGGAAGCCTGGAAATAGAATTTAGGAGTTTGCACAAACCTTCAAGTTCAACAGTTCACCTTTCACATAGAGATGAAGAAATGGTAAATTCAAGAAGCTCAGAGTCATCCAGTGGTGAAGAAGAAGAGTTGAGCATTGAACTCAAGTCTCTTGGTTCCCATCCCACAATGCTAAAAACCATGTGTGCTCTTTTTGGTTTTGTTTTGTTTTTAACCAAAAGCATCTACAGAGTCAAATGCCTTCCAGAATGCCATTTGTTTCCTGCAAAGGATCAATATGCAGACAAAGGTGTCATCATTTGACTCGAAAGGTCAGTCCTAGGTGGTCCACCACCTGCACAGGTAGCTGGCATCCTTAACCCGGGCAATCACAGCGCCTCCAAGCAGCAAACACTTCTCTGCCAAATGGGACAGGAAGAGGTGAGGACAGAACACACAGGCGCCCTCCCTGTGTGACAAGGCCCAGGTTCTGAATGTCTATGGACATCCTAAATCATGAAGACCAAGGCACGTGAGACTCTTGGTGCTGTTAGAAGGTAAGTTTTCCCTGCACAGAATGCCTCCCTCCCCTCCCCACCACATGTTCACACACACACACACACACACACACACACACACACACACACACACACTTCTGAAAGGCAGGCTTTGTGCCGAGTGCCTGAGTGCTCTGCTGAAGTGGATGAGAAGAGAGGTTTAGCACAAATCCTTCACTGCCTTGGCATTCTGCCAATGCCTGCCACAGACCTGGTTTTCTCTGCAAAGATTCCAGCTCATTCTGCCCTGGTGCCCCGGTGATGATCTTATGGCTTCAAATGCAGGCTGGTGTGCCTGCCTGGGAAGATAGCGATTTCATTTTGGACTTGCTTGGCAGTTAAATATAAAAGTAAGGTTATCGGCTGTTCCTCTCCTTGTTCTTAGACAGGAGTGGATGGAGAAAGACACAAGTAGGGTGTAGGGTCCTTTATCACACAGATCTGGTTCTAGATGCAGTGGGTCCCTGCTCAATGGGAGGTCCCATCCAGGAGCTGTCCAGGTCCTGTTTGAAAATCCATCAGTTATCTCAACATGTTTTTGTGGTTCAGAGTCCCCTCCTGCCAAACACTTATAATGGGACACATTTACTTTCTGATTAGCCACAGAATTTTTTTTTCAGGCTTTCATACATTCATTTAGTCCACAAGTATTTATTCAGCACATGCAAAAATACCAGTGTTGTGCTAGGTGGGGTGGGACTGGTTTTAACTCCCAGGAGACTAGAGGCTAGAGGGAGATGGATGAGACACAGACAAGGCCCTCAGGGCCAAGTTTCCCAGCAGGTGGGTGGCACCTCTGCCCTCAGGTGAGCAGCCTTTATAATAGCACAGTGTGGCATTAAGTGGCATTGAATTACATAGTTAGAAAGTTACCTCTGTGCCCATTGTCTTTGGATCCTTCTGATAATGACAAAAAGAAAGGCTATAATCTGCTTATCCCTGAAGATAGGTCTTAGCAACATCTCGCTGTAATTTTAAGAACACTGATTCACTTTCGTTTACAGTTAGCGATTTATTTTAAAAGGTGATTTGGATTCCCCGTTCATCATAATGATGTAAAGGATTTTTATTTTCAGAGTAAATCTGAGTGAAAAAAATGAGTCACTTTCTTAAAAGAATACCAGAAAATAGAAGCTGAGTTGTGTACAGATGTGGAAAACTCATGGGGGAGGTGGGGTGTCAGACATTGCTGGGTTTTAGGGTGGGATGAATCATTTGGTTAAGGGAATCTGTCCAGAGGAGGCGCCATCCAAACGGGGTCCCAGAGGAGAGTAGGAGAGTCGAGGAAGCATGGAGACAGTGCAGAAAGAGGGGGCAACGGGCACCAAAACCAGATGACCAAGCAGAGTGCTGCAACAAAGGCTTCAGGATGTGATTGAGGCTTGGTGTTCACGAGGGCAACAGAGGAGGTGTAGATGCTGGGGGAGCCGTGCTGATCAGGGGTCCATTGAAGTGTTTCAAGCAGGGGGTTATGTGAAAGCTAACCTACCTTTGCTGCCACCCCTGGAGGGGATCTCATCCTTCTCTGGTAAGATCTCCTGTGTTAATGATTAAATCCTGGCGGGCACATCCTGGGGCTTCCTTTGTTTCCCTGTGGGGAAGCAGAGGACGGGAGTGGGGTGAATGACAGGTGAGCCCTGAATTGTAGCATCCAGGTGAACCATCAGAAATGGACAGGTCTATGGAGGTTCCATTCTCCAAGGCAGAGAGCGCAGGGGGTGGGCCAGATTTGGAGTGAGGGATAGAGTTAAGTTTTTGTACATGTTGATTTTGAAGTACCCGTGGGATACTGGAGAGATGGCAGTGTTTAGCTGATCATGCTGATAACAGTGTGGGCTCTGGAGACAGACCACGGACACCAGTTTCTGTGGGCCTAGACCTGACCTTCCTCCCAGCTTGTGTCAGGGTTAGAAGAGCCAGCTCACGTGATGCGTCTAGAACCCACCTGGCACACATTCCTGCTCAGGAGAATTGGCTGTGATTAGAAGCCTGTCTGGAGCTCAAGAGAGAGTTTTAGGCCAAGGTATAGATTTTAGTCAGCAGCAAATATGGTAAATGAAGGATCACAGACAGGATCATGGAGTGCAAACGTTCTCTTTTTTATAATTCCTTGTTCACATGGAATGTCCAGAACCTCGACACAAAAAGAGATAATATGCCAATGGTATGCTTTACGATCCCAAGTATAAAACTGAAATGTGATCATTTCTGTAGCCAGTCCTTTTCACAGGAGTTTTAACCTGGAGTCATTTCACATTTCTAGCATTACTGAGGCACTTCTCGGCCACACTTGGGCCTTGGGTGTATTCACTCCTTGTGTCAGTCTGCCCCAGATGCCACAACTAAACACCCACAGGCATAAACAACAGATATTTAGTTTCCAACAGTTATGGAGGCTGGAAGCCAGAGGTCAGGTTCTGCCAGTGTTTGGTTTCTGGTGAGGGCTCTCCCCTTGGCTTGCAGACAGCCTCCTTCTTGCTGTGTCTTCACACAGAGGAGAGAGTGCTCTGGAGTTTTTTCCTTGTCTTTTAAGGGCACTGGTCCTATCGGATCAGTGCCCCACCCATATGACCTCATGTGACTTTAATTACTTCTTTAAAGGTCCCATCTCCAAATACAGTCACATTGGGGTAGAGCTTCGACATCTGAATTTGGGCAGGACACAAGCATTCAGTCCATACTCTACTTGTTTGTCACTTGTGTCTTCCTCATCCTGACTCTAAAATCCTATTGAAAGCCCACTGGTGGCTTCTGTGGTGTTTCTGGGTCACTTCCAGTGGGGAAGTTAGAGGAACCTGTCAGGTTCAGCCACAGCTCAGGTGGGAAAGGCCAGAGCACAGAGAACTGTATCTACAGGTTGCAAACCCTCCTTCGTGGCTGCAGTGGGAATAAAAAGCCATAATTTTATCTGATACATACATACATTCATATATATATGTGTAACTTCTGTATGTGTGCATCTCTCTATATACACATTTTCCTGAGATAGAAATACGTCTCTTACACCTTTTGCGTACAATCTACTCTCCTCTTTTGAAATTCTCATTGACCAGCCATGACAAAGGTATCCCCAGTATTCTGCCTGGACTCTGACCCCAGGTCTGTGGCATCTGTCAGGCTCCCAGCACCCTCCCCAACGCCCCAGCCAGTGTCTGCTTTGAGTCTCCCTCAGGGAACACGTGTTGCTTTGTCCAAACTGCTTAGGCACCAACCTTGGAACGGGTGGTAACTCTGGGTTCATCGAGATCTGATTGTCACATTGGGTGTGGGCTGAGTAGCCCCAGTAACTCCTAAGTAAGCAAGGAGGATTTTCTTCAATTATATACATGTGCAAAATGTCTCAGTGAAAGTAAAATCCTCACTGGTGTCAGAATTTGCTTAGAGCAGTTTGGCTAAGTGTGAAATGTATGGAGAAGTGGACTAAAATGGCGCAGGGGTGGTTGGAGTGTATTCTCACAAATTTAGAGGTAGACGCAAGTCTGTCCAACCAGAGTCAACATTGCCCAGGATTTGAACTTGAGGCATGGCAGACGTATCAATTAAAACTCAATAATGCCGATAACAGTAATAGATTTGTTGAGGTCTTATGCATTGCACACTTTATATGCATTAGGAAAATTTATATCTTCTGGTACATATTTGGCTGTATACATGGTGTTGTCTAGATTTTAGAAACTTGAAAGGAAACCATTGAATATTAAAGGGAGTCATGCATTTTCACCATATAAAATAAATGATTAGAATCTAAAGCCCTTCCCACTCACCAGGATTATCCAGAAGGTTGAAATTCACAGAAGATCCCTGTTTCCGGGTGTCCATGACTGTACGTGTCATTTGTAAACATTTGCTCTGATGATGCAGAGCAGCAAGTTGGTGGCCCAGAGACTTTCTTGTCTCATGAACCCGGCCGTGTTTTCCTGCTGGACCTTACCTGCTGTGCATGTTGCCTGTGACTGGAAGAAAATATTTTATCCGTGTGTGTTTGGAACAGAGTCCAAGTGTCCACATGTCACTGGGGAACCTGACATGAGCGACTATATCCAGAGGGGTGGTACCCAAGCTTCTGCGCGTTCTCTATGTTAATCTGGGCAATCTCGAAACCGTTGCTGTCATCATGACTCTTGGCCTGGGCTTCCCGTGTGTTTCAGAAGTGAAATATACAGGCTTTCTGCCAGCTAGCAAAAACCCGGACTCCTTGTTTAAGAATACAAAAGCTGTTTAAAAAGTGTGTGAATAGAGTCCTGAGTGTGATGGGCTGAACTGGTAAAAAATAATATTCAGCTCAGCATTTTGGCAAAGATTATGATCGTGAGGCAGGCTCATTTATTGATCTTCCCAGCTAGAAAAGACACATGTATGTAAGTAGCCAAGGAGAGGAGGGTATGAACAGGGAACAGGGCTTGGCTCCGGTTGTATTGATTTTGGCAAAAATGCCATGTGAAAAATTATGTCTCAGATAAAAATAAATTATAATCTACAAGTATTTGAATGAGAAGCGTTCCCTGTGAAAACTTAATAAATGAATGCTAATTCAGTTACCAATTTGTAGCCATGAAACATAACCAGTCGTGTTATTCCGTGGAGCCTGTTTTGGAAAAGATTGCATAACCCATGAAGCAATTCTTCACAAAGTGCATAAAAGTGTCAGCTTATGTATAATTTATACAGCGAATGTTAGTTATGGTCTGTTTAATAGTATTTAGTGCTGTCATATGACATCATTCTTTCATTTACCAATTGAAAAAAAGTCAAAAAGACCAATCAAAAACAGTTTATAGAATCAGAAATATGCTTCTTTAATTTGATAACTATCGTAGAAGACGATAAACAGATTCATGGGGGGAGGAATCTTTAAAAGATTTTTGAAAAGAGTTATTGTGCTAATGCCCACTCAATATTTACTCTATGCTTATTATAATCATAATTTACTTACCGCGTATGTGTTGTCCAATGCGCCGCTAACGTGCCTTAAGCAATTCGTTTTGCCGACAGCATAGTAGATTGCCAGATTGGCGCTTTATTAGTAGCAATGATTAAATCCAATTTTAGTTGTAGTTACTACATTTTCTGCACTGCCTACAGGGCATCCCTATGGGGGGGAGAGGAGCTGCTGCCTGTAACCTTAATCTCTCCATCGTTTGGCCCCACATCCATCCTTTCAGCAGGACATATTCTACCTACCTCTGCTTACACTAATTTCCTACCACGTAGGATATTTTTGGTGCCATTTGAGAAAGCAGGTCAAAATGTTTGATAATTGTTGTATTAAATAAAATACCACGATCTGTCTTTTTGCAGTAAAAGCATTGAATAAAAGAAAATCTACCCTCTCCACTGTGTGTGTGTGTGTGTGTGTGTGTGTGTGTGTGTGTTAAATTCCATAAGAAACCAAGGATTGACTTCATATATTATGGGACCAGAATATTCTCATATGTTAACTCTGGGTGAATTCTCATATTCTCATAGGGTATTTAACTCCGCAAAGCAAGGCGGGGTATAATTTGTGTGAAATGTATTATAGAAAATGAAGTTACGAACTATCATATGTCATGAACCCAGGCACGTGTTTCTTGGAGTTCCACTGGATGGGAATCTGCACAATTCAGCTTTAGTTTCCAAGCTCTGAGTTCACACGCTACACATGTGCAGTGTGTCTCCGAACCTCATTTTATTTGCAAGTGGATTTCCTGACTTCCGAGTTTGGGCTTGATCCAGGGGTCCTCACTTAGTCTGCAAGGAATATTTTGCAAGTTTTACCTGAGAGTCCATAAGGTGGGTCCTCAGAAAGCCCACAGCTCAGACTGAAGCCCAACCCTGCTGCCCCCTGAGGACTCTGAGCCCCTGCATCTCATGGGTCAGATGCCTGGGAAAGGGGAGGGCTTGTTTCTCAGCCAAATTTCCACATCTGGTAAGTTGGCCTCCATTGTTGCTGCTTGAAAGGTCCTCAGCAAACATCCTTCAGGAATGGCTTGGGGGTCACCCTCAGTGGAATGGCACCAGAAGGTTTCATAAAGGAGTTTTCACTATCTTTCCTTGCCCCGTGTGGGATGTCCTTTGCACTGGGGAGAGAGAAGAAGACACACCCGAGCAATTTATCTCATGGCCCAGGTGGCACCCAGGTCTGGCTTCCGACGGTGGTACCATGTTCCAAGGCAGGAGAGATGGCGGTGCTCACAAGCTCACCACTGAGTGCCACCATCATTGCGCTCTGCTGGCAGCTCCTGCAGCACGTGCCAGGCCAAGGTGGCGCTTATTGCCTTGGCTTGTCCGTGATGCGTCCTTAAAAAAAGCTGGGGAAGGAGCCTCCTTGGTCCTATCAGCCTCTGGCAGCTGTGTGCGCATCTCCTCTTGTCCATCTCTCTCTCTGTCCTTCATCTTCCATGCAGTCGAGTCACTTAGCACCTGCTCAGGGTTTTCCCATTCCTAGGGAAGCTTCCCTCTGCCCTATTTCTCACCCTGACTACCCCCGGCTCCTCCCTCCCTTCCGTCTCTCTGATCCAGATGTCCCAGTACTAAATGCCATTCCTTTTGAGTCCTGCTGAGTGCAAATTTGGAAATGTGGGCTAATGGGGGATCCTTAGTTAATGGGCTTCCCCTCCCATGTAACACTTTCCAGACATGCTCCTTTAGCCTAGGGTAGGGAACGGAAAGGTGGGAATTTCTTGTTCTGCATCAGGCCTTGATTGAAGAAGAGATTTTGACAAGGGGGTCTTTCAAGGCCTTTGAACTCAAATCCTGGTGTGGCCGCCCACCTCTGCCACCAGGGGAGGGAGGGAGGGGACCCTTCCTCCAGCCTCTGACTCATCCACTTCTGTCTCATCGTCTCCAGCTCTGTGGGTGCCAGGGTTAGTGTGTTGAGTTTGGAGAGCCTCTGGACGAGTCTTCGACTGACTCCTAGTTCCTCTGGCTTCGGGACCTGGGGATGTCTCCAGGGTTTCCTCATTTATAGAACAGACAGTTCTGTGGGCTTCCCAGGGGGCTGCAGAGGGTACACCTGGGAATACAGCCCAAGCACGTTCCAAACTACAGACTGATACATATGAGTGGTATCATTATGTAGCCTGATTCATCAGGGAGAGCCAGAGGGCACGAAATGCCGAAGGAGCCTCAGAAAACGCCCCCTACAGTGGCTGAAACATCCCCTGGTGTGCTTGTGTTGAGGTTTTGGCTCTGGGTAGGTGGAGGACCACTCTGTAATTGACCAGAAGGAGGTGAGGTGGGCCAGACTAAGAGAAAAGCCAGCAAGGGTGACACATCAGAAGTGGCCATAGGGAGGCCCATCTGGTCTGGAGGACACAGGTGGGGCTGGGAACCCACCTTTGAACCTCCCACTCCTTGGTTTCAAGGCCTCTGTGCTGCCTCCTTTAAAATGCCGAGACAGGTCTTCTCCAGGGACTGTCGAAACCTCAAGAGGCAATGGAATTCTCTTGGGTAAATTACCCAGAGAATTTCCAAATCCACCTGATAATTTCAGAGAGAGCCTTAAACAGACCCACCACCTTGTGAGTCTGGAAGCTATAGTCCCCCTGACACCATGCCACCTGGTATGAACTCAACACTTACAGGACTAACCAACATCTTTGAATTGAGGTAAATCCAGGTCATACGGAAAATCCAGTACGGAACTCTGCTTCTTTGTCATTTTCACATTCTTCATTCTGAAGATCAAAGCTGCTGTCCTTTGGAGCGATTACTTGACTAATTGTGTGGTTGTAGCTTACACCCAATGAATAGTTGAATGGCTTTTTACTGTCAGAATTACACCTTCTCTAGGAGTTGGAAAGGAACAATGGCTCTGGCTCAGTCTGGTTGCAATAATATTGACATCCTTCATGAATAGTAAAAAGATTGCTTTTTTTAAACCTTCCTTGGTTAAATTGATCCCTTTTCTATAGGGACTTATAAAAATGGGTAGTGTATGAAAACAGCCTAAGCGGTGGCTGTTGGGGATGATATGGAACTGAAAGAGATAATTCCTCCTGGAAATCCACGAGGCAGCGGGAAATGCTCTAACACACGAGGTTCATACAAATTTAAAATACTTCGTTTTCTTTTCACCTGGTCTTGGAAGTTAAAACATGTCGTCTGACATTTTTTTTTCCTGCCCATGTCTTTTAAATTCCGTCCTCCCCCCCGCCCACCTCAAACAAAAGCTTATGATGGATTTTGGTGGGGTTCTTCTGTTGTCAGATGCTTCATTTCATGTAGTTCATCCAGAATCGTCCCTATTAACAAATTCCTAACATAGTAATTCATCTAAAATGAAGTCAGTTTCCAGGGAGCCGCTGCAGAGCATCCCCAGCTCACCCACTCGCCTGGTGGCAAATCCACCTGACATTCCTGAAGGAAAACAAGGACACGGAAATCATCTTTATGACACGGGACTTCAGCGTCGCTTTGGGTAACAGCCTGCAGGATGCATTTACCCAGGAAAAGAAAGAAAAGGCATCTTGTTCCCAAATGTTGAAAGGTAGACAACAAATGGCGTATTTTTAATTACTCGAATGCTTTAGCACAGAAAGTAGTCAGTTTATAGTTACCTTCAATACGTAGACTACAAATTATTAGTGCATGAAAATGGCATCCGAGTTCTGCTGCTGAGTCTAGTAATTTTGGATATTTTCCATGCTATTACTGCCTGCTCCATATACCTTTACTGGTTCTTTTTGAAATTAACTTAATGGCACTCTGCAGAAATGGACTGCCTACTGAGAGTGAGCGCTTGCCTGCGAAGACGGACTGAGTTCCCACTGAGAGGCACTGATTTGGCACAAACGGAGAAATGCTTTAGCATTAATTTACTTGAGTATCAAATTATTCAAAATAAATAATTAAAGGGTTTTTAGGAGTCAGAGTCAATATTTGCTTTCAATATTTTGGATCCATTAACACGTATCTCGTATTGAGAAAGGCCGGGGCCTGCCAAGTTCTGCCTCGGCAGCAACGCGTCCCTATGCTTGCCACAGGTTTTTCCCTTCAGGCATTTAATGTCGTTTCTCTGTCCCTGAAATTTCTCTGCAGCTCCCATTGTGCTTATCTGGCAAGCCCATCTTCCCCTCCCAGCTCCGGTGGTTTTGTGGTGTCTGATGTCCTTCCCTTTTTACTAGCCTGGAGGCTGCAGACCTCCTCCAGCGGGATTTCTCTGTAGGGACAGGGTCCCTGGGGAGAGAGAGGTGTAGGGATAGGAGGCCTGCGTGATCGCGGGAAGGCTGGCGACCACAGCATGGTTGTGCTGGGGAAAAGAACCCCCAGAGCCTGCTCCTAGAGCTGCAGTTTGACCCTGTCATCAAACCAAAATCATCTGCAGGATCACCTGCCCTACCCTTGGGTGGAAGCTCCTCCTCCCTCAAGCCCCCTGGGATCCTGCGCTTGGCTCTCCAACCATTGTTTGCAGCCTGGGCAACAAACAGCAACCCAAGGACAGTACAAGAGACCATAGAGGGAGGTCTCAGTGCTGAAAAGGTGTGGCCATCCCTCAACGCCATGCACTGTGCGTGTGTGCGTGCTCACGTGTGTGTACGCTCTTGTGTGCGTGTGCACACTTGTGCTGTGGCACAAATTGGCCAAGTGGTTGACACACAAGACTGTCGTCTTCTTACATTGTCATCTGGGGGGCCGTGACTGGGGGACCCGATCCTTTGAGACTGAGTGGTTTCTAAGTATTTCTGGTTAACCCATTTGCAGCCTGTGTGAGGGGAAGAGTGGTGTGAATATCCCTTTAATTTCCCTCTCCCGCTCTCCCTGTCTCAGTCCAGAAGCAAGTGAGCACCCAAAGAGTCATGGAGGGAAAAGAAGCAGCAGCGCTAATTCTACGAAGGGCTCTCCAGTGTCCCTCCATAAAGGCAGGACAATTTCCATTTGAAAGGGAGGACTGTTAATGAGCTCTATTCTCCTAGCCTATCACCCCACAAGCAAAGGGGCTGCTTTGAAGTCAACACGGTCTATTATGGGTGAAATAAACCCCGCAGAACAAAGGGCAGTTCAAGTACAGACTTGCAGACGCTAATGGCACACGCTCAACCCCACTTCAGTTCTGCTGGCGGCTCCCATCCGAGGATGCCCTGAGTCTCGTGGGTTGGGACTTGGCATCCCCCAGGCAGCCCTGCTCTTCTGGGACGTGGGGCCCCAAACGGAGGCTTCTCATTGGTGGAAAAGCCCACCCCTCATTTCCTTCAGGTTTTAGAGAGCTATGGGTAAAGACTTCTAAAGTTTTTATCAAAATGTTTTCCTTTTCAAGTACTCACAGGGGAAAAGAACACAGTTATAAACATGGTAGACTGGCCTTTTTGGCTGCATCTGAAATGAGTATTTTCTGCCTATAAGTTAAGCAAATAGCACTGAGCACCAGTAATTGGAGAACATGGTCTAAATTCCCTCCTCTTCTCTGAGCGGGAGGAATTTGGCTTCAAATGTTAATCATTTTAGGCATGGATGTCATTTCTATTACCCTGCAGTACTGGGCTGCTCTGAAAGCAGAGGAACACACAATGCTTTCTACACAAAATGAAGAAGAAAGTGGGTTTCTGCCGCCACGAATCTGGGCCACAGAGGATGAGTCCATCTACTGAAATGTGCCATAACTGCTAGGCTGCTGTCAATACCGCGTGGGCACCCACAGGAACATGTGTGCCCCTGCGTGTGAGCACAGCTTCTAACATGCTCCACCTGTTACCCTGCTGGCTTGCCTCTTTCTGGAGCAGTAAGACTGATCTCAGCAAGGCAGGACAGTTTTGAGGATTAATTCAGTAAGAGGTTGGAGAAATAATTGGTGTGGCATCTTTTAATTGGCATTAAAAAATTGAACTCACAACGTTGTCAATTACACATCCTCTTAAATTATGCATTGAAGAGGGACATTAATAACTATAAAGAGACTGGAAGAGGTGGATAAATAAATCACTCATAAATCAGTGTGTGTGGTCCTGAAGCAAACATGGAATATGAGGGATGCTGACTTTTGTGAGCTCTCCTCTTACAGTACGAAAACAACGTTCTTTACAATTGAGGACGTGTTTTAGCAGCAAATCAGAAAACTGTACTTCCTAGCATTACTCTATCACGAAGAGATTTCTCCTTTTCTAATATTTCATCTTCCACAATTGTACTTGTTTACACTGCTTGTCTATTATTACAGGACTCCCTGGTCTTCTCTTCCTAGGATTAAACAATCATATTTAAGCATCACCTTGCCCCCTTCAAGAATTTAATGAGAATGAGACAGTCCTTGACATTTCCGTGCTTCTATCTCTTGTGCTTGTATCCAGGCCCCCATCACTGTTCGTGTCTCATCATGAATTTCTCCCACCTTGTCTTTTCCTCATCACTGCTCTCCTTTCAGCCAGAGTAAGTGGTTCCCTGAGGTCCCCACCATAAACGCCCCTATCCTGGTGCTTACCACATTTAATTCCGTTGCATTTCTACTTGTTGAGTATGGAATGTTACCAGACAACAGAAGCCTTCCTTATGTTTCCTTCTAGTTGCTACCCTGCCAAAAGTAACCACCATTCTGACATCTATCACCATAGTTTAATTTTACCTGTTTTAAAACTTAACTTGTATGAAATTATATTTCATCCACTTTTGTGTCTGTTGCCTCTGGCTTTTTAGCGCAACAATATTTCTACAAGATTCATCAGTATATGTAACAATACTTTATTCGTGTTCACTGCCCATAATATTCTACTACATGGAAGTATCGCAGTATAATCATGTGTCCTACTGTTGACGGATATCCGTGGGTCCCCCAAGTTTTGTCAATTACAAACAGCACTGCTGAGATTGTTCTTGTGCACATCCTTTGGGAAACACACAGGTGCACTTCTGCTGGGTATATATATACATCTAGGGATGGAATGGCTCGGTCGTAGACTACGTGAGTCCTCAGCCTGATTAGATCCTCAAGCAGATTTCCCAGTGTCTGCATCGGTTCATACTATGACCAGCAGTGGGTAAGAGTTCCAGTTGTTTTGCATCTCGTCAACACTTTGGCAGTGTCATTCCCCCCCGCCTCTGTTCTGGTGGCTAAGCAGTGATATCTCTTTGCTGTTTGAAAATCGCAGTTCTTTGATGACTAATTATGTTGAACACTATTTAATATGCTTATTAGCCATTTGTTGAAGCTTTTTAATGAAATGTACATCAGTTCTTTGGCTTTTTTGTTTTGTTTTGGTGTTCACATTTTTTAATTAAATTTGTTTATTTTGAGATAACTGTAGGTTCACATGCAATTATAAGAAACAGTACTGAGATTCAACACATGTTTTACCCAGTTTCCCCCAAAGGTAACATCTTGCATCACATAGTAGAGTATCAGCAACAGGATACTGACACTAATGTAGTCAAGACAGGATATCTCCACCACCCCAAGTGTCCCGCATGTTGCCTTTCTGTAGTCATACCTAGATCCTTGGTAACCACTAATCTGTTTTCCATTTCTGTAATTTTACCATTTCAAAAATATTATATAAATGGAACCATATGGTACATAACCTTTTGGGATTGGCTTTTTTTCACTCAGCAGAATTCATTTGAGACTCATTCAAGCTGTTGTGTGTATCAATAGTTCATTCCTTTTTATCACTGAGTAGTAGTGTTCCATGATATGGATGGATCACAGTTTTTTTAACCATTCACCTGTTGAAGGACATCTGGGTGGTTTCCACTTTGGGGCTACGAATATTCGTATATATGCATATATATGCATATGTACATATACCTATATCATATAATTGTATACGCTTGTGTTCCTGGACTCTTTATTCTATCCTTGCATCATGAGTTTTAGTATTTGGCTTGGGAAATACATCTTTCTCTTATTAAAGTCTAATACATTTTTGACTTCCAGAGTGTCATTTGCATTTCCATTTAAATATTAAAATCAGTTTGTCAACTTCACACACAAAATACCTCCTAGGATTTTAAGACTGGGGTTTTACTGACTCTCTAGGGAACTGACACAATTACACTATTGAGTCTGTTAATCAATGCTCATGGTATATATTTCCACTCATTTCAATCTTCTGTAATTTCTTTCAGTGATTTGCTATTTTCTGTGTAGACTCTGTATACCTTTTAGTAGATTTATTCCTAGGTATGTGATTCTTGATGCTATTATAACTGGTGTCAATGAAAAAAGTCACATTCTAGTTGTTTATTTCTAGTGTATAGAAATGCAATTTTGATTTTTGTACATTGACCTTGAACCCAGATGCTTTAAGTCTAATAGCTTATCTGTAAGATATTCTATGTACATAATCATGTCACCTGAAAATAATTAGTTTTGGTTCTTCCTTCCCAACACTCATACTTTTATTTTTCTTGCTTTGTTACACTACTTAGGACGTCTAGTACAACGTTCTCATGATAGTGATAACAGCAAACACTTTTGTCTTCTTTCCAGTTTCTGGGGGTAAGTTTCAATGTTTCATCAGTAATTATGATCATTGCTGGTGTGTGTGTGTGTGTGTGTGTGTGTGTGTGTGTATTCTTTGTCAAATCCAGGAAATTCTCTTCTAGTTCTAATTTGTTAATTTTTCATTATAGATGAATGCTTAATTTTATTAAATTCATTTTCTGCATCTGCTATAATGATTGCAGGTTTTTTCCTTTATTTTGTCAATGTAGTCAATTGCATTGGCTGATTTTTAAATGTTATACTAACATTGGATTCTTAAACCCTGTGGAGATGTGATGCACTTGCCTTTTTCTTTCATACCAGATTCAGTTTGCTGCTTTTTTATTGGGTAAATTGGCATCCAAATTAATGAGAGACATAGGCCTGTAATTTTTCTTTTTCATAATGCTCTTATGAGATGTTGGTGTCAAGATTATATTGGTTTCGAAAAACAAATTGAGAGAGTGGTTTCTCTTTTGCTAGGCTTTGAAAAAGATTGAGCAAGATAGGCATCATTTCTTCCTTAAATGTTCAAAAGAATTCACTAAGGAAGTCATTTAGACATTGAGTTTTCCCTGGGGGATGTCTTTGAACTACATGTTTAACTTCTTTAATACACATCAAACTTTTCAGATTTTCTATTTCTTCTTGAGTCAGTTTTGTATGTTTCAATGAATCTGCTTGTTCCACCTAAATTCTCCAAATGTATTGACATGAAGTTCTTCAAAATACCATCTTCTTAAGGTCTAAAATGTCTACATCGATGACCTTTTTTGGTTGCTGTTCCTGGTATTGTCGCCTCCCTGTTTCTTGATCAGTCTCACTATCTCCATTTATATATTTTGTTAGATTTTTCAAAAAGCCAACTTCAGGCCGTGTTTATTTTCCACTGTATTTGCTTCACGTTTAGCTGGTTTATGCTCTTTCCTTTATTCTTCTTTCTTTTTCTGCTGTCTCTAATTTGCTATTTAAACCTACATATTGAATTCTTAAGTTCTGTTATACTTTTCATTACTTTGGGCTCAACTTTTTTTTTTTTTTTTTTGTGGTACGAAGGCCTCTCACTGTTGTGGTCTCTCCCGTTGCGGAGCACAGGCTCTGGATGCGCAGGCTTAGCGGCCATGGTTCACGGGCCCAGACGCTCCGCGGCATGTGGGATCCTCCCGGACCGGGGCACGAACCCGTGTCCCCTGCATCGGCAGGCGGACTCTCAACCACTGTGCCACCAGGGAAGCCCTCAACTTACTTTTTGTTTTTGGGTTCTTGATATGAGTATTTAGGGCATTAGTTCTCAAATTAACTTCTGTGAACCCTGGGGGTACCCAGGAAATTTAGGATCCCAATGAAGTAAAATATATTTTCATAATACTACTAAAACAATATAATACGATATTCATTACCTTTTCTATGGTGTCGTTATTTTTATTGATGGTGTAAAAACAACAGTGAATAAAATTGTTGGTGCTGTAGCTTGAATTAGTGTAGCAGCACCAAAGTGTGTTATAGTCATTATATTCTTTGATGCCACATACTTACAAACAAAATGCTCGTTTCACTTAAAAAGTATATTTGATGAGTGGTAAAAAATATGAATTAGATTTTTCTTGTAATAAATATTCTGTATGGCAGAATAAGAAATATGCATAAAGCATTTCTGCTGAATACTGAAGTCCAGTGATTGACTCAAAGAAAAGCACTTTTGTGATTGTGACACAAAGTGAACGAGCCCAGTTTTTCATGGATTGCTATTTTACTTGAAAAAATAACTGGCAGACAAGTTATGGTTATTCCAACTTGGGTATTTAGCAGACATTTTCCCAAAAGAAGAATAGAATGGGACTGTCATTTCTAGAAAAATCACTGAGAGTATTTGTTGCCAATGATAAACTTCAAGCTTTTAAGCAAAATTGAAAAATTTGGAAGACTTGCATTCACCAACTATTGATCCACCATGCTGGTTTGCCTAGAACTGTGGGGTTTCCTGGGATGCAGGAATTTCGGTGCTAAAATTGGAATAGTCCCAGTCAAACTGGGAAGGTTGGTCACACTGACTGTGAACTTGATACCTTACCTATACTTTGAGACTTTTATAATGAGATAGGTAGAGACATTAATGAGTATAATTTAAAAATATTGTATAAGGATAATGTGTTGATATTTGCAAGATCTACATAACTCAGTAAACTAATATTTTCCAAATGACCATTGCATAAGGTTATAAAATCATGTATGAGTGAAAGATCCACTCAATGTGTAAGACAGACAATGGATTTTAATGCAACAGAGTATAGAAAAGGCATTCACGTGGGTTCAGATTTCACATTGCAATTAACCTTTAAGAAACTATACCCGCCAAATTTTGGTGTAGTATCAAAGAAGACCTACACAATTATCTGACAAGGCTATTAAAATACTTCTTTGTCCAACTACATAGCTATGTGAAGCTGAATTTTCTCTCTATACTTCAACCAAAACAAAATATCACAACAGATTGAAAACAGCTGCAAATATGAGAATACAGCTGTTTTCCATTAAGCCAGGCATTACAGAAATTTTCAAAAATGCAAAACAATGCCCAACTTTTCACTTAATATTTTGCTCTAGAAAATATAATTTTTTTCTAAAACAATGTTATCAATGTTAACATGTAATTGATTCATTATTGTTACTTAAAAAGAATTAATAAATATTTTTAAAAGTCTCAGTTTTAGTTTAGAATATGGTAAATAATGAGTGATATTATTCGCATAAACAAAAGTTATTTGCGATCCTCAGTGATTTTTAAGACTAAAAAGGTGTCCTGAGACCAAGAAGTTTAAGTGCCTTTGGCTTAGATCATAATTCTTCAGCCTTTACACATGTCCAATAAATGTATTTAAGGCTATACATTTCTTTCTAGGTATTACTTTATTTGCAAATTTTGGTATGACTTGTTTTTATTATTATTCAGTCTGGGATTGACATATATACACTACTATGTATAAAATAGATAACTAATGAGAACCTGCTGTATAGCACAGGGCACTCTACTCAGTGCTCTGTGGTGACCTAAATGGGAAGGAAATCTAAAAAAGAGGGGATATATGTATACATATAACTGATTCACTTTGCTGAACAGCAAGAAACAAAGACAACATTGTAAAGCAACTATACTGCAATAAAAATTAATTGAAAACATTTTGTAATTTCCATTATGATTTCTTCTTCGATTATATATTATTCAGAATTGTTGCTTAATTTCCAAACAATTAGGAAGGAATTTCTGGTTATCTTTTTTTATTGATTTCTAGCTCAATTCTACTCTGATCATAGAACATATTATATATACTGAGACTTGGTTTATAATCCAACATAAATTCTATTTTAAGAAGAGTTTTGTGTGCACTGGTAAAGAATATGTACCCTGAAGTTTTTGGGTGTGGTATTCTATGTATGTCAAACAGGTCAAATTTGTTAACTGTTGCTTTTAATTCTTCTATAAACTTTTTGATTTTATTTTTTCTGATTATTCTATCTTCCACTGAGAGAACTGTATTAAAATCTCTAAGTAAATTTGTGGATTTCTATGGTTTTGCTTTTACTTCTGTTTGGTTTTTTAATATATTTTGGGACCATTTTATTAGGTGGAACACACTTAGGATTATTTTATCTTGTTGCTGAACTTTCCCTTTAATCGTTATAAAATCTCTTTCTTCATTTCTAATAATATGTCTTGTCTTAGAGTCTACTTTGTCTGATATGAACATAGGTACAGGTGTCTTTTGGGGGCTGATGTTTGCATGGGATCTCTACTTTCATTCTTTTACCCTGAACTTGACTGTGTCTTTGCAAATAAAACATGCAGCATCTAGCATACACGTAAGCAGCACATATTTAGGCTTTAAAAAATTCATTTAAAAGATAATATGAGTCTTTCAATTGGTGTATTGACTCCATTTACATTCGATGTAAACTTTGGTGTAGGGGTTATATTTGAAGTCTTATTCTTTAGTTTTTACTTGTTTTCTCTATTTGCCCTAACCTGATGCCAAATAATGTAATAAAACATTATTTATTCTTCAAATTTTCACTCTCGATCAGATTGCTGGTTAAATGTTCTTTTTATTTTTTCTTTCATGGTTATGCTAGAGATTTTTGCTGAGCCTGGATGACTTGCACATTCTTGCTTATTAGAGTCAACCTCAGATTAAATCTTTGATCATTTTTCCAACATTGCAAGGACATTGCAATATTATTCCTTCCAATTCATGAGCGTGGAAGATCTTTCCATTTACTTGTGTCTTCTTTGATTTCTTTCATCAATGTCTTATAGTTTTCAGTGTACAAGTCTTTCACCTCCTTGGTTAAATTTACCCCTAAGTATTTTATTCTTTTTGGTATACTTATAAATGGTGTTGTTTTTTAAAATTTCTCTTTCTTATAGTTTGTTATTAGTATATAGAAATACTGTATAGTATATACAGATTTCTGTGTATTGATTTTGTATCTTGCAACTTCACTGAATTCATGTATTAATCCTAATAGTTTTTTGGTGGTGTCTTTAGGGTTTTCTATATATCATGTCATCTGCAAGCAGTGAGTTTTACTTCTTCCTTTTTAAGCTGAATGTCTTTTATTTATTTTTCTCACCTAATTACTCTGGCTAGGAGTTCCAAAACTATGTTGAGTAAATGTGGTGACAGTAGGTATCCTTGTCTTTTTCCTGGTTTTGGAGGAAAAGCTTTTAGCTTTGCACTACTGAGAATGATGTTAGTTGTGTTACCCTTTCTAATGGTCTTTGCTTCTTTCTGCACTATGTGAATCTACTTATTACCATTTTTTTGCCTTAATAATTTGCTTTAATATTTCTTTTAGTATGGGTGTACTGTAAATAAATATTCTCATTTTTCAAGTGTCATGTGTTCTCCATTTTCGAAAGATACTTCAATGAGCATAAATTCCTAAATTAGCTGTTAGTTTCTTCTAGCATTTTAAAGACTTCTCTCCATTGTCTTCTGTCTTTCTTCATGTCTTCTGAGAAAGTAGTTGTCCATCTGATTATTTTTCCTTTGTTTAGCTTTGGCTGCTTCTGCTATGAAACATTTTTTCCTGTCTTTGATTTTCAGTTTTAGTATGAAGTGGCTTTTGTGTTTATCCTTTTGGGGGCTTTGTAGAACATCTTGAAATTCTTCTGTCAGAGTTGGAAAATTCTCACCCACTGTCTCTTCAAATGATGCTTTTTATCTAACCTTTCCAGTTAACCATAGGCTAGATTTCTTTACCCTGTCTCATATATCTCTTACGTTTTCCTGTGCCAATTCTGGATCTTTCATATTGACCTGTCATCATTTCACTTATCATCTCTTCTGCTGTGTCTAACCTTCAGGTAAATCCACTGCTGAAATTCTCAAGTTCTGTATTGTATTTCACTATGATTCTTTCTTCTAGATTCCAGTTTTCTGATGAAATTCTCTATTTTTCATTAATTTTCTTAAATATATTTATTATAATTCAAGTTCATATCTGATTACTCTAGTATCTCGATCACCCGTGAGCCTATTCCTGTCATCAATTGTTTCTCTTGAGTTTCATCATTTATTCCTATTGCATGTCTCACTTGATAAGTTTGTACTTGAACGTCAAGACCTCATATAAAAAGAGTAAAGCCAGTGGATGATGTTGTCATTTTCTTCTTGAGGGGGAATAGAGTAGGGGAAGATGACCTTGACCTTACCTAGGCTTGGGTTCCAGCTGTGGAAAGGGTGACCTACTTATGGTTTGCCCTTGTTCCTGGGCTACAGTGTTTCAGGAGTTTCAGCCGAGAACCGACAGTACTTACCAGGGCCCTCCTCCTTAGTGGGCTCTGAACTTCAATATTTTTCTCGCCAGGACTCTGCGTCTGCCAAAATCCCTGCTTAGATTTTAAGCCTCTTAGCAGCTGCTTTGCTCTTGGTGTCTCCTCCTCTGCCCTGTGCTTGCATTCATTGCTCAGCATTGACAATTGCCCTGGGGAGAACTGGGTGTGGAATAACAGGGGTTATTCTCTTGGGGTTTCCTTTACACTAGAATCTTGGCCTCTCATTTTCTGGCGGCACTGCATTCCAATTGTTGTCTTCTCAGCCCATTGAGACTTTTCTGGGCTACCACTTTCTTTCAACTCTATTTCCTATGCTGTAAATTGGCAAATACCCCAGTGGGAAAAAAAGCACCAGTGAACAGAAGACTCACCCCACTGCTTTTCCCTTCCCTCTGAGATTTCGAACCCTCCAGTCCTGGCTGTCTTGATTGGTTTCCAGTGTCCTCAAGCAGATGTTTTTCTATCCAGCGTTTATAGTTGTTCTCCATAGCAGGGTCACGTCACTGCTACAGGCTCCTCTGTCTTAGCCAGAAAGATTCACTTTTTTATAAGGGGTTTCCTAATATCCCTTCAAAGTTTGCTTTGCACTCAGTCCTAGGGGCCACCACTGGACTTGGAATGTTCTTGGGGGAAGAGTGGGCTGGATTTGCTCCGGGGCTTGATAGTTGAGGAGGTGTCATATCTTGTTTGTTTTCTGTGGATTTTGTTTTACTGATTGAAATATCTGTTAATATCCTTAAAATGCCAAGTTAGGGGTTACATGCGTCTCTCAAAGAGGGGCTGGGCATGTGGGCATCACAGCCTCCATCTTGGAGGGAGAAAGACAAAATGCAAGCATGTCCTCTTGAACGAATTGGATCTGGAGGTACTGGATACACAGGCTCCGGCTTCGATGGGCATTTGGTGGGCATTTGGTGGGGTTGCCAGTCAGACGTGTGCTGGCTTTCACAGCGGCCCAGAGGCCTCGTCTTTTCTTTTGACTGGCCAACCTATATTCCAGGCTGCTTCTGGGTAAACCCCCATGCTTAGTGCTGCCCACATGGAGACAAACAGAAGGTGGTGTCCTCAGGCAGCTGACGTCTTTGGTTCCAGGCTCATCTGAGAGGCCCGCTTGGTCTTAACGGTGCAGCATCTCAGTTATCTGCCTCAGGTTTTCGCTGTCAAAACAAACCAGTTCTGGGTCATTACCCCACGGTGCCAGCCAGAATTATGATCCTGGTGGTTTCTCCCCGTATCCCTGGCTCCCAAACAAATAGGCCCCAGAGCTTTGCTTCTGTCTGACCCTGAGCATTTTAAAGCTGGCGTTTACTTACACCAGCCAAAGTTACCATAATAACAAAGCCCTCTGCTTATTTTCCAGCTTTGTCTATTCTTTCTCCTGGCTCGGGGGCTGGGTTGTGGTTGGCTTCGTTCCACAGCCCTCTTTCATCTTGTGTTCCTGGCACCGAGTGCTGGAACAAAGTTGAAGTTGCCACTTAAATTTAGGAAGCGAGGACGTATGAAACGAGGACTGGTTCCCTTGGAAAATATCTATTTTGCCTAGTTTACAACCTGAAGGTACTGACTAATGGGGCGTTAAGCTCATGGCACATTTGAAGGTGGGGGGCTCGGACAATTTCTCTTCTATGGACACCTTTGGCATTTGGCTGGTCTCAGGACCCCCTTCTCAAATGATTTTTAAAAATCTATGAAATGAAACCAAATATTGTTGAAATAACCGAAATTAAGTTTTCAAATATTGACAAAAACGTATGGATGGTACAGACACTATAGTAAATGTATGACATGTGCTCCTTTAACACATTAGTGACCTGGTCTGGTGGAGGGATGGTCAACACTCTTTGTAGAAGGGATGCTGAGAATTACTGACATTCCATGTCGCATTGTGTTTGTAGCAGATGTCTCAAAGCATCTCTTGATTTCTATCCTTACTGCTAATAGCACCATGGTCTGTTGCCTGCATTCAGGATTAAAGATAGGCCACATTTCAGTAATTTTTCCCATCCAAGATCATGAATCTCTGAATTCTCTCCAGGTTAAAACCCACGTAAGGGTTGCCCTGTGCCTCTGAAGCCCGAGGAAGGAGCATCCGTGTCCGCACGTAGAACAGAACCAGGCCAGGCTGGTCTTGCGGTGTTTTAACACTGAGCTGGTGCCATTTCCTCCTGAGCCCAAAGAGCAAACTGAATTCATCCAGCATTTATCGAGCGGCTACTACTGTTATGCCCTGTGCATGTTGGTCCACATCACCGGGTGCCCCCTGGGCCCTCGGGTCCCAGCTCCTCTGCACAGACAGGGAGCAAGGTGCTGTCTGAAGGTCCAGGAGGCGCCCCTGGGGTCCCGTTCATCACAGTCACTCTCCCTGAAGAGCAGCCGCGTCGATGCCACTGTCAGCCTGGGAGAGCTGGTAATGATCATACTATTGAAAACCAGCGACAGCAACTCATTTCCTGCTGTGCACTTACACACACACACACACACACACACACGCAGAGGAAAAAGTAGGGACTGGTCTGAAGAGAGGCTGAAAATTAGATGGACTCGGAGGTTCAGCCCTGCTCACATCTGGAGGTCCCCCTTGAGAGAGGGGGCAGCAGAGGTAGATCTACAAGCCAATGGTCAGCCAGGAGCCTCTGCTCAGGACTTAAATGCAGGTCTTGCTGGAAAAGCCCCCAGACTTTTGGGACAAGCAAGCAAAGTATTTAGGAGCTACAGGCCTCCAGGATGCGACCAGGAGCAACATGCATGGAACTTGGTGGCAGCCATGAAGCCAGGGCTGGTAGAGGCCTCTGGATCCGGAGAAGCCAACACAGGAATGCAGGGGGTTGGGAGGGGCAGAGGTTGACCACAGACCCTGGACAAGAGTGGATACTCAACCTGTGAGCCACCTGGGGTGGGGACCAGGCCACCGGCAGGCTGCCACAACCCTCATTCTAAGGGAAATGTGCCATTTAGCCGATATTTCCTTATTTCTAATTTTTGTAATGAAAAAGGCCACTTGCAGCCATAGTAAAGAAAATAAAATATCAACAACAACAGCAGCAGTGATAGCGATAACCTCACCACCTGAGCCCACCCCTGAAATTGTAGGTCCGGAGTAAGAGTCATATAGACACAGGCCATGGGACTCAATACGGAAGAGTCACCAATGCAACTAACCAAGCTGTCGGATAGATGCCGTTGCTTGTCCTCTGTTGGCCAAGATGCTTCCCTGGCTCCCTGGAAGGGAGGCCAGAGTTTAGAGTTTGGTGTGGGACTCCTGAGCACGGCAGTGGGAGACCTGGCACCTAGACTTGGACCACGCGCTCCACCTCTGACCACCTCTTGCACTTTGAGGACCTTACACACGAGTTCTGCCCCCTCACGTGCACCCACAGTGGCCCCTGGGCTAGGCTTGGAGCCTCTGACTGGACGTGCCTTCAACAGGGCAGGTCACAGAGGAGACGGGCTGGGGTCAGCCGGGGGCCACGAATTCCAGGTGAGCTTATACCCTGGGGTCTTCTTGACCTTGTCTTATGAGCAGGTGAGGAGCCAGAGCAGGAGCTTGTAAAGTTCAGGGTGCAGGGCACGAGCCCCTCTTTCCTCACCCGAGGAGGTACCAGCATCACACGACGCACCTATGCTCATTTGCCCACAGAAACCTCCAACCCTCCTCCACGTGCACAGATGCTCTTACAAGGTTGAGATTGGTGCGTATGCCAGCTGGATTATTTTCTCACTGTCCATTGTATCGCAAGTATTTCCTTTGTATCTAAATAGTCTTCCTAGATAAAATACTTTATTTGTTTTATTGCCCTAGAAATACATAATCATTGTAGATGAATAAGAAAATACAGAGAATTATGAATAAAAGAATGACTGTATTGGCCCAGAATCCATAGATAGGCACTATTAACATTTTGTGTATTTCCTTTCAGAACGTTTACGATACATAATCATATATATTTTTCTTTTCAAAAACAGGATTTTCCTGTAAGTGTTGTTTTGTAGCTTGTTTTTCCCGCATTCACTGTATCTCAGATTTTCCCAGGTGAATGCGTGTATTTCTCCAACATTTTTCTTAACGGCACCTCGTAGTTCTTCGTATGGCCAAACAACAACAACAACAAGGGTGATAATGTAACACAGACCAGCTCTGTACCAGACTCTACGTGTTTCATTGGACTGAGTCCTCGCAGGGTTTCTGAGAGATGGGGATTGTGGCCCTCACTCTTAGGGTACAGAGTTTCTGAATGTTATGAATAATACTGTGTTGAACTTAATTATTTACTGTCTGAACTTAGTAAACTAATTCTTGAACTTATTTTCGTTTTCCTTCAGAATAATCCCTAGGAATGGAACCACAGGGTCAAAGACCGTGCATATTTTAAATAAACTTTACGTGCATTGCCAAATTTCCCTCTAGAAAGCTTTCAGCAAGTTAAAGTTTCACCTAGCACGCGAGAATGGCCCTTCCCTTTGACCAGGTTAATGAGGACCCTGATACCATCACTAAAAAGTGAAGAAAAACAAAAGAAACAGATGAAACCCTACTGAGTTAACAACAGAGACACAGTAAGAACCCTGGATAATTGGCTACCTGTGACTCTGGGTGATCTAGCTCACTATTTCAGAACTTTACTAACCATTCATATTTCTCTTCTGGGAATCACCTTGCCAGGTTATTTGCCCACTTTTCCGTTCATCTTTTTCTTATTGATTTGTGAATATTCCTTTTTATCTTAAGGCAAATAACCATGAGCTAGTCATAGATTGATATTTAGCAAACGTTTTCTCTCAGTTGGCTTCCATTTTAATTGTATATTAGGCATGTCCCCTTTTAGCAGTTTTTTACATTTTTATTTACACAAATCTTTAATAATTTCTTCTGTTTCCTTATTTAGGTCTTGTGCTTGGAAAGGCCTTTCTCACACTAAACTTGTATATTTTTAAAAATCATGAATATTTATTACCTTTCCTTACATGTTATTTTTCACTTACTTTTTATTTTCATTTGGAATTTGTTTGTTGTGAGATATGAGATAAGGATTTAGATTAATTTTTTAATAATTTAGCACCAGGCACTGAATAATCTTTCTCTCCTGCATCCATTGGACATCACGTGTTTTCTTAATTATCTCAGGGCTTTCATTTTTTTTTTTTTTTTTTTTTGCGGTACGCGGGCCTCTCACTGTTGTGGCCTCTCCCGTTGCGGAGCACAGGCTCCGGACGCGCAGGCTCAGCGGCCATGGCTCACGGACCCAGCCGCTCCGCGGCATGTGGGATCTTCCCGGACCGGGGCACGAACCCGCGTCCCCTGCATCGGCAGGCGGACTCTCAACCACTGCGCCACCAGGGAAGCCCAGGACTTTCATTTTTAGTCTAAGCTCCCTGTCTGGCTGTGGTCTGGATTTTCTGGAGTCACGTAGCGTGCTGCGTGTGACGTGCACAGTAGTATACGTTGATACGTGAAAGTGGAATTCTTCCCCATTACTAGTATTTTTCAAGATTTCCTTGTTTTTTGCGGTAGGGACTCTTGAAGATGAAATATAATTTTTACTACTATCAGCTGCATGCTATTTATTAATACATTAATATTGTAAAGCAACATCTAATAATAGTGTTAGCGTCTCTAGATTTTTCTAGAAGGAAGATATTTGAATAGCTAGCTTTTGCTCTAGTTGCATTACCACTGCACAATATGTTCTTGGGTTTAATATTTGGGGGAAATAGTCTCATCCTTTTCTTCATATTAAGCTGTCAAGGCAAATTTTCCTCCTTTCGTCCATCCGTGAAAATGGCCTTTGCCTTCCTCACCTTGTCACCAGCATCCTCACTGTCTGGGTGCAGTTTTGACTCCCACTTCTCCTCATGGCTTTAAATCAGAACTAAATCCAGGCGAATCCCAGGTTCTTTCTGAGACTGTCAGTGATCAGGAGTCTGTTTTGAATTTTCTGTTTAGAGCCGCACGTCCATCTTGAATACTCGCCACATTGTACAAGAGCCCAGATGCGCATGGGAACTCTAGCCTGGGGCCTTCCTGTGTCTTGGACTGAGTAACAGAGGCTGCCAGAGGGATCCTCCTATCTTTTGTGTTTGCTTAATAAAAGCCTACGGAGAATTTGTTGAGAACAAGGAAGCAAGGAAAGAAAAAGGATACAGGAATTAGGAGCTCCATCCTCCCTTCATTCCCAGCCTCCAACTCTACCGTGTCCCATGATCTTTGCCAGCTTAGAAATGAGCACGAAGTAAACTTTATATTTGAACTCAAAATTATTTGGGGCAGCAACAGGGGATGGAAAAGTCTAGCATCAGAGTGAACCCCAAGACCAGCAGTATGAGCGCTAAACCCCTGTGCTCCCACTGGGTGGGCACGTCTCCTCGACTTGGAGGGGTCACGCCCAGTCCCCCCACTACCCCCGTTAGCAGTTACTGCCCCAGCCTGCATGGATGCCAACATGGACACATCCCAAGCCCTCCTTGCCCGATGCTGGTCTCCCCCTGCTTAGCCCTGAGAGGCTGGAGTGCATGAGATGAGCTGCCTGCTGACACGTTTCTGGCCTTATCTGCACAGACCCGGGTGCAGGAAGGAGAAATGGGAACCATGCCCTCAGGATGGCGTGGCCTGGGTCTGCCTGCGAGTAACCGCTGAGCGCTCCAATCCCAGATGTCTGGAACAATCCACCACGCCCCTGGGTAATGGAGCCCATTTCAGCACGTCCCTCTCTGGCTGGTTTCAGAGGAGAATTGCTCCATGTTCCTACTGTTTTGCAAATGCATAAAAATGGCTAGAAATTTTGGTCGCCACATGAGTCCTTTTATTACAATGGAAAAGCAGGAAGGGTGTTTTTAGTTCAAACAAATAGTGTTGCAGACACAGTATGTTACGTGAAGAAAAGCTAATTTTGTGTTATTAAATATAATCAGAAACACAACGTGCGGTTTGCGTGTTGACATGGTGTGCTAGGTACCTTAAAGTGGCTCGGCAGGCTGCCTTGTTTGCACACTGCTTAAACTTTCTCATTGATGAGATTTTGCATGATAACTAGAATATTAAAAATATATGAAAAGTGGCCACATGCTTCTCAGCAAACGCAAGCCCAGGTTACTGGGAGGTAGCTCCCCTTGACAGAGATGCAGGTTGCAAAGCCTCAGCGGCCACTCCAAGGCTCTGAGGAATCAGGGCTGAGCTGCAGGCTTGCTCTCTGCCTCTCGGTGTCCTGGGCTGCCCACACTGAAGCCCTGTCAGCATGCAACAGTTCTGTTAGGCATGGTGGTGGAGAAACACTCTTTGATCCTAACAGCTATTCCTTGGGTGGCAAAGCTGTAACTGCCTGTCACTGAGTCCCTGCCACATCATAGGCCCGGCCACTTTCTCCCTTCTCTCTCCACCATGCCACTCTGGAAGGTTCTGGAAGGTTCATAAGAAGACTGGAGCAGGTGGCTGCATAGGTAGCTTTTTATGGATGCGGGGACTTGCACTCATTTATTTTCTTCAAATCAAGGGACAGAAAACATTTTGCTCTCAGACAAATGAGTCTACTGTCCATTACCCTAGGTGTTTGTTTAAACAGTAAGAGATGCTTTGAGCAGAACATTTTAAAGACAGGTATGACACTCACTTACCTTGACCACAGGACACACCCAGCCCTGCTCCTGAGAGATGCCTAATCTTGGGCAACACAGCCTCCTACTCTGTCTGTTGAGGGGCATTGCTTAAATACAGAAGAAAGGAAAAACAAATGGAAAGGAAAGGAAAAAACTTGTCCTTCATTAACCAAAAGATCATTTGGAATTGATTATTTGCACATTGGAGATAGTACTGATTTACAGCATCAGTTGCTTCTTCTCATTGACATTTATGGTTTGATGTAGTAAAAACAACCTGCTGAGTGATGGGGGAAGCCCTGCCATCCTGTATGATATGGTGGCGGAGTGGACACTCCATCCATCTAAAAGTTTATATGACACATAGATGATACACCCAGACATGCCATTATTTTTACAGTGTATTAGTTAGGATAGGCCAAGTTTTGCTGATGTAACAAAACCCCAAAGCTTATTTTCATCCATGCAAAGCATGCTCTGGGTGGCAACCCCCGTTGGCTGTCCTCCACCTGGTGACTCAGTAATCCAGACTGCTCCCACGTTGTGCCATTCCCGTCTCAACACATGGCTACCAGGTCACAACAGCAGGACCAGGGAGAGAGCACTAAAACCTCCCCTTCACTCTCCTGGGCTTTGGCCCACAACCCACCTGCTAGAACCAGTAACGTGGTCCCAACCTATAGCTGCAGGAAGCCTGGGATGTGTAACCCTCTTCCACATCCTGGAAGAGGGGCATGACATGGGACTTGCTGAACAGGGGACATTTAATTTTTATTTAATAGAGGGAAACATGTAGATGGTAATAACTTGTCCAGAAGCAATGAGGATGGAAAGCAGTACTCCCTACCCTGCCCCTTCCACTCCATTCTGCTCCCTAGATGTAACTTTCCTGTTCTCCCTGCTCTGGTTGGCCTTCATAACTGAAGGTAACGTGCTTATAACTCTAGTACTTGTTTTTTGGATGTATACAATGTGAATTTATACTTTTGTAGAAGATAAGGATTTTACTTATACTCAGGGGACATATTGAAAGTCTTTGACAACAGGTGCACCCAGGCATTAGTCAACAGGTGTGGGCGCTGTCCAAGGTGCTGGGGTAGGTTCCACAGGTGTGCTGCGACACCAGCTGTTAACCGTTTAGTTGCTAAATCGGGGGATGGAATCCAATGGAGGGACTGGTGGAGGGAGGTGATGGGGAGGGGAAGAGACAGGAGCAGTGACTGTTCCCCAAGCTCTGTGGAACCATTTCAATACTTTAAGAGTGATTACAGCCTTGCTGCACCTGGATGTCAACCCTGTGTATACCAATCTCACTAACTTATCCCTATGTTTGATATCACCATTAATATTATTTCAGTTGGTTACATTTTTAATTTAAATAATGTGTCTAATGCTCTAGTTTTGGTTCTTTAGTCTTGAGCAGTGTGTCTGTTAAATTATGAAATGAATATACTAGCACTCCAGTCTTTCTGTTTTTTTATTTTAATTCATCATTTAAGGCAAATGAAAGTTTGTCAGGTATGGTTTCTTCTAGATAAATTCACACACCATGTGAAATTATTCCTGCAGCAGGGGTGGGGATAGAAAAGACTCTGATTCTGACCAAGATCCCAACAATGTGACTCCTGCCTTCCTCTATGGACCAATATAGGAATTGTCCAGCCTCAGCTCATAGCTGGTATTCTTGCCCCTTGGGTGACTAATTTTTATTCTGGGTCTAGTCTCACTGTGTTCTGGGCTTAAAAAGAAGGCCCCGTTCAAAGAGCCGAGCCCAGCTCACACCAATACAGCATCTGGAGAGAGATGGAGTCTTGACGATCAGGAGGCCTTGAAGAAGGACATCCTTCCCCACCTGCACCAGCTTCCTGTTGCTGCAGTAACAAATTACCTCAAATTTAGAGACTTAAAACAAGGCAGATTTATAGTCTTACAGTTCTGGAGGTCAGAAACTCAAAATCAGTCTCACTGGGCTAAAGTCAAGGTGAACGGGACTGGCTCCTTCTGGATGCTCCCGGGGAGAGATATTTTCCTAGCCTTCTCCAGCTTCCAGAGGCTGCTGCATCCTTCGGCTCATGTCCCCTTCCTCAGTCACTCCACCTCTGGCTTCCCGCCTCGCCTCTTCTACTTCTCATTCTGCTCCTGCCTCCTTCCAAGAAGGACCCCTGGGATTGCGCCGAGGGCTTACCTGAATAATCCAGGGTAATCTCCCCACCCAGGTCTTTAATTTAATCCCACTAGCAAAGTCCCATTGACCATGGAAGGTGGTATATTTACACGTTCTGGGGAGCAGGAGGGGGACATGTTGGGAGGCTTTTTCAGGGTCTCACGAGACTGGAACAAGAGTAGTGGAGTTAAGGGAAGGGATGGGGTAGACTTGTTGGAAGGCAGTGATTAGCTGGGTGCAGCCTGAGCTGAGCATCATCAGTCTGACTCTAGGAAGGGCAGATGGAAGCAGTCACGGGCCAGAGGTTAGTGACTAGCTGAAAACAGAGTGAGACTTCAAATCTGGGTCCTTTGGTACAGCTGAGAAGGGAGAGTTCTTAGGTACTTCGGGGACGAGCTGGTGGACACAGTCAAGGTGATCAGGTGCAGGGCGAGGACAGGCCAGTCCATCCCAACCCCATCCAGGCCCAGCAGAACCTATTGATCCCTGGTTGGAAACAGGCATCCCAGTGAACGAAGCTGAGGTTCCTGTTAGTTTCCCTCCAAGAAGTGCACTTGCTGTAGTTTTTCATAATTATCTGAGCAAAGATTTGTTTCAAGGGGAGCTGGGGTATGGGAGATGAGCTCATTTAAGATGATTCCCCGAGGTGGCCTTAGAAATAACAGGCGCAGCAATAATTGCTTTTGGATTTATTTATATCTCTGAAAATTCCAGGCATTTAAGGCAAATTAGGGATAAATTCCCAGGTTTTAGATAATTTTCCTAGGTTCATACAGCACTCATATTCTAGATTCCTTTATTGCGGTGGGCAGAATTCTAAGATGCCCCACCAAATTCCCAACCCCTGGGGCCTATCCTCCCCCTCTCCCCCGCTCTGTATAACCCCCTCCTTGAAGTACGGGCAGGACCTGTGAATGCAATGGGATGCTGCTTCGTGATCTGATTACAGTTTTTGGTAAAGATGGAACTTCCCTGCAGATGTAATCAACTCCCCAGTCAGCTTCACTTTGAATGAATTCCAGGGAGATTCTCCTGCGTGGACCTGAGTGACTCAGATAAAAGCCCTTTAAAGAGGGACTGGGTCCTTCCTGTTGGCTTTGAGGAAGTAAGCCTGTCATGTTGTTAGAGGGTCCCTAAGAAGGTCATCACAGGGTGAGGGTGCTCTGGGACCTGAGAACAGCCCATGGCTGACAACCAGCAAGAAAGTAGGACCTCAGTCCTAAAACCACAAGGAACAACCCAACAACCACATGAGCTTAGGAGAGGTCCCCAACCTCCAGAAACACGCAGCCCCCCTGACACCGTGACTGCAGCCTGAGACCCTGAGCAGAGACCCCAGCTAAGCTCTGGTTGGACTCCTGACCCATGGAAACTGTGAGCTCGTAAATGTGTATTGTTTTAAGTGGCTAAATTTGTGGTGACTTTTTATGCATCAATGGAAAAATAGCACACTTAGGTAATAGCAGGTATGTGCAAGTCAACGTGTGCATTTCCAGGCTGGTTGATTTCACTGGACCTGGGAGGACTCATGGCTCTGTGGATTTAAGGGAGAGTCACAAGGGTTTACACCTCCCAGGGCTGGTGAACCTGCATGTCTCCATGGAGAATCTGAGCAATCCCACAGAAAACCAAAAGGGACTTGAACTGAACATGTTCCAGGGTCTCAGAAGTGACTCTGATGAGATTCTCACCAAGGAAAACTTTCCACTTTTAAATAATATTGTCTTGACTGCACGTTTTTATTCATCATGAACACGTGTTTTTTTTGCCAAAACAAAGAACAAAAGACCTCTTTACAAGGTAAAATCGGTCTTCTATATTTCAGCCAAGCCAGGGGTCTCCTAGTCCCTACACTGATAATAACAAGATCCCAGATTTCAAAGAAAGCTGGTTATTGGTGGCCTACTTTTTTCAACGTGGTAGCATGTCAATAAATTGGAGAATATTTTAGTTTGTAGATTTCCCCAAGCATTCTGGAGAAATCCTTAGACAATTTGCCATATAAACTGAGTTAATTGCTTTATGGAGTAGAGCTGTGTCAACTATGTAGGTATACCATATGACAGACATTCATAAATACAAGACAGACATATTTGTTGATACAGTGATGTGTAAGATAATTATTTTTATTATGTGAATTTCCGAGTTGAAATCAAGATCATCTCAGTTGTACTACTGACGGGCATGGCCGTAACTAGTTGTCAGAAGAACAAGAAGGGAAAGCTCTGGGTGATTTTCTGATTTTTCTCAGTTCTTCCTCATGCCTGGAATGTAAATCTCAGGGCACCATAAAATTGATTAAAAAAATGTAAGTTTAAATTATTTTTTATTTTAAGTCGGGTAGGAGGATAATAGAAAAAGATCATCAAAAACAATGAGAAGAAATAATTGTTAATTTCTACAGTACCTTGAAACAGAAGCCCAAGAGAATAAATGGAATAAAGATACTATTAAAATTTCGTCTTTTATTATATCTTCTCCACCAGAGTAATTGTTGCTGTGTCCAATATATGCAGGGGACAATTTACTAGCTGTTTTCTATTAGTTTTTAACATTAACATATACAGAAATAAAATGAATAGCAAGCTTTCTTTGCTTAATTAAATGACTGACAAGGCATAGAGATGTTGCTGGACCGACTCTTGTACATAATATCTACAGGCTGGGGGAACCGAATAGAAATACCATAAGCAATGCGAACTTCCTCCTTTATTAAGTGAATATTGATGCAATATTATAGATTATTTTTCAGGCCACTGCATAAGAAGGCGCACGTGGCTTTTTTTTTTCCTGCAAGAATTATATATTAGTATTCAGAAGGAAAAATATTCCTAATGTATCATTTACACACAGAATTAAAGGTTTCCGTAGATCTTTCCTCTGTGAAATCACGTACTCTTCACGGGGTCTCTTCAGTTTGGATTTTTAAATGGTACGATGGTGTGGAATGATAAGATACAAGAAATGATTGGAGACACTGGCTTTTTCCAAGTCCTGGAATTCCTCCACGATTTTTCTAGAAATAGAAAATTGATCTCATTAGGATCTTCAGGTGTATTCAAAGCTGGGTCAGCTCAGGAAGCCATGTTACTAGCTGTGATAAATGGTAGCCCCACGCAAAATTAATAAGAGTGTCCTTTTCTTCTGAGAGCAGGCTATGTGCTATTTCCTCTCTGTGTGTCTGTCTGTCTCCATTATACAAACACACACACACCATATATATATGTGTGTGTATATATATATATATATATATATATAAATATATATAATTACTCAGTCCTAGAAGAGCCCTTTGAGGTGGGCACTGTTAACATCTCCATTTTATAGATGGAAACAGAGGCACAGCGGCTTGATGCCAGCAAACGCCTCCAGGCATGCTGAGATAGAATGGGGAAACTGAGCCTGGATCAGGTGACTAAGGGCTTTACTCACTCAGCAGGCATTTACTTCGCACCTACTGTATACCACACACTCTTGTAGGTACTGGGGACGTACGGTGAACACAATAAGCACAGTCCATGCCCTCATGGAGCCAACATTCCAGGTTATTGTTAAAGATTTATTCCCTCGTATGATATGACTAACACTACCACCCCAGCCAAACTCAGCAAGTTAATTACATCTCAGGGAGGTTAATTAGGGATCCCAGGAAAATACATGATTGAGCTGCAAGTCAGTGTGGGGAGGCTCTGGGACTTGGTGAAGCAGTCTCTGGTTCCGTGAGTGTGTAGTGTGTTTGGGTGGACATTGGTGGTAGGGCAGGTGCTGTGTGTGTTGGGATCTGGTTAACACATTTTTCCCTCCGCCCATTCATTCAAGGTGTGCACGACCCCTTCTGCTCTTTCCTGGTTCTCTGACTTGGAAACTGAAGATCAATGAATAAAATATAGTGTGTTTATGGGTAAATTGACCATTGTTTGGTTTATCAGTCAATTGAGTAAAACCTCTCCCCATGTGGTTGTTAGAGTTTTTGCAGCAAGGGTTGGCTCAGGGCAGAGGCTTCATTTTATGACCCTAAAAATCAAGGACCTCCGGGAAGCAACCACTCAGGTCAGACTGGGGGATCCTCGGGCCATCCCACGCTCCACATTTCATCGGAGCCACCGGTGGCATTTTCTGCACTTGCCATGATTTCTCTCCCAATTGCCTATCCGGTGGTACCTTAGCAGTCCGCACTGAAATGCAGACTCTGAAAGGTTTACAGTGGATGTATATAGCATCACCAACCGCGCACGAACTCCTCAAAAGAATGTTTGTGGCCGCGAAGATACAGTAATTCACATTTCTAATATTGCTAATAAAATTTAACAAATGGAAAACCAAAATCTCAAACAAGCAATAATACTGATGGTATTTCTCTTAGGTCGAGTAAAGAAAATCATAGTGACTTTAATTGGTTAGAATAATGAAAAGAAGAGAGAGAGAAAAAAAAACCTCCAGGAGTTACAGTGACTCAACCAGAGGGATAGTGAGTATAATTTTATTAAAAGTAGGTGGTAAGAATGCAACATGCCTGGGAGAGGAGATATTTTAGAATGGTGTAATTGACTTGAATTAATTATGAGGGTGATGAATGGTGCCCACCTATGTAAATGAGGGCAGGCCTGAGATTCCAGCCAATGAAAGTGCAGCTGTGCTTTCGTGGACCATGGCATCGTATTTCAAGGAGTTCAAATTGTAAGGGAAGAGGAGTGATATTTATGGAGTGCAAAGCATGGTGAGACTTTGTGGGAAACCACGGATATTCAGCTTGTCAGAAAACGTCTTAATATTTACTCCTGCAATCCCGAGACGGAAGCCCCCCGCCTCTAGAGGTTTCATTTACCCATTTTCCAGATAGAAAGCTCCACTCGATGCACTGAAGCCGCTGTGCTTTCTGGAACGTCATTTCAGAGTTTTAGATGATTCCTCTGCATTACCAGCCCTGTGACATGCTTGGAGAAAATGCTGGTAATGATTCAGATCTCGCAGAATAATCCTCGTGTTGCAGTTTGTCGCAACTGGATTCGATGCGGCCAACATTTCCCTTGTTGGTGATTTTCCCTTAAAACTTTAAGCCCCACTGAGGGCCCGGCATTCACGGGCAAGAAATTGTGGATTTTTTTCAAAAAAAGGAAAACATAACTTAGGCTGCATGAACATAATGCTTAACGGACAAAAGCACCACGTGGAACACACTATTCAGATGTTTCCAAGCGTCCAGAGGCCCCATGGTAGCTTCGCCAACAGCTGGGTCATAGGCTGCAGGTTTCTGTGTCACCTGGAAGGTGTGGTATGGACACAGTTTCACCAGTGAAGGCGCTGATGATGGTGAAAAAACTCTGCTGTGCTTGGCGTTACAGGCTCCAGACTCTTCCATTATCCTGGACTCTTGGCACCAGCTCCAGATGGGATTACTTCGAAACAATATTCTTCTCCAGCTCTTTTGCCTATGGAGTGTCCAAGAGGTTGTTATTATGTGACAATTCAAGGCTTTTTTGTTTTTTTCTATTTACAATGATGTTGCTAAAAGTCAAAACACAAATACAATGGGAATGTGTCCAGATACCTAGAGGTTGATCCATGTTTCATATGTAGTATATCACATTAAGAAAGGTTAATTCTGTATTAAATGTAATGAGAGATACAATACAGGGCCTGTCACGCTGACACGGGATGGCGGGTACTACAACGTCGCTCAGCAGGAAGCCTTGTTATATTTTTTATATGTTACTAGACGTCTACTTAGAATTGATCAAACCTTTGCTTCCGAAACATATACGCCAACACGTCCGCAACACACCATAAACTAGGCTCTCAGAAAATAATAATGGTGCTTATCAGTCACTTGCCTTGAGTTTGCTTGTGAAAAACCTCCAGCTAGTGGGCTGTTGGAGCTCTTAAAACATAGATCTTTTTGCTGTACTGATAATTCCCTCACAGTTTGAGATTGATGACTCTGTGAAGTCCATAAAAGATGTTACCACTATATTTTGTTCTTATGATTTATTTTATCATGTTGTCAAGGTTTGCAGAAAACAAGAAACAAATCAATGAATGTCATGCTTAAATATTAAAGAAGGGCCGTAATACGCATTTTTATTCAGATGCCTTATTCAATCTTGTGTCTCAGGAAAGAGCAGTGACAACGAAGCCTTTATTTGAATTACTTTTGGAAAAATTAATTTAGGAGGACTGTTGAATTGTGAATGGCAAAAGGGAGCTAACCTTATTTGCTTAAATAGGAATATATGGTCGCAGGATTCCTCGGAAAAGCAGTTCTAATGAACCACAGGGAAGAGGATAGATTTTAAAACATCAAGCACTTGGGCTGTAGTGTACTTAACAAGTTCAAGCCTGCAGCGTGGATAGAAGGGTATTTGGAAAGAAGCAAAGGGATGAGACTTTGCTTCGGCGATGGAGGATGGATGCTCTGCGCTTTGCTTTTGAAACGAATCATTTCCTTCATCATTGTATGAAATCAAGATCACCATCTATTCCTAGGGCAGGCACTGTCTGTAAGCCTGGTACATCCCGGAATTGTTGGCCTTTCCCACACCTCATTAGATAACAAGCAGAGAAGAACAGCTAAGTCTTGCTTTATTATTCTGAATTGGACTGGCTTTCTGAAAGGGGGACCTACCTGTGCAGATGTTGTCAACGGCATATTCAAACAATCCAAAGAATTGGAGACCATGCATTTCCAGGACATAAAAAAATATACACTCTGAACTCTATTTTTTTTTGAAATAGAGAAGAGGGTAAAAAATAATTCAGGAGACCTACGTCAAAAATGAGACTCCCAGGTCATTTCCCCAGATCAGTTTGCTTCAGCCTAAAATCCTTTCTGGAAACCCAGGTCTGAGCAGGTTTAAGGGATGAACAGATCCCATGACTGTCCGACAATTTGAGGTCCAAAATGCCTTTGGATTGTCAAAGAAAAAGTAATTAGATTCTGCATCCTTTCATGGTTAGGTGTATTTTATTGTATTTCTTTATATTCTTGTTTCTTGAAAATTAGTGATCAACACAAGGTATGTATGGTGATTCCAGATTAACATGAATATTCAATTAACCACAAGACCCCGCTCTTTGACCATTTTGAATAAACTGGAGTTTATTTGAACTTAGAAAACAGATAAATTAGGAGGTGATCATTTGCATTACAATAGGATTCTTCATTCTCAGGGAGGATTCCTGGTGGGATTCTTTTAAATAGAAAGCTCTCCAAGTACTTTGAAAAATATAATTTGATTTTTAAAAATTCTCGTCTCATGTAGTTGCTCAGGAACGTGCCTACTGTATGAAAAGAGAGGCGTATCTATTGAATTTGGTAATGAGAGAGCTTCATTGTCAATATTTTGGCCTTAAAAAAATTCAGATGTAATAGCTGGAAATTCACACTCAGACGTTAAACTTAAGGTCCATCGCACGACCACGTTCCCTTGCTCTGGGTCAGCCCGAACACAAATTCAACGACATCCATTTACCTTCAACCACCTCTCACTCTGCCCGAGCTGGACCAGAGGAGATGCTCTGAGGGGCAAATGAAATGCCTCGTGCGTGGACGGCTGCCGGGTGAAGGCTGCTTTCCCTTTAGTGCCCCAAGGAAGGAGCAAAAGCAGAGGGCATGGGACTCATGGGGCTAATTCTGGAGCTTCCAGGATTACTCGAGCTGCTTTGATGGTTTATCACAAAAGTTGCACGTGAATAGGAAAGGGCCTGGTCAGAATCCCACAAAACTGCTCTCTGTTACAGGAGGCAGCTGGCTCTGGGGGTGTGTGTGTGTGTGTGTGTGTGCACGTGCGCACTTAGTCACCTGGTGCGGGGCTGCTCTGGTGTTCACATCACCTTGGTTGGTTACCTGGATGGCTGCTCTGGTGCTGAATACGACAGAGAACGGATTCTGAGTGGCGAGGAGGTTGTCGGGTGGATGGGCCTGCAGAGGCAGCCCTGGGGCCGCAGGGAGGAAGTCTGTCCTCACCTCAGAAAATCGTGGTGGAGAAAGCCGCTGGGTAGGGCCTGAGCAGCTGGTTATAAGCCCACCGCCCCTCTCTGTTCTCTCCTGGGTCCTAGGACGGCACCCTCAGCATCTCTCCCTCCTGGGGCCCAGTTTGCACAGGAGGCTCAGCCTGAATGGAGCTCAGAGATGAACTCCCTTCCTTCCTGCCACATCTCCCAGGCCGTAGTAACACGTCTCATGGCCAAGATGGTCCTGAGTCAGGAAAGAGGAGAAACTCTAGGTAAGCAATGTTCATAAGGTTTTGAGAAATCCTGTGAAAAAGGAGCTCGACTGTCTGTCTCACATGCCTCGTGGATCTCCGCAAAGGAGACACGCCATGCAGAATGCTGAGTGCTATCCAGAGCAGCTCCTGCGTGGAGGACTTGGCAGAACATACTTTGGAAAAAGCTGAGTGTGTATCTCTAGGAGGTGCGGAAAGCAATCTGATGAAACAGTCGTTCTGTGATGGGAATGTTCCGTTCTCTTTACTCTTCTTGGGGTATTTGTATATACGTTAGTGAAGCTGTCAGCCAGAAGGGATTTCTTAACTGGAGGAAGCTAAGACGTGGCAGAGAGACTTTTAGGGGTAGCAGAACCTTCTGAAGTCCAGTTGTTTGGCCTCCATCCTCGGAGTTCCCGTGCAGCCTCTTCTTGCCAGCTGCCTTAGCTCTCCACTCTCTTTCTTGTTGGCCTGTTGGCCAGGGGCTCCGGTCATCGTGAGGTGACCTCAGGGTCGCCACCTGGACAGGAGATTCACTTCTTGAAGGTGGAACACGAGAAGGCATTTACATTTCTCTTCCACTGAAATAGCAGGGAGGTTCCGTGTCAGATGTGGGTGCCTTTCTAGATGACCAGCTCTTGGAGGGAAGCAGGAAGTCCTCTGTGTTTCCGTTTCTTCTTCTGTTGCTACAGAGCTTGTTATCACATATCAGCTGGGGCTGTAGGGTTGAGTGTGTGCTGTCTAGAACTGCATCCTGAGAGGATTTCGGTAGAACAGGGTACAGATGCTCTGGTCTCCAAGAAGATGCTGTCAAGACCTGTGTTCAGAAGCTCTTGGTGTGTTAGGTCCGTGTTCTCACCCAGTTTCGGCCTGTGTCCTCACCACCCAGGACTCAGCCTGACAAGCAACCTAATATTACTTCTCTTTCTGCGACCCCAGCTGGGGTGGTTAGAAACCGTATTTAGATTCTAACAGGATGGAGCTGACTTCTGTCAGGATGGCACTCGGCTACTTCTAATTAGAACGTTCGCGGCAAAACCTTGTTCTGAACTTACAAAACCGAGCTCTGGGTACTTTCCACCCTTTCATAGAACGGGAGACTGTATTAGTCCTTTGCTCAGATCCTTAGGTCCAAGACTGAGACCCTTAAGTGGACGGCAATGTTAGTCTATTCACTGGTACTACAATCCACAAAAGAGTTAATAAGTCCGCTGAATGTCCACGTCAGGCTCATCCAGGAGAGCGACCGGAGGCACTTGTCTCCTCCTGTTGCCACATCTGTTGGACCCTGCGGTGGTTCTGAAATCAGACCTGCCCAGGAGCTTGGAATTGGCGCCTGGGTCCCCACTTAACACAGCCTCCAGCTGGGGGACACCTCCCACACTCGGGGCCTTTACGGGGGCCGAGGACACACCCAGCCTGGGGACTACCACTTGTCCTTTGGTTTCCTGTGATGAGCTCAGGACTCTAGGAATGACCTGGAATTCATTTTACGCTTTATAAAAAGGAATGGTGTGCGGACTTTGTGCACTGGGTGGTGGAGACATATGTTCAGAGTACCAGGAGCCCGGGTCCCCGAGGCAGTTGAGGCCACGTCTAGCATTTGTTAGGGGCACGTGAGATCCAAGCCTCTAGGACTCTTGTCATGTCTACTCGAGACAGGTTCTCTGACCGTGGCTTTCGAAAGATCTGGATTTCCTTTGGTCGATTCTGTCATTCTTCAGATGTGGGCATTTCTTCAAGGGGGTGACAGAAGACCACCTCAAAGCTCACTCTTTATTCGAGCAGTTGTTTCCTGAATTTTCGATAGGACGCCTCCCACCTCCTTTCCATGGGGACCCGTGACCTTCCTCAGGGTGGGTCTCGAGGAAAAGCCTCTGGAGATTAAAGAGCGCAGATTTTGCACAAGATGCCGAGAGCAAAAGCAACAGAAAACCAGCAGCAGAGTACCCTGCTTGCCCGTGCTCTCTGTGTGGTGTGCTCCCTGAAATTCCCTGCAGACCCCCGTGCTCGTCCTCCCTGAGTCCTGGCGGTCTGTCTGCAGACAGGCTGCAAGCACACGAGTGTCCCCAGAATCAGGGCCCTCTGGCCATGTGGCCTGGCCTCGGCGTTCCTAGTTTTCTGTTGCTCTGGTTTCCACGAGACTGGGTGGAAGTGAGCCCAGGTTTTCTTTTTAAGCAACAGAAACGCTTTGTGATTCTTGTTGGCTGGGAGTGGGGACACGGTCCCCCACCAACTCTTCTTTTGATGGGAGGAGCGTGTGGGAAGGATCGGGCGACAGCTTAGCGACCCCGGGCGCCCTCTCCATGTACAGCCTCGCACTGCCACACTTGGGGGCTTCCAGATAATCCGGGGATTTGACCGTAAGTAGGGGTGGGAGCCCACATGAGTTCAAGGCGGGCACTGCTCCAAGGGCACATTTAGGCCAAGGAGGTGCAGTTGTCTCCTGAGAGCACCGAGGGGCCACTTTGTTGATATCACTGTGGCCCTGGCCAGCTTCTCTGGAAGAAATCTGTTTCCCCCACATCTCATTGGCATCTGAGGGCTTCTTCCTGGGTGGTTATTGAAAGTCGCCCCCTAAGAATTTCTAGAAACTTCCTCCTCTCCACAGCCACAGGGCAGCAGCCACGGGACAGCTCTGTGCCTGGCCTCCTACCCGCTCTGCCAGCCCTGGGCAGGGCCTTGGAGCTCAGGTGCGGCACCTGCTCTCAGCACCTTTTCTTTCTCAGTCGCGTCTCATGCATGAGGACTTCTGGGCTGGGGTCAGCAAACTCCCCGCCTAAGAATTTACAAGACCTTGTGTCCTGGGGTTTTTCTCTGGAAACAGCCAGGTGCACATCTGGAGACCTCGTGCACACAGATGCACACGTGTGCACACACAGCCACGCCTGCACAACTAGACGTGCACTGCACGTGTGCACACAAACGCACACACAAGCTCGGCCACGTGCACCCAAGCCAGTGCACCGGGCACATGCGCGCACACCATGCTCACACTCCTGTCTCCGCCTAGTGGGTCATGGGGTCTTCAGTGGCTGCAGCCGCTAGGTGTGGGGTGGGGAGGACGACCCCCCACAGGAGCGTACCTTCTGTAAACGTACCGGGGGCTTCTTTCTATCGCCGTCACACCATCCCGAATTCCAGCGGCTGAAGGTAACACACAGGTAGGTGCTTCCAGGATGCAGTCCGAGCCCACATCCTGGTGCTTATTCTGAGCACACAGTTTCAGGTCTCCCCTGGATGAAATTGGCATGCAACAGAGTAACGTAGGGGCCTCTCTCTAAAACACCAGCTGGAGTAGTTTCTTCCCTGCTTGGAGTTCCAGCAAAACAGGCTCTGTGTCCTTCTCAGCTGTTTCACGGGCAGATGTAGTAGTTGATTAAAGAAAATAAAACAGCCTGGTGTCTACAGCCTGGAGAGGAGGGAGGGGAGTGGGGAGAGGCTGCAGCTCGGCGTCTGGGCGGTGGCATCGCTGTGTCCTCAAAGTCACAGCACAGGTCAGTGACTTTCTCCTCTTCCCCTCCTGAGCTTCCAACCACATCCAATTAGCACTGCCCCACGTGACGCAGCCCGTCTTCATGAGAGTCACGGTCCAGCAGAATGTGTGTGACTCGAGCCTCTAGAAACAGGTACCATCCTCGGAGCCCAGGTGGGGACACAGGTAGGACAGCCCCGTCCATGTGGCTCCACACAGGTGGCCTCAGCTTCTCAGGACAAGACGTCTGCTGGCTTGTGATCAGTTAGGCCATTGCAGTGTCCACCACCTTCCCCAGGGACCCGGGCAGGAGGGGAGTGACGCCAGGTTCTTGCCTCCTGGAGTGGAGTTTGTTTCGGCTGCTGTGTCACCAGTTTGAGAAGCTTCCCTGGATGCCCAGGAGGGCTGGGCACTCTGCCTTCCCCTTCGTGTGTCCGTATATCGCTCATACTAAAATATTCTGTTCACAGAAGTCACGTTGTAGGGTTGCTCTGGAGGGAGATGGGCATCCTCTGGGAGTGGGTTTGGAGTGGAGGTTGGAAGACCATTCCAGGCGGTGTCTAATGCTGGCAAACAGAGTCACCCTGTGCGCCCTCGGCTGTGTTGTTCCCTGTGGACTCCTCTTGCTGCTTTGTCACGAGTGGTTCAGGGGAAGGGGACGCTGAGACACCTTGAACACATCTAGACCCCTAAGGATGAGTTCTCTTTCAATCTGTGGCTTCCACGATTTTGACATTAGCTTCCTTTAGCCTCATAAAAACAGAGACATAATCTGTGGAACTTGTATTAGACTGAAAGCTTTGTTCTCTCATCTGTAGGCAGAGACCTGAGCCGCCTTCAAGGAGCCTCGCGGAGTGGGGAGCCGTTGGACCAGCTGCGGGTGGGCCCAGGACGGAAGTATGGCATCTCCGGAGCGCCTTGTCTCTGCACACCCTTCTCGGCCAGCCCTTCCCAGCTCCCCTCTAGCCTGGCACCAGAGCCTGCTTCCCAGAACACAGTTCTCAGCAAGTCGGTCCCAGGAGGAAACCCTCAGGGGCTCCCGAAGCCTGTGTGTCAACCCCACGCTCCTCAGCCTTGACTAGAAAAGCCTTAAGAGTCAGGCTCCGCCCACAGTCCCTAACTCAGCTCTGGGGGCTCCTTGCCCCCCGATAGTGGTGGGGTGAATGGTGGCCCCGGAAACACGCGTCCACACCCATCTGGCACCTGTGAATGTGACCTTGTTTGGAGAAAAGGGTCTTTCCAGATGTGATTAAATTGAGGATCTTGAGATGAGATCACCTGGACTTAGAGCGGATTCCAAATCCCATCACGGCTGTCCTGGTAAAAGAAACCCAAGGGGGAGGAGAGAGGCCGTGTGAAGCTGGGAGAGGAGTCGGCTGATGGCTGATGGGACTGCAAAGCACAGAGCGCCGACAGCCACAGGAACCCGGAAAGGCAAAGAACCGTTCTCCACCGCGGCCCCGGAGGGAGCCCCGCCAATGCTTCAGTGTCAGACTTCCTGCTTCCAGAACTGTGAGAGGATAATTTCTGCTGTCTTAAGCACCGCTGTTTGGGGTAACTTGTTATAGCACCCCCAGCTGCTCTCCCCCTTCTCGGTGCTTTTGATCAAGCTTTTCTTCAGCTGAGGTTGCCCACCCAACCCTTACTGACCGCCAGAGGGGTTCTTCTCATCCCTCACCACAGAGCCACGCTGCTGCCTCCCCACCGTCTGCTGGACCTGTGTTCCCCTGCGGAAGGGTCTGCCTGCGATATGTCTCTTTATCCCCGTAGATGGTAAGATGCCCAGTTGGGGTCAGGAGTGGGGCAGCACCGCAAATAGCACCACTATTTACTGAATTAGTCACAGTGAACTAACCACTCGCGTTACAGGGCAGCAGACGAGTGAAAAGGAAGGGAGGATTTTATTGATAAGAAATCGCCTCTATGTACCATCATCCTTCAGAGAAGCACTGATTTCAAATCTACCATTTAATTCAAAATCTGCTGACATGAACCATATTCCAGCTCCTGACTCAGGCACTGAGGAGTCAGAGATGAAAATAAGAGGTTCCTTTCCCTCTGGAAACTCATCGTCCAGGATCAGAGACTGACCTGTGAGCAAATCTCGCTGTCATTGGCCGTCCTCCAGACTGACTCTTCATCACCTTGCAAAGTGCTTTGTATGATTTAATTAGGGCCAGAGTTAGCAAGTAAAAATACTGGATGTCCAGTTAAATTGAATTTCAAATAAACAACCATTTTTTAGTATAAGTCGGTCTCTCACACAATATTTGGGACCTACTCACCCTAAAAATCTCTCCTTGTGTATCTGAAAGTCTGTTTTCACCTGGGCACCCTGTATTTCCCGGCAACCCTGAATTTAGCCATCACAGCAGTTCTAGGAAGTAGGTGGTAATGGGATCTTCAAGTTACAGATAAGAAAACAGAAGACGAAGAGGTTGTGCCATTTCATTTTTACATCAAATTAAGAGCCGTTTAGTCCTTGAGGTGGTTATAACAGTCACACGAGCATGATCCCGATGGCTGAAGGGCAGCTGGGACTTCCTCAGAGGGCTCAGGGTGGAATATCTTTGCCCGCATCTCTGGAAAACTGCCTTTTGGTAGAATTGGGGACGATTTTCTGCAGGTGAGCTGGCGGTGAAGAGGGAGAGCACAGGAGATAGAGTTAGACGGTTTGAAGGACAGACCATACCAGCTGGAGATGTGGAATGAAATTCAGAGGTGTCCTAAGAGTGCACCGTGAACAACCCTTGGATGTGTCCTTTGAAAATGTGGGTCTCAGGACCTCGTGGTCATGCCAGCCGGCCTTGGCGATCCTCAATGACATCAACTTTGCACCCAGTAACCCTTGAACTGTGCTGATACAGCACATTGGAAACGTTCTTCATCACCAAACCCTTCTACCCCTTCCACCACCTTATGGGATGCTGGTGGATTATAGAACACACGTGGATAATCCTTGTTACCCAAGCTGGAGCATGTGGGAAGCGGCCATCTCAAGTGGAAAGAAGTCCCCCCCATTTACACCTTGAGCTCCATTTATCACTGCAGGGATTCCCACATCCTGGCTACTCACATGCCTGTGCCCTTTGCCCGGTCATCATCGGGTGATCAGAAGCTAGCTCAGGGCCTGAAGAGAGTATATGTTCTCAGTCAATGCTGAATGGAAGCTGGCTGGCCCACCCACGTGCTCGCTGTCCCTGGTGGGAAGGGCTTACAAGGCCCCTTGCTGATCACGCCTCCCTCCTGAGCTGTCCTCCCCAACCCCTCCTGGGCCGGTCAGGCTGGATGCTCTGAGCGCCATCAGGCCGCTGGGCACTGGAAGAGTGCCACCTCCCCTCCCGTGGCTGGGATGATGTTTTCCCAGGGCCATGGCTGCTGTCCCTAAGGGAGGGGTCAAGATGAGGGCGTGCAAGGACTCAGGCAACATGAGTTTCCTGACGGCCGAGGAGGTCGAACCCAAGAGTACTCGATCAATGTGTCTGATTTGAAGTCTGAAAGGCTTTGTTGGCGCCGGGGACGTGAGGGGGACCAGACCAGGTGGGACCAGGTGAGGGGACGGGGATTGATTGGCCTTGGAAGCAGGGTTAATTCCTGAAGCCGAGGCGCGTGATGGCCGTGTGGTCTCATAAATAAGCAGGCATCAGCCTCCGCTCCGGGTGCTGATGAGAGGACAGGCCTGGGAGGAATTGTGGGAGCTCAGCTCACCCACGTGTGTGGGCAGCAGGGGTCTCCGTCCTCCTAAAGGAGAATCTGGCCCTTTCACAATCAGGCTGACGTAGGCTTCATCTACCGGGAAGAAACCAAGAGGGAAAGCGGCACCAGCGTCCCCGCCTTTTTCATCCAACGAACCCAAGATGGTGAGTGATGACTCGCCATCCAAGCAGTCGACCGGGTCCAGAGCCAGCGGGACGACCCCCCGAAAGGAGCTCTCACGTTCCTCGCCCTTTCCCATCTGCAGCACACTGGTAAGGACCAGTGTTTCTTCCACATCCATTTCCACCACACGAGCATTGCCAGACCCGGTCCTGCGTGCTGGTCCCACCCAGTGGTACCCCTAGAGGAGGCTTGGGCTGTGTCAGCCTCCACTCCAACAGCAGCAGCAGCGTGTGAGGGGCCTGGGACCTGCCGGGGTAGGCAGCGTGAAGGCCTGGGCTGGGGAGGTGTGGGAGAACGGCCCCAGTGTCCACGTCTGCCTCCCTGCCCCACCGGCATCACAGCCACTGGGCTGGCCGCTGCTTCTGGCAGTGCTTCGGGTATCCCGTAGGAGCTAGGAGCCAGGCCAGCCCAGCGAGGGCTGTGTTCCTGGCCCAGGTCACACCCAAGTCTTTCCTCCTGGAGAAGAAGCAACATTTCCAACTTTTGAAGTGGATTTGCCTAATACACGTCTTATGCACCTGGGGACTTTAAAACAGCCGATGGAGAGGGGCCTCAGGTTGGAAAGACGCCCAGAAACCTTTGGCCCAAGATGCTGAAGGGCCTGCCCGAGCTGGAACCACTACCGGACAGTTCAGTCCAGACATGATAGAGCAAAGCGGTCAGAGCAGGGCAGGGGCTGCACCTCCGTGTTCAAACTCTAGCTCTCCCTCGACCAGGTGTTCGGATTCGGCAAATTACCAAAGCATTCCACCAAAGCCAAGTCCTTTCCTCTGTACCATGGTTGGGGGAGGGGGAGCGTATACTGGCGTCTCTTTCTAGGGGCTGCTTTGAGGATTCCGTATGACAATTCTGGTCAGAGGCTGGGAGGGGTCCAGTGCACAGCCGGTGCTCTGCCGACATTTGCTGACTTTGAGATGTGACGGCATTGAGTCTGTTACCAGAGAAGCGGATGACGGGCAAGGCGTTATTATTTGTGACCTGCCTGGTAAAGGAGCTAGCACAAAAAATTTTTTAACCTGATGTCTTTAATTTTTAGTAGCATGCACAGGACGGTGGCGACTGTTGCTTTCCTGCCCCGTCCCACGCTCAGACACGGCACACAGTTAGGACTCGGGGCCAGGTGGCGGGTTTCATTTCATCCATTCACCAGCTGTGTGACCTTGGGCAAGTCACATGCTCTCTGTGCTCTATCCTCACCTGTAAGATGAGGTCGACTTCCTCCTAGGTCGGCATGAGATTGACTAAACAAATGTGTCGGTCTTGGAATGTCCTGGGTACATGGTAAGTACCTAGACAGGGTTTTAAAAAGAAGCAGTTATCATCAGTGCTTGCTGGTGCCTGGGGGGTGGGGAGGGAGGGAGGGCGGGATCAGTGGGTGGAGGTGGGGCACAGGGGATTCTAGGGCGGTGCTGTATGGCTCTGTAACGGCAGATGCACACGATCACGCATTTGTCCAAGCCCGCAGAACGCACAACGCAGAGTGACTCTAACGTAAGCTGTGCACAGTCTAGTTAATAATAATGGACTAATGTTGGTTCATCACTGGTTCACTGGAAGGGGGGCAGGTGGGATAAGAGAGCACATGCGAACTCCGTGCTTTCTGCTCAACTTTTCTGTAAGCCTAAAAGTGCTCTAAGAAACCAGGTCCGTTAATGAAAGATAAGCAGTTATCACATATTAGGCTGTTGCATTGTTTGATCTGGGGGGTGCTTCCCGCCTCACATGGTGGTCAGTTCCTTCATTTCCTCACCTTTCACTCTCATCCTTTTCCTTCTTTGGTTTCCAAGAGACACACTGTCAGGCTGTCAGCTCTTTTGAGTCCCTCCACTGGCTGGCCCTTGACGGATATTGGATGGCCAAGGGGATGCAGCGCTTCTAAGCTGTGCTAGAAAAGCTGGAGATGCTCCTGGACTCCTTCGGTCCTCTTCTGCCCCCTCCCTGCTGCTGCCTCTCTCCAGCCTGTGTCACCACACGGCAGCAGCGGCCAGCGGCCCCTCTCCTGTGAGGGAGAGGACTTCCTGCATGCTCGCTTATCTGCCCTTGGGCTGCCAGCTCCCGCTCTGGTGCCGAGGGGTCTGCCTCCTTGCTCAGATCTGCTCCATGAGTCATCAGGCATTTTGCTCCGTGGGCCGTATCAGGAAGACCTAACTACAGCCAGGAGCAGAACGCAGAGTAAGGAGAACAGGGCTTTCCAAGGTGTCGCCTCTTTTACAATGACTTTCACTTAGGCAGGTATTAATATCCTGCTGCACTTTCTTCCCCCTTGCTTCTGTGATTTCTCTCCAGCAAAACTGCACAGCCCGTCAGTTCTCAGTGAGAACATTTTCTAGGTTAATTTGTTTTACATCTTTCCAATCTTTGCATGACGTATGCAGTCATAGTTTCTCCAAGCCCAGGAAAGCATGCCTGTGCCCCAAATAATGGAAAATAAGGGACGAGAGGAATCTTTTTGCACCTACAAGTGTTTGAGTGAGTTTTGATGTCATCGTTGTGTCTGTTTTGTCCCTAAACATCATTCCAGTGTTTGTGTGTGTGTGTGTGTGTGTGTGTGTGTGTGTGTGTGTGTGTGGTCTGGCATTCTTTACCCAAGTTGGTGCTTTCTCCCTCCAAATTATCTTGTTACAGAGCTCTTCCCAGAAGGCGCTAGAGCTGATGTAATGCCCGACTCTGACGTTGACCCAAGAAACTGAAAATCTCTCATGTGGGAAACAGGCAGGGGTGACCACCTGCTGATCAGCTCACCTCCTTTGGAAATTCTAGGGATTTTTCTCGATGGGCTTTAACACACTGCACATTTTGGGGGTCAAATGATCAAAGTGATACCAAACAGAATTGCAGGCTTTTGCCATAATGAAAGGGGAAACAAATTTAGAAACTACTCAGTGGCCTTCCAGGGCTGCATGTCCCCACCAGCTCAAGTTAAGTACTCGGAAAGAGTGTGAAAATTGGATCCACGGCGTGAGGATTCTGCAGCATTGATAATGTCAACATGACAAGTTGTCACTTTGCCGTATGTTCCTTAGCGTGACTAAACCTTAATGGCCAGGTTATCCTGGTGACTCTAGAATAATCAGGGCAACAGAACAGGAATGAATGGCAGTTACTGTAATTACTCTAGAAAGAGGACCAAAGCAAACAGAAATTCTCTCTAATTTTATATATTCCCAATAGGTGCACATGCTACATCATTATCACTATAGAAACTACCTAGTAGTTAGCCAAAAATCAGTGCTGTGTCGCATGCTGGTGGGTCAGTGGGCACACAGCTCCCAAGGCAGCCCTCGCGACCCCAGACGAGCTCGGGGGATGCCAGGCATTGATAGGAGGGGCTGGAGAACAACAGACGCCCCAAACTAAAGACATCCTGCTCGATCTGTTTCATTGATTTTGATGCTTCGGATCCAGCTGCCACTTCTGGACGTTAGCAGACCTCAGCAGTATGTGCCGTGATTGCAGGAGTAATGGAGACTTTTACTGTTATTATGATTACTCTTACAGAATTCCTGGAATCTTAAAGAATCACCTGGAACTGGCTCAGATCCCCATGGAAAAGCATTCGATAAGCGAAGAGTTACACCATTTTGCAGTGGGATGACAGTGACCATCACTAGCTTCCGGTGAAACAAGACACCAGGTAACGAAGGCTCGACAAGTGTGTCTCTCCTTTTCCTTTCCATTTTCTCCTAATCCTGTTGAGTCTTTGGCATCTCACAGCCCCAAAGAACTTCACACGTGAGTATTCCTGGGCCAGAAGCGTCCCAGGAAATCAGGCACCAAACACACACGGGGGACCGTGAAGCTGGCTCGCTGCCAGGAGACGGGGTTCATTTCTCTGCTTTCTTTCACCATCACCCCAACTTCCAGCCAGTCCCGTTCTGACAGTTTTCCCATCGCAGGGCCGGTGGGACTTGAGAAAAAGTTAAAGTCCCCACTTTGCGTCCCCACGAACATGAACCAGGAGACGAGGGCTTTCCAAGGAGGGAATTAGTGAAGTATCGTTTTACTTCGGGTCCAGAATCGAGAAAGGTAAA